>NW_026067946.1:6375215-6435322 GCF_014885135.2 Alexandromys fortis
CTCTTTTTGGGTCTGGCTTACCTCACTCAGGATGGTGTTTTCTATTTCCATCCATTTGCCTGCAAACTTCAAGAAGTCCTTGTTTTTTACTGCTGAGTAGTACTCTAATATGTATATATTCCATACTTTCTTCATCCATTCTTCAATTGAAGGGCATCTAGGTTGTTTCCAGGTTCTGGCTATTACAAACAATGCTGCTATAAACATAGTAGAGCATATACGTTTAAAACTTAACATTTTTTAAAAGAGTCAAAAATCTTTGCAAATATCAAGTCAATGTTGCACAACAGATTGCAGTGTCTCCACAGGGACTGCAGGCTCGTCAGTGCGGATCATACACACATAGTTTACCAATTTGAAATATATGTTACTTACCAACTAGTTTGTAACATCTTTGATAAGCCACTAAATCTATGTTTGCAATGCCTGTTTCAGGTTTTTTAAAGTAATAATTATCTTTTTGTAACCTAATGGAAAATAGGTGATTAACTCCAACAGAGTTCTGCAAATGAATATTCTGTTTGAATTTTATTGCACAGTGAAGACCAGAGAGCAAACCTTTCAGTATTTAAGTTTGTTTTCATATAATAACTCATCAGTGTAACATTGACCTCCAAACCTGATATTGTACATTTTTCGTTTATAACAATGCAATAATGACAGAAAATTACATTTTTTTCTTAGTGGAATATACTTACAATTACATCTTGATTAGTCAAGTATAAATTCCTTGAATCCACATAAATGACTTTCTCCAAGAATGAAAAGTAAATGTGGATCACTATTAAATGAAACAGCTGAATCCAAATATTAGAATATTAACAAAAACTTGTATAGATAACTAACCTCAGTTATTGTTCTATGTGAATATGCTAGCTAGTATGTGAATGTCTATAGTATACATGTATGAAGCAGGAGACATGTTGTGAATATGTGTGTGTGTGTGTGTACAGCAACTTATTGAGTAAATGGGATTAAATCAATTTCAGCAATTGTTTTTGGTAACATTTATGTACTTAACATTTCACTGGGTTCTGATCTTCACTTATTCTTTACTGAACTTGCAAACTAGAACTCATCTGAAGAGTCTAAGTTCACACATATGTAATCAGTGTAAGACTGACCTACAAAGCTGCTTTGGTATGCTTTGGAATCTTAATCAGTTCTTGATTATATTTTGCTTAACCAAGGTACTCTAGGATAATCATAATGTATATTCAAAGTACTTCTTCCTTTTATTACCTAAAGTTTTGGTTTTTGCTCTCTTTCCCTTCTACCTTTTTAAATTTACAAAGTGTTCCTTGGACAAATCAAATTAAGCTTACAGTTACATTTTTAATTTCCAGAAATTCAGTTTATTATAAAACATTCCATTGTATGCAGACTTCTCAGTTTTTACATATGTAAAACCAACTGAAAATATGATTTTTTCATTTTGCATATGGAGAAAAGTACAGAGTTCATTTATTATGATAAATAATATCTAGTACTATTAGAAAAAAAACTATGTAACTGATAATTGCAGGGGAAATTTTAAAATATATTTATTTTATGAAACACTACATAGCAAACTTCAGTGTTTTGTCCATCCAAAACAAATACTTTTTTTAAAATTTGGAGGGAATTTCATGCAGTATGCTTTAATACTATATAACTTTGTAGGCAAATATGTAATTACAGCTATGCTTCAAATATTTAAATATATTTTGAATGTGGGAACTCTAACAATGTGTTAGGTGGTTTTCAAGGTTGGAAAGACACACTATGACATGTACAAGTTCCTGGCCTATATATTTATACTGGACAATAATTTGTACCTGAAATTGAATTTGGAAGACTGAATGCTAACACTGAAATGTTTATACTATAAAGTTAAATAAATCTAAAATGAAATAGATTTCTGCTCTAGGTCTTCGTGTAGCAACTGCAAATATAGCAGCTATTAGGAAAAGGAAATGTATTAGGACTTTTTTTTTTAAATTCCAGACATTAATGTAATCTCTCCTAGCTAAATGAGAAGGAAGTACATACAATGTAGTATGGTGAGGTAAGGTAGAAGATAATGGGGCACAGGTGAATGATTCCCATGTAGGGATTTCAGTTAGGAGGAAATGAGCAAGCTGTTTCCTATGAAAGACACGGTGGATCATTTAGTAGTCCTTAATCATATAATTCACAACAGTTGGATAATTGGGAGTCTGGAGTCAGAAAGGAGGTTTCTTTTGAGGAGCAGATCTTCTCTCATTTTGATTTTGCTGACCTGTGCAGGATGAAATTTATCCTTTGCCAGTCCTTTCTTACTCCCGACAGTGTTCATTCAGGTTCGGAGCCAGACTGCTTAATAGGTGAACCGAGCAAAATGAAATATAAAATTGCGAGCAAGAAACATACTGTAAATACCTAGGGAATAAAAAAAAAGAGAGAGAGAGAGTTTATAGGCGACTTGTGTACAAATGGAGGCATTTAGTTGTAATGTGTCTTCCGTGATAAATGGAGGGAAAATGCTTGAATAAATTTCCCATTATGAAATGAGAAATTGCTAGGCTTTGCCCTTTTCATTTGCTCCTTGAGAAAGGTGAACTCTGAAGAAATTCCTACCAGCAGAGCTGCCTTGATTCAGCTAATGAAGTGCAGTAACTAGGGAAATGGCACGGTGCCGGATGGTATTCCAGGGCAGGAGGAATAACACTCCTGTATTAGTTAATTAACACTGGGATTTTATAAAACCTAATTTTATTTCCCATCAGCTTCTCCTAGAAAATAATGAGTGACAGGTAGGAGAGGGCATAGGGGCTGCATAAGTTGAAGCCTCTGTGTCTAATAAGGGTCTCTGGAGCCCTGCACGAGGAGGTCATTTTCACAAATTTGCCTTCCTAGTTCAGGGTGAAGATGTACGTTGGCACTCTATGCTGTTTTCTGAAGCTTCAGCATGCTTAATGTTGTCTCCGAAGGACAGGCAGTTCATTAAGGTCTGTTCTTAAGCAAGAAACGACAAGATTTGAACTTGAACTTGGCAACTTAAAGGTGAGAAACAGGGTTTCTTTTAGAGTGTCACGTCCCTCCTCTTCAGGAAGGCAAACCTTCTACGTAGGGGAGACGAGGAGGAATTGAGTGTGGCACAAACGGAAGGCAGTTGGCAAACAGAGGAATCAAGAACTCAGGCGCAATTATGAAAGAAAATAGAATCTGTTTTCTGATCTGAGAACTAGTTCCATCTCCGTATCTCCATCACAATGGCTGCGTTCATGCTGCTATTGAAGCCGCCTTTGTCATTCTAATGTCTCAGCTAAAATCAGCAGTGAAGACGCAGACTTCTCTTCCCTGTTTGTATGAAGCTGCCAGTTACAGCTCTAGAAACAGTTTCAAAATCACTTTTACCTATGAATCTAATCGCTTCTCTAATACATATTGCAGATAGTCTTTAAATTTACCAACAGCCCTTGATTATGGAGTACCATAAGAATCATTTGTTGAGAAGAAATTCAATTCCTGCGTCTCCTACAAGCAGCCCAACTTTCCCAGGCAGAAACTTCACTGACTGTTGTTGTAGGCCAGTGAGTGGTTCTCACCAAGAGGGTGGGGAATCTTGGTGGGGTGAATGACAATTTCACAGGGGTTGCCTGAGAGCAACACATATATTTACATTATGATTTATAATGGGAGGAAAATCACAGTTATGAAGTAGCAATGAAAATAATTTCATGGCTGGACAGGCGGTGTGGGGCATCACCACAACCTAAGGAACTGTTTTAAAGGATTGCAGCATTAGAAAGTTTGAGAACCACTGCTCCAGGCTAAGGCTAGCATTGCTTTCTGTGCAATGGTCTCATCTCATGAACATCAATGCAGAGGGCTGTCACTGATGAGGTAGTTTTAGTTAAAGCCAAACCGCAAAATCATTTTTATGAAAAAAAAATCTGAGTGGGCACACAAAATTCATAATAATTCTCTGTCACCTCCCTCATTATTTTGGTAGATGTTCTGTAATAGAGGCAGTGAAGTGAAGCAGGGAATAGGTAACCTGGGTCTCTGCCATGTCTGCAGTGCTGCAGATACACTATTTGCACAGAAATTATGCATGTTGACTTCGCCTTCTTAGAATATTTTTGCACTGGTCTAGAAATTATGCCTTTATTATGATTCTTCAAGGTGCTGCTCTTACAAATTATGAGTGGAAAGCCCCGTTATTAATAAGCAAAACCAGAAAATGAGAAAAAATTGAGCAAGCCGCCATTGTTTGGACATGATACATAATACTTTCATGTTTTCAGTAGGGCTGGTACAAAATTTATACTTCTATTGAAAATTCTATTTAAAATCATAAACTAGCATTTGTTATGTTGGAAATCAACTCCAAATTTATAGTCTTATGTAAATCAGTGAGAAGTTTCATTTTGTTTTTCTCAACTGAAATAGTTTTATTGTTCTTTCCCAAAGAAAGATGAAATTCCCTTTACTTAGTGGAGGAACAAACTTCAGTTTTCTCAGATGGTTTTAGGACTCTCACATAACTGTAAAATTCACATTTGTTTTCTATAATCATATGTGTCCAATAATGTTTGCAGTAATTGATCTGATTAACTTGAATCAGGATGGTAAGCCTGATCAATACCTATGAACTTCTCTCTAGTTTTCTCGGCTCTGTGGAATTTATTAAATCTGAACTCTACAAAGGGAACATTTGCAAGGAACTGGATATATTTGGCAAGTATAAGATGAAGCAATCTGACTAAAACTCAGAAAGAAAAATAAAACCACTCATATGTTCTTTCTCATATTTGGGAGCCTATAGGATAATGCATACATGCATATAATAAAACTGGTACAAGTGGGGTTAAAGTACAAAAATTTAGAAAGGAGACCAAGAAGCAATAATATGTGATGAGGAAAGATGGCAAAAGAACACATAAGCTATGAACATTCATAAAGCTGCTGTTTTTCTCCTTTGAATTCCACCACAGTTTTTTTTTTTTTTTTTTTTTTTTTTTTCCTTTTCCTTTTCCTTGGCGGAAAAGTGAATTCAACTTTCTGGGTGTTGAAATAACAAGAACCACAACAAATAAATAAAAGTGTGATTGATAGTGAATGTGTGAAACCCTATGAAACAAAAGGCTTTCCTAATTCTAGATTTTAAACCTATGTATCATTCAGAAATGGCTCTACAAGTTCAGGAGTAACTAATGTATAGAGATCAACAGCTAAGAATTCACTGTGCTCTGCAATGCAGATAATGAGCAGATATAGAAGGTATGCGACTGTGCACAGCTGGCAACTGAGTGGCTTTTCAAAGCCAGTTTAAGACCTTTCCTGTCTTAACAATCAAGGTGCTTTCTCCTGCTTTTCATTTGCTTTAGAAGAAATTCTGTAATAAATGAGACGGTTTGCTGAATAGCAACTATTACTTATTTGCCTTATTTTATTGAGCTAAAATTATTATTCTGACTGCCCCAAGTCACTAGTGTTGATCATTTGTGCTCATGTTTTCTCTGTACTAATGTCCTCTCAGGTAGCAAGGTACCTGCAAACTGGAGCATCCTGTTCATATCGACGGTGAATAGAACAATTCCATCAATGCATATTAGGACTACAAGCGCACATCCTATGAGTTTCCAGTGATAAGAAGCTGTCTTTGCAATTCGAGTCTTTTAGATTAGAGAGTAATTTAGATTAGAGGATAATTCAAATTTCATTTGGACTTTAATCCCTCACTTGAGCATTGATGTTGTGAGTTCCTCTTTATCAATGTTTGTGTAACAACTTTCTTCCTTCCTCCCTCCCTCCCTTCCTTTTTTCTTTCTTTCTTTCTTTCTTTCTTTCTTTCTTTCTTTCTTTCTTTCTTTCTTTCTTCTTTCCTTCCTCCCTCCCTCCCTCCCTCTTTCTTTCTTTCTTTCTTTCTTTCTTTCTTTCTTTCTTTCTTTCTTTCTTTCTTTCTTTCTTTCTTTCTGTCTTTTGTCCTTTATATTTTTGTGTGGTTTTGAGAACTCACAATAGCTTTCTTTTCTTTTAAGACTTTTTGTTTAAAGCAGTATTATTTTTGATGCTTCAGCAGGGAATAATTTGGCTGACACACATCGGGGAAACCAATCTATCTGCTCAAGTCATTTAAAAAAGAATTATTAAAAAACACTACACAACTCATTTATTAAGACTGCACAGAGACTGGACATAAAACTACTCTTCTAAAATGAAAGCACCTGACAGACAAAGCACCCTAAGCCAATCTTGCAACTCTAGCAAAAAAATCATAGACTACCCAGACTCCATGCAGCTACAAATTTGTATCAATTCCAAGAAAATCTGCCTTATTCTAAGACACAGAAGTAAGCTCCCCCCAGTTGCCTTGCACCTGTATTTTTATTATTCAGAATTTATCAGGAGACTCCAAATACTTTCGAATACTTTCTTTTTTAGAGGAGCTTTTCTCCTTCAAATTAGGACCATTAAAAGCCTTACACTGTGAAAATCTTGACTACTCTTCCTTTGTTTTCGTGTTTATCACACATTATAATGGATTCCAGAATATCAAGTTTCACATAAAAATAGTCATCGCTATAAGAAATTCTGGAACATTATCTGTAATAGAGAGACCATGATCCATCTGTTGAAATGACTCCCAAGGATGATGTTTATGAAATAATTTAACCTTGATTAAAGCATGTATTGAAACTCAAGTTCTCTGACTAGCTAAGGTTTGCCTCATCTGAAAGTAAGAAATAACATGAATGGCAAAGTTATAGAGCTAGACAACATGTTTGTCTTCACAGCCAGTCCTCTGTTCATGCGTGTGCTGTGTGTGTGTGATTATATATGAGTGTATTCAAGACTTTTAAGACATCCTTTCTGACTTCTTATCTTTACAGACTATATAGCAGAAAATATGAGAACTCTGTGTACTCCTGACTTTATACTCTAGGTGCTCAGTTTCCTTTGACATCTTCTATTAAGAAATTCTGAGTGTGGCAATCGATGAGTCCATATTCTTACATTAATATGAGTAATTTTGTGATTTTTATGGGAGGAAATTTTGGGGGAGACAGATTTATGGGTTAGGACAAATGTATAAGTGCAGATAATCACTATTATGGTATCAGGCAGCACATTTTCACTGTCTTCAACATACTCAGTTATGATCTGCTCATTGCTTCTCCCTTGTACTAAGAGCCCCAGTGATGACTAATGCTTAATCTGCCTCAAAATTTTGTTTTCCAGAATGTCACATAGATGGCACCCAAAAATAATGTATACTTTACATGTTGACTTTGTTCTTTATCTGGATGAGCTTATCATTTCCATGTCCCTTTTTGGAATGACAGCTCATGTTTCTTTATTATATGGACTAAATACATTACAATACAAATTGAAAACATCCAAGATATGTTTGGTATTGAATCGGTAAAGTAGATTCACTTACTTCAGAGAATTATGGTGGCTTCCCATTTTGACTATTATGGCTAAAGCTTCAATATGCATTTATATGCAGTTTTTTCATAGCTGTCTTTTTAAATTTACCTCAGAAAAGAAAGAGTAAAATTATTAAATAAAAGGTTGAGTATTTTTCTCTGTAAGGAACTGATAAATTATCTTTTACACATCTATACCCTTGTATATTTCTATAAATAAATGATAAGAATACCTGTTGTTCTTCATTTGGTGGGTAGTGTTGGTAGATTTCTTGTTGTGCAGTAGTAGTTGGTGCAGTGTAAGTTCTTGCAGTCAAAAAAATACCTGTAATATTCAGAAACTGCTTGTATTCCTTCACACATCAGCTGGTGAGTGACACCTTTTCTATTGACTGAAGGAACACCTGAAAATTGTCTCTGCCATTTCAAACAATCTCCCACATTTTAAATATTCCATGCTGGTGCCTTAAAGACCACTGCTCCCATTCTGATCTGAAAACAAGTCATATGACCACACCCACCTGCAAGGGCAGCTGAACTGTTATCCGTAGGTAGTCAGTAGTTTTTCACAAGTGATGCTGCTAAGAAGCGTCAGGTCAAGAACTCCTAGGTGCCACTTAGGGGTACTGTCCACATTTTCTGGAAGAAACCTTGTCACTTGTGATTGAGTGCCTTTCTCATTATCCACTTCAAGAACAGTAATTGGGTCTATAGTTATACAAACTGGGAACATCTTTGTCCATGAGGTGTTGTGACCATTGACTACTATTATCCCTGAACCTCCTCCAATCCTTCTACAGGTCCTCAGATGAGATGCTTGGGAGACACTTTTTTCCCATCTTCCAGAAAGTAAAGGTACAGAGGGAAAAGACTGGTATGATTTAATTGTTGAATAAAAGGCAAATAATATTCATTTCAGCATATTGTTTCTGCTAGAGGGTGGTGGAAAAGGAAGGGAAAATAATTACAGACTTCAAAATCCAATCATCTCTGTGTACTTTTGCTCTTCTCCTTATGTGCACGGTAATTTAGGTTTTGTTTTGACAGGAACGCAGAGATATTCATAAAACAAGAGGCAATATTTACAAATTTAGATTTAGTAGGTATCTAATCAGAAATGAATTATAAATTCCCCAAATTTCTCGAAGTCATGGTTCCTAAAATATTCAAATTCTCCTCAACACACTAAAATCTAGGGGGTTATTTATAAGCAAAATTTAAAAAATTCATGACTTTAAAATATATTCCAATTATGTATTGAATTGACAGACTCTTGAAATATGTTGACACTAACACTATTAAAAAAACACTTTGGTTCAGTGGTAGAGCATGGTCTTAGTTTGCAAAAGACCATAGGTTTTGTCCCTATCACTATATACAACAACCATGTCCTCAGTAACCTTAATAATGTCTTGACACATGGCCTATAGAGCACTTATAGACTATTTTAACATTAACTTTCATTTATTTTCTAACTTCAAACTATCTCACGTGGTATATTTCTGTGTCTCTTCTGGAGTGTGAGCGTGAGAATGCACAGAGGGAAGGAAGGAATGGCAAGATGTGTTCCAAAGCAGGTGCCTAAGCTGTAAAATTTCAAGATCACACTGGCTGCTCAGTAGCAATGTATCACTTATTTTTTGTATATGCTGGTGCTTTTCTTATAGCATCCAGATATAAACAAATCCATGTTCAATTTATAGTTTATGTGTGTGTGTACCAGAAATCCATTCAGGATTTTAAAATGTGTTTTATTTTTCAAGTTTGTTTCCATTATCTAGTATGGGGACAGTAGGGGGTATTTAAATGTTATTGTGCTATATGTACCTGTGGTATATTGTTATATGTGAACATATGCATGTGTGTGAGAGAGGGCTGTTTATGTCAATGCAGAACTGATGTTGCTGTAGGGTGTCCAACTCCTCTATTGATCTCTACCTCATCGCTGTTATTATTGTAGACAAGTATCTCATTGAATTTCATAATAAACAATTTAGCTAGATCATGTTGCCAAAGAGCTCCAAAGATCTTGTCTCTGCCCCTACCCCTCTCTTGCTGGAGTTACACAGTTGTGCCACCACACCTGGCTTTCACCTGATTGATGGCATTCTGAACTCACGATCTCATGTTTGAGCAGGAGGGATTTTCCCTACTGGCACTTCCCTTTAGTCGATACTTGCTTTTTTCTTACCCCTGTTCTCTCTTATAGAATACTTGGGCTGAAGTTCAGTGTATGTTAACTAGCAAAATTTGAGTATCTGTGAGAGGAATCCATGAAAAAGCACTTGAAAATATTAAAGTAATAGTAAATTGTTATTTTGTCTCAATGGACCAGAATAACTTGTTCTCATAAATAAAATCAACAACTTTTGATTCTACAAACAAAATCTACACTTAAGCAAAATTTAATTTATGGACCATTTTTAATAGCTGGTTATTAAGGTCCAATATAAAGCAATTCATATATTTTAAAGTGCTAGGTGTTTTAATATCATTTGTAGACTTCACCTTTGAAGACACATAAGACATTTTTAAAGGTATACAGTGTTTATTTGCTCAGTAAGAAAACACCTAACCTGTAGCTTCCAAAAGAAATGTTTGTTGGCCTTGCGTTTCTTCTTGAGTTATAATTGATTCTTGATCTTTCAGATATTAGTAATTTTACTTTGCTATTATGAACATGTGCCTTTAACACTTGTCCCTTCAAGGCCCACTGAATTTTAAGCCTGTATCAATATGTACAGAGGAGAAAGTGCTGCCCTGATTTATAGCACAATGCCTTAGGTTGGTGCTGTCTGCACATGGCTGTTGACTGTTTTTTCTGCTGTGCATCACTTGGCAATTCCACTCTTCCTTTTAAAAACAACATAAGAGAGAGTTTTCACTGTTGTATTGCAACCTAGAGAGATGCTTTCTGCAAATGAGTCTGGTTTGAAATGGGCCAGCTCTTATATGAAGCTACTTCTGAGCAACTAGCTTTCAGGTGTTCAGAGTATTTTCTCCTTGACTTCACAAGGTGGCTCCTGACGCTACTCATTTACTTTTATTGACTGGAGCATTCTCATCCATGGCTCCGCAGATTACAGCATTCAAGTTAACGGGATGGGTATATCAAAGGTGCTAAGGTGCACACTGCCCCAGAAAGGCTCTCAGAAATCAAACAAAATGAACTGTGGTCCCAGCCTTGTTTGTCCCTCCATTTATTCAGAACTTGGTACATCTATGAAAGGTTCCTACATTATATTATTGTTTTTTTATGACCTGGTTCAGATTTTGTGAAAAACTACATTGATCCAAAAGACAAACACAGTCATCTTTTCACCTCCTTTAGGATGAAATGATTAGGATCAATCTTTTTTTGCTGCCACAGTCTTAACTAGGTACTTACATAAGAACTCTCTGAGTGTGGAGCTAACTATCAAGCTGGTGCTTTATGTTAATCCCTAACCTATTTGAAATGATTCTTTTAATCTAGTGATAGAAAGATATAGCATGAAAAGAAAATCAACAATGTCCTCAGTAACACCAAGAATTTACAAATAATGGTAGAGAAAACCATGTCCTATAAGGATATGCTCTTTGTACATTACATACATACTTCAAATGTGTATTAATTAAATTATGGAAAACAAGCACATTTTTGGGTAGTTTTTTTTTTTTTTTTTTTTTTTTTTGGTTTTTCGAGACAGGGTTTCTTTATGGTTTTGGAGCCTGTCCTGGAACTAGCTCTTGTAGACCAGGTTGGTCTCGAACTCACAGAGATCTGCCTGCCTCTGCCTCCCGAGTGCTGGGATTAAAGGTGTGCGCCACCACTGCCCAGCTTATTTTGTTTTCTTATGTTTCCTACTTATGCACAAAATAGAAGGAAAATTAACTCAAAATAAATGTGTAGTAATTTTTAAATTTCAAAACATCTTTATATATTATTATTCTTTCTCCATAGCAACTTTGAAGAAAAATTGACAAAAATAGGTTGGGCTCTATCACTGTAGATGAGATATACGAAGATCAAAGAATTTATGTAAGTATGAGTTTAAATATAGCAGCAGCTGAACTTGCATTGTGGTTGAACATACATCACATTACCTTTCTTTACAAACAAAAATTAGCACATTACAGTTCTTATTCAAATTCTGGACATATTTATTCTGTCCCTATAAGTTCTGCAGATCATGTACTCTTAGAGAGGTCACATACAACTGATTCTTAAACCTGATTTTAGAAATTTTCATCATCTTGCTGATACTGTTTTCTTCTGGGTTATTGCCAGTTTTCAGATGCCTTACTATAAGTGCCAATTTTAATTTCTCATCCATTGTGAAACTCTCTCCCCTACCACTCACCAAATCTCTCCACCTTATTGTCTGTCTATTTGCCACCTATCCTTTTCAGTTCTTCAATGTGTGTGCCCTTTGTTTATTCTTCGTCCAATTCCTTATTAAGTTTCTTGATATGAGAAATCAAATAACTATCAGAGAGAAGCCTTCATCAGCAAGGCTGTTCTGTGCCAAGGGTCCCCAAGATTACTCTCAGTCTTAGTGATTCACTGAACAGATTCCCAGGGCTCAGCAAAATGGTTAAATTGCATTTATAGATTATCACTGCGACAGCTCTCAGAATACAATAAGCAAAGGGAGGAAACACAGGGATGACTTCCAGGAGAAATGAGCTCTAAGCTTTTATGGTCCTTTCTAGTGGCATTTCATGAAAAAATGTTTCCTTTTGACAGAAATATATGAAAACACATGGTTTTGTCACCCAGAAAAGCTTGCTGACATCATGGTGTCCAGAACACTAATGGAGGTACAATTACATAGGCACATGGGAACTGGATTTCTGACCTCTGCTCGCTAGATTTTAACTGCCAGAGTAAGTGGTCATATTATCATAAAATATTTGGTACAATTAGTACTTCATGTTCTAAGTGCTTGTGCTCTAAAACAAAATTAAGAAACAAAAAGCTAATAAACAACAACAAAAAACCCATCAGTAATCAGCAGAATCCAGCCATGAAGGATTTCTTTATCATGCAGAGTTTGCACAACTCAGACTGCTAAAACAGTATTTTTCTACATGAACCTTATACAGATGTGTCTGTCTTACACACTGGACCCCTGATTATTTGGGATTGGACCAATGGTGGTCACACTTCCCATAAGCTATGTAGGAGGTAACTCAGAAGATACGGAAGGATCAAGGAAGTATACCAGCAGCTCCAAAGGGGCCTGATCTAGTCACAGTTCATGTGCCCACTGGAAAGTCAGAATTGGTAATAAATATTGGCATTTAATAAACACTAACATTCTGTGCTCTCAGAATTTCAGATTCTCAGACTGGGTTTTTGTTTTACCGTGGCTACCAAAGTGGTCATTGCCCTTAATTGCATGGGTATTGTAACTGCTTCCTACTTGATCCTGTGTCTGACTCTGCAGCTGTGTGCCTAGCCCTCTGCCCACCACCCACCTCTCACTGCCACTCTGATTCATTCTGGATGTGGCTGAACACATTTCATTGTTAAAAGGCACCTTTGATCATTTTGCTCTCCTTGTCAAGAACCTTTTATTATTCTCTGTTGCTTGCAGATGAAAATTTACTGCTCTAAGTTTAGTATTCATTCTCCTGTTCTTTTTCAAAGTCTCATTTCAAGATAGGTCTTTATTTTGCTTGCTTTCTTTTGATATAATTTAAGTATTTTTAGATGGCAAAAGAAAAAAATCTTTCCAATCTTTCTGGTTTTGGATAAGTGTTGTGTCTTAGTTGTATTTATTTGATGCCATGCAGGACAGTGCATTTTAACAAATACCATGAACATCTCCTCCTGTGTAAACCTGTATATTATAGCTTTGATTTTTTATTGTAATCTTGAGACTCTAATACACTGTGAATTTAAGCTCATTTTTGAGACAAGGTCTCAGTAAGTATCATAGACTGGCCTTGAAATTTCAAACTCTGGACTAGTAAATTATAGGTACTAGCTGCCACGTCTGACTGAGGCATGATTTCTCAAGCCTGTGACTTGTTTCCTCAGTTTTATAGAACTTGTTGTAGGAACTCCTTATTTCATCACCGTCAAATGCTACACATGTCACAAAATGTAACTGATGAGTATATACATCCAAGCATTGATATTCGGATGTTTTTTTCTTAATATAGTTATACATTTTAATGTATAAGCCATTTCTAAAGATCCCCAAAACACACATATATATCTTATTTTTCAAAATATCTTTATATTTTTTATAGTTTGTCTGTTCTGTCACATATTTTTTCCTGTATAATATTTTAGGATTAACTCATTAAAGTGGAATTTAGTGACATTTCATTTTGGATTGTATGGACATAGTGTTTTTTTATTATAAAACTTCAATCAATTTACATATTTTGTCTTCCCATTATAAAACATAGTATATCATTTTAATAAAGTTTATATTTCTGTAGAGTTTTAAATTTTTATTCTTCTATTAGTTTATGTATTGTGTTTTTTTTAGGAATGTGATTCATATAAATTATACTTTGCTGGTATACGGAAAAGGTATTACTTTTTTCACATAAATCTTGTATCATAAATATTCAGGTAAGATCACAGCTATTTTTTTGGTTAGCATTACAAGAAAGACAATTTATTAAAATAATTACTAAAACTTTCAAACCAAGACTTCCATAGCAGCATCTACACATTCTGGGAGTTGAGGTGTCAGGAAAAATTTCCTTACTGTTTAGAAAATGATTCTTGGAGCAGATAATGCCCTTGTTTTTAATGTCTTTTTTGTATATATTTAATTTGTATGACAGTATTTCCATGCACATAGTTAGTACAATTATTATGTAGTCAGGTAAATTAGCATATCCTTCATTTCAAATAGTTACCTATTTCTTTTCGGTTGTAAGATAAAGGCGAATGAAATCTATTGTGTTGCAAATTTCACGTACACAATAAATGTTATTAACCTCACCCTACATGTCCTGCTTTAAATCTCTAGATGTGTTTGTCCTGTGCAAGTACAGCTATGTCCATTGGACCAGCTCTTTGAAACCCCACCCATGGTTCTATGCTTCTGAAACCCACTATGCTTCTATATTTACCTCATGTATTTAGTTCTATTTTCCATCAGCTTCCATGTGCAAAATGAATATGCAGTATTTTTTCTTTTCATATCTGGCCATTTTCACTTAGCAAGAATAATGCTCATCCAGGCTGTTGTAAATAGGAATGTGTGTTGGTTAGGTTTTTTTGTCAGATTGACACAACTAAAAACATCTGGGCCGAGGGAAACCTCAGTTAAGAAGTTGCCTCAATTGGATTGGCCTGGAGGCATCCCTGTGGTTTATTTTTGTGATTTACCATTGATGTTGGAAAGCAAAGCTGGTCTTGGGCAATGGAACGCCTAACTAGGTGGCTCTGCGTGGCCTAAAAAACCAGGGTGAGTAATCCATAGACAGCAATATAGTAGGCAGCACTCCAGCATGCTTTCTGCTTCATTTCTGCCTCTGGTTCTGCCGACTCCTCTAGTGGCAGATGTGCTAAAGTGCATTAACCCTTTCCTTCATAAATTGGTCATGCTTTTTTTTTTTTTAAATCACAGCAATAGAAAGGCAAGCTAAGATGAAGTTTCTCTTTTTCTCTTTGATTTTCATAGAACTTAATAATGATTCCCTATACAAATTGCAACTTGTGTATATAATATTGCATTATATATTGAATACATGGTTTATAGACATCAAATAGGTTATTATTTATAGAGTTACTAAAAAATATCACAAGTTTTCCTGTTTATTAGCTTGCTTATAATCATGCTGTTTCCTTCACTGTATACTATGAGTAACTAACAAGAATAGCAATAATTCTATGAGGTATTGACTTCATTTCCTTTGATGTATATCCATGAGGAATTGCTAAGTCATATGGCACTTTTATTTGAGGGCAGGGTGAGAAGAGACTTCTATAACATTTTCCATAATAGCTGTTCTATCTTTTGTTTCCACCAATAGTAGGCGTGATTTTCCTTTCGTGCGCTCTCCAACAATACTGTCTCATCTTTCTGATACTAGCCACCCACTAGCTGTGAAGTGATCGATCATTTGGGTTTGACTATCATCTCCTAGATGATTAATGAAAATAGACAACTTGTATGTGCTTGCTGGCCATATTTATAAATATTTGGAGAAATGACCATTCTTGAAAATAAACATGGAAACGAATGTGTTAGAACCTATAGAGCTGAGGAGTACATACTGCCTGCTTCCTGTGACTAGCCCTCTCAAAGAGACATTTTAAAGTAACCTTTCTGTGATAGAGATGCTCTGGCCTGGTACACTTCATTATTTCTGATGGGGATTTACCTTTTGTAAATATATTTGTACAACAATGTTTATTCATTTGACAATGTGTTGATTAGGTGATTATAGTCCATTGAACTAACTGAAACAGTGCAACATTTCCTTCTTCCAGTACTAAATATTGCACCCATAAAAAGAGGATAAGATCATAAGCTCTTCAGCCTCAGGCCAGAGATCTGTTAGAAAGTGGCTCTACCACCTAGTGTCTTCAGGAAGGGAAGCTGGCCTGTGATTGGCCACCACTTCGTTGTCTACTAATTCAGTTCTATTCCTGAAGGACAGACGTTTTGTTCTCACCCTGTCTCTGCTTTGTAACTTCATGGGAAATAACTTTAGAAGAAAAAGGTTTTCTTCTTCAGAGTTATACATTTTAAAATTGTGGAATTAAGGGATTTAGTGAACAATCAACTTATTCAATGATGGGAAGCTACAATTTATACTAAAAATAATATTTGTCTTGGGAAATATTATTAAGACTAAGCTTTTCTAAGGGGCTTATTTCTATTTGGTACAGAAGAACTTTAATTTTCCATCATCATACCAAATTAGAAAATTCTGCACTTCAGTAAAAAAGAAAAACTATGAGGGGTGTGGAGAGAGAATAAAGGGATGGATAAGTTATCAACATAACTTGTCAGGTAGCTCATAGATCACTAGACATGACTGCTCACTCAGGAAAAACCATTAAATAGCAAACTCTCTCTAAACAAGGCTATCAGACATGTGATTTTTGGTCTTATCAGATCTAATATTAATCTACTCTTTGACTTCTATGTACTTTGACATTTCCTATGTGGATATATTTTCTTTTAACAGTAATAATTATCAGTGTATATTAATTGCGTGAAGTAATGGGATATGAATTCATGAGCTTTGATTAAGGCCACCCTCCCTCTGCCTTGTTTTCTTTCCCTTGGTCTCTTCTTATATCCCACTAGTTTTTTTTTTATCATCCTAATCAATTGTACTTGCTTGCTTCTGGCTTATTTTACTTAGTATAATATCCTCTAGTTCTGTGCATTGTCCTGAAAATGACATAAGTGTGTTGTTCCTAATGTATGCCCATACCACATTTTCTTTCTTTATTTAAATGTTAATGTGCACCTAGCTGGTTCATGGCTTCGATAATAGAAATAATGTCACAATGTGGATGAAGATGCAGAGACCTCTGCCTCACTCTGCTTAAATAACCAACAGTAGTACAACAGCTGAATCATACCGTGGTTCTACTTTTAATTTTTGAGGGAGTCATAAAAGCACTTGAAATCCACTGAGATTCTGTAGTGTTAGATAATGGGATATAAAATAAAAACTTAGTCTAAGATACAAGACCTCCTTATGACCATTCGTTAAAGAAGCCCTGAGTACCTCTTACTCTAATAATACAAAAAATAATAATAATAATACAAACTTTTGCTGTTCCTGTTGGTTGCAAACAAGACTAGTTGATAACACTCTATTTCTGAAGATAACACACATCTTGGTTGAAAACTACAGACAAAGCAAGCTAGAACTAGCTGGGGCTTCATTCCTGTTGACTAGCTTCTGTAGTGTTTACACGTTCTGTGCAGACTACTGGGGAAAAAAGCATTAAGTGTCTGAAGTAGCTATGAGCCCTACAAACTCCATTACCAACAGTCTAGGCAAGATTTTCTCACTGGTATAGTTGTAGCAAGTAATTATGGGGATGACTAACACTCTCTAATTGGATAGGAGACCTATGCCATAAGAGACTGTTCAAGTCCAGTAATGTAAAACTTGTCCACACCCTATGGCTGAGGAGGTCTTGGCACAGATAAGGGAAATTATTCCTGTTATTTAGCTAAATTATTGTGGTATCAAACTGGGTTTTAGTGTCTGTATTTATACCCCCAGTTGTATATTACTTTTATCCTTGGAGAAATTTCTTTTTGCAAAGAATGGCTAAAGGTCAGTAGTTACAAGGACACATAACTGCTCAAGGTGCTGAGTATAAGTAGCAGTTGTGTGTTCACAACTAAACGGGACATTTATAACATCTGCACAAAGTCTAGTGAATATCATAGAAGAGAGAATGTAGAAACTAGAGGACAGGGGGAATTCTTCTAAGCATGGCACAACCAATATGATCATGATCTCATGATTGCTATGGCTACCTGGAGTACACCAGTTTAAGACTTGTATAGTCAACATTCAACTAAGGATCCAGGAGAGACTCACCAGGCTACCGATGCATTATAGTGGAGGGACAAAATGTCTACAGTTTATAGACAATAGGATACACCGTGTAGTTCACCCCAGCAGGCTACAAAGGATCACCCAAGTCCATGGTCACAAGTGACAATATAAAACAAAATACATGAAAGAGAGAAAGGATCTTGTAGGGAAGAAGGTAGTGAAGGAGTTAGGGGCAGTTTATGGTGAGTAGTAAACAGAATGTATCGTATGCATGAATAGGAACATCAAAGAATGAATTTCATAAAGTTTATAAAACAATCATGCCAAAAGTACCATAAGAAGAAACAAAGGTTTATATAGACTTATGGTTCTAGAGAGATACAGTCCATCATGGTGGGAAAACATGACGGCTGCCAGGGAAGACATGGTGGACATATCTGTAGCCTGGTTACTTACACTGTATCCATTATCGGGAAGCATAGACTTAATGGGAAGTGGGGCTCAGCTAGAAAGCCTGAGGGTCCTTGCCTGTGACCCACTTCTTTCTGGATGTTCTAATTCTTTCTTTAAAACAAAATTTAAAAATGATCTTATTTTGCATACCAATCACAGTTCCTTTTCTCTTCTTTTGTCTTGCTCCCCTCAAACTTCCATCCACCCTATCCCCCATCCACTCCCCAAAGAGGATGAGGCCTCCCATGGGGAGACAACAAAGTCTGTCATCTCACTTAGGGCAGGACCACAAGGCTCTCCCCACTGTATATAGGCTGAGCAAGTTATCCCTTCATAGGAAATGGGCTCCAAAGAACCAGTTCAGGCCCTAGAGATAAATATTGGTTCTACTGCTAGTAGCTCCACAAACTTCCCAAGCCACACACAACTGTCACCCACATTCAGAGGGCCTAGTTTGGTCCTATGTAGGTTTCCCAGCTGTCAGTCCAGAGTCAGTGAGCTCCCACTTGCTTGGGTCAACTGTTTCTGTGATTTTCCCTATCATGATCTTCCCAACTTTCCCACATAGCACCATCAGCAGGTGATCATGTGTTTAAACACGTAAGTCTGTGGAGGGCATTTTATATTTAGATCCCAATCATGGAAGATCAACTGGGCTTCATGACTAGAAAATATAATGAGAGAACAGTAGAAAGATCACATCCTTTCAAAGATGACAACAGCAAACAAAAACTACAGCTATCTAACGACAATCATACTGCAAAATTTATTTGTTGATCTTCTACCCCTTTGCACAATGTGTCGTTTAGAAGGTATTTATTGTCCATGGTTGCCTTTCAGAGGACTTTTTCCATTTTTATTTATTAAGGAAGTAAATGAACTCTTTGCTCTATCTCATAAGTAGTCTAATAGTTTAATATTCCTCATTCAACTTTCAGTGAGATGGTTTTATGAACAAATATTAGCTTTCTGTACTTTAATGCTTGCACAGGATCTCATGAATTTTTATTTTTAATTAAAAACTGAATCACTGATTGCTAATCCCTTTTTATTATTCTTTAGCCTATTTGTATCATCTAAGCAACTTTCCCCCAGCCAATTTCTTTTCTTTGGTACTTCCATGTAGTCTTATGGGTAAGGACTATTCATTGAATTATTCTCACAATTAGCAAATATTTTTGCACCAAATATTTTCTTGGGGAGTTAAAAACACAAATTCTCTTGAAAAGAAATCACATACTTCAAATAAGTATGCAACAAAAGCTTTTGTTTTAGAGTGTGTTCATGCTTCATTGAAAAGATAAATATTGAAATTATCTATTTTTAAGACGTCTCAAAAAGGATAATATTATCAGTGCTTAGGAATCAGTTTTTATCATGAGTTGGAATAGTCTAGGTAAAACAAAAGTGACAAACATACTACAAAATATATCTTCTACCCCATTGCCTAATGTGTCTTTTATAGGGCATTTATTGTCCATTTTTACAAGCTAGGTATTCCCAAGAGAAGCTGTAAGTAGGAAAGGATTGCTAATAAATACACAATCCAGATTTAAATTTATGAATGGAAGTTGTTTTACCTTGAAAGTTATTGATAGGACATTAATCCCATTGTCTTGAAAAACCACATAGTATCTATCATGAAAAATATTAAGTAGTCACATGATTTTATCTAAGTAACAAAATTCAGTAGGAGAAAGGTTAGATTAAGTATTCATTTATTAAAGAATATACTTGTTCTGGAATTTAGGAAAATGTTGGAAGAGCTATAATGAGTTTAGAAAGTGTGGGTAAGAGAAAAATAGTCACTATATTATTAAAAATGTAGTCTTCCATGATTGACCATCTCCATATACATTGTTGAAGTTTTTTGTATTTATAAAATTATGGTGCATTTAAAAACACTACTACACAGTGTCTTTTAAAAATTAGTTTATCATCTGAAAAGTACATACTTTACAGCACATGACAACCTGTTTCTTATTTATTTAGAAAATGGCTATGAAGATTCTGTACTTTTATATCACAAACTTACAAATGCAAAGTTACAAACAAATTATGACAGATATGTGATGGAGGTGGGTCTTGTAATAATAAAGAAACTGCCTCGGCCCTCATAGGACAGAAAATTAGGTAGGCGGAGTAGACAGAAGAGAATTCTGGGAAAAGGAAGCTGAGTGAGTGAGTCGCCATGATGCTCCCACTCCAGACAGACGCAGGTTAAGATCCTCTCTGGTAAGCCAGCTCATGGGCTACACAGAATATTAGAAATGGGTTAGAACAATATGTAAGAGCTAGCCAATAAGAAACTGGACCTAGCCGGGCCAGGCAGTGTTTGAAAGAATACAGTTTCCGTGTAATTATTTCTGGGTATAAACTAGCCATGCGGGCGGCCAGGTGCCGGGGACGCAGCCCTGCCGCTCCTATTTCAACAGATATGTTGATGTTGAAACAAAGTTTCAGCTTTGTGTTGAGATAAAATAAATCCAAAAAGTCTCTTTGACGACTTAGGAATTGAGCTGAGCAGTTTCTTCTATTTGCTTTATCTTCATGGACCAATAACAAGCAAACTAGTTTCTAGTTGTCTGTTTGAATAGAAGTTCCTGCTTCTGTGTATCTTCATGTGTCTTCATTACCCCTCTTCCCATCTCACCTTCGTCAACAATACAGAACACTCACTCTTATTCATATCTTCTTCTAAGGAAAGGAGTCATTTTGGTGATATTGAAAGGAAGAGTCTTTTGCGCAAAAGAAATTCTGGCTTTTTGTTCAAGTGCAGAATGTGAAAGAAGTGGACACGTGAGACTTACTGTGTCAAATTTCTGGGTCAACACTACTAGGAGATGTGGGGCTGTATAAAAAAAAATAGGACTCCTAGGTCAGGGAAGCCAGGCATGATGAAAGGGAGGAGACAGGTGAGATTTCCAGGTTTATATCATCCTCCAGTATTTCAAGGTATCCCATGATTAACTGAAGAAATATTCTGTCTATATGGTGTTAGAGTGGGCTAGCTTGTTTGGCAAACACAAACAACTTCAGTACTTATTCTGGAGGTCACTCTGCTCTCTACAGTTGTGTCAGTAAAGCCTTCCTTCCTGGATTGTGGCCATCAGAGATTCATTGTTACTACACAGGTTTGTGTTTATGATTGGAAATGACAGTAGCGTTTTAAATTCTATGCCAGTGAAAGTTGTGTTCAAATTGTACAAATTGAGCTTTTTTTAAATTTAATTTATTCTTTTAAAAAATCTTTTTTACTTTACAGGTCAATCTCAGTTTCCTCTCCCTCCCCTACTTCTGCTTGCTAGACTTTCCCCCGACCCCACTCACATCCATTCTTCAGAGAGGGTGTAGTGTCCTATGAGTCAACAAAATCTGTCATAACACTTGGGGCAGGAGCAACACCCCCTCCCATTATCTATGCTGAGCAAGATATTCCTCCTTATGGAATGAGCTCAAAAAGCCAGTTCATGTACTAGGGATAAATACTGGCCTCATGACCAGTGGCTCCAAAACTGCCAAAGCCACACAGCTGTTACCCACATTCAGAGAGTCTAGTTTTCAAGTTCCACAGGGGTCAGTCCAGAGTCAGTGAGCTCCCTCCAGCTCAGGTAAGCTGTTTCAGTGAATTTCCCGACCATGATCTTGACCCCTTTGCTCATGTTATCGCTCCTCCCTTTTCACAACTGGACTCTAGGTGCTTGTCCCAGCGGATCTCTGCATCTGTTTCCATCAGTTACTGGATGAAGGTTGTAGGATGACAACTAAGGTAGTCATCAATTTGCTTACAGGGGAACGACAGTTAAGGTACCTTCTCCACTATTGCTTAGATTATTAGCTGTGGGTAGAAGTTTCTGTCCTGTTCACCCTCACAGCTGTTCAGTCCCAATAAAATATACAGAAGTTTATATTATTTATAAACAGTTTGGCTTATTAGGTCAGTTTTATTGTTAACTAGCTCTTACAACTTAAACTAACCTGCAATTCTTATCTATGTATAGCCGTGTGGTGTGGTACCTTAGTGAATCATTCTCACCTTGCTTTCTCTGTATCTGGCTAGTAAATGCAGACTCAGCCTTTCCTCTTTCGAGAATTCTTCCAGTCTGGTTTTCCCACCTAAACTTCCTGCCTGGCTGCTGGCCAATCAACATCTTATTAAACCAATACAAGTGACAAATCTTTAAAGGGTATCAGAGCATTATCCCACAATACTTACCTGGGGTTATTCTTGTGGATTCATGGGAATTTCCCTACTGCCAGGCTCTTCAGTAACCCCATCATGGCTCCCTCAATCAACATAACTCTTTCCTTGCTCTCCCTCTTTGTCCTCCCAACATGACCTTCCCAATCCTTTATGTTCTCCTCCTTTTCCCCTTTCTTACCTCCTTACTCTATTTCACTTTTACCTTTCCATCCCCTCTCCACTCCCAGTTTACTCAGGAGATCTTGTCTATTTCCCTCTACTCATGGGATGTACATATATCTCTCTTAGTATCTTCCTAGGTCTTGGCTTTTCTGGGGCTGGTTATTCTTTATGTCTATCATCACTTATGGGTGAGTACATGCAATCTTTGTCTTTCTGAGTTTAACTCACTCAGGACTTTTTTTTCTATTTCTATCCATTTGCCTGCAAATTTCAAGATGTCACTTTTTTTTTTTTTTTTTTTTACTGCTGAGTCGTACTCCATTGTGTAAATGTACCACATTTTCATTATCCTTTTTTTGGTTGAGGAGCATCCAGGTTATTTTCAGGTTCTGGATATTATGAATAATGAATGCTGCTATGAAAATAATCAAACAAATGTTCTTGTGGTATGAGTGTTCACCCTTTAGGTATATGCCCCAGAGTGGTATCGCTGGGTCTTGGGGTAGATTGATTCCCAATTTTCTGAGAAACAGCAAGTTTACACTCCCACCAGCAATGGAAAAACATTCCCCTTACTCTGCATCCACTACAAAATAAACTGCCACTAGTGATTTTGAACTTAGCCATTCTGACAGATGTAATATGGTATCTCAAAAATCATTTTGATTTGCATTTCGCTGCTGGCGAAGAATGCTGAGCAGTTCCTTAAGTGCCTTTCAGTCATTTGAGATTCCTCTGCTGAGAATTCTCTGTTTAGTTCTGTGCCCCATTTTTTGATTAGATTAGTTAATATTTTGATGTCTAATTTCTTGAGTTCTTTATATATTTTGGAGATCAGTCCACACACACACACAGAGAGAGAGAGAGAGAGAGAGGAGAGAGAGAGAGAGAGAGAGAGAGAGAGAGAGAGAGAGAGAGAGAGAGAGAGACTGATTTAATTTTCTGGAACAAGACTAGTCTTGATTTGCTTCCTAAAATTTGAATGGAGCTGTAAAGCCAATGTTTAAAGAGAATAAGAATGGGATCTACATGAAAAGCCATCTCACAAGAATAGGCAGAATGGAAAAGGTGACATCACCGCCACTTTATTAGGGTGGGGATGAGATGGGTAGGCTGTGACATTTTACCCAGTTAGGCAATGAATAGTCATCACTATGCTGGTCACATTGAACCACGGGTTTTATCCCAGATGC
Organism: Alexandromys fortis; assembly: GCF_014885135.2. Lineage (NCBI taxonomy): Eukaryota > Metazoa > Chordata > Mammalia > Rodentia > Cricetidae > Alexandromys > Alexandromys fortis. Next base: position 6,399,122 of record NW_026067946.1, read on the forward strand.
AATGGAATATTCCACAAATGATGACTTGTTCTTAGATATTGTCTCTTTGAATTTTTATAATCATGGTGTCAAGAGAGGAAACATATTTAAGTTTGAAATGAGATTTGTCATAGAAAACTGATGGCTAAGATTTAATATTTATCCTAGTTATATGATGTGTGACTCTATTATATCCCAAGTCCATCAACACTGCCTCCAATGTGATGTGGTACTTTCCTCTGTTTGCTCTGGTCACCATTGATTAATAAAGGAACTGCTTTGGGTCTATAGTAGAGCTATAGGGGAGCAGAGCTAGGCGGGGAAAACTAAACTGAATGTTGGGAAAAAGAAGGGTGGAGTCAGAGAGAAGCCATGTAGCCCTACTGGAGATAGAGGCTGGAACTTTAGCTGGTAAGCCACAGCCATGTGGCCATAAACAGATTAATAGAAATTGGTTAAATTAATATCTAAAAGTTAGCCAATAAGAAGCTAGAGCTAAGGGGTTAAGCAGTGATTTAATTAATATAGTTTTCTGTGTGGTTATTTTGGGTCTGAGTTGCCAAACAGCTGGGAATGAAACAAGCAACCTCCCCCAATACCGATGTTTTTATATAAAAAATTTAGTCTTTATGGAAGTTTCTACTATTTTGTGATTTTTTTCTTAATTTAAAAATCTCCTCATGACTTTTATAGAAAACATCCTTTACTATTTAAACATGAGGGAATTATAAAAACACATGGTTCAGTTTATTTAGGTTAATATTGCTAGAGAATATATAAGGTTCACTGATATTATTATTTTGTACACGACCCTTAGACAAACAGCATACAGAAGCATTTTTAGGTTTAGATATTGCAGTTCCTAAAATTACTTGACAGGATTCCTATAATAGAAGCAAAATTTTTCACCTCCCTGTGTCTTCACTGAATCTCTGCTCCTTTTCTATTTTTTCTTTCTGTTACCTTTTCTATTTGCTGTTCTCTAACATGTAACATAGTTTTACAAACCACCGCTGAGCTAACAGCAGATCTTTACAGAAAATTTAACACTTCATGTATTTTGAATGTAATTTTGTAGCTCTTGGAAACTGACTGTAAATAAAACTTTAAAAAATGGTGGTGAACGTCTTTAATCCCAACACTCAGGAGGCAGAGGCAGGTAGATCTCTGTAAGTTTGAGGCCAACCTGGTCTATAAGAGCTAATTCCAGGACAGCCAGGTCTATTACACAGAGAAATATTGTCTTGAAAAACAAACAAACAAAAAAGAAGGAGAATAGCAACCAACAATCATATTACACGTGTAGAACTAGCTTTACAAAGATGTTTTTAGTCCTCTCATGGATCATGGCAGACGGATAAAGCTCGTGTTTAAGTTTGCATGCACAATAGTATATGGACAGGAAAGATCACTTATTAGAACCTTTTCAAATCATTCTCTCTTACAATACATCACAACTGCTGCCTCCCCTCCCTCCACTCCTTCTAGTCCTTACCTCTATTTTCCCTCTCCCCAAGATCCATTGCTCCCCACTTCAGAAAACAGCAGTGTGATACTATGCACAGGCGATGAAGAAACACATTTTGATGACTGAGATAGTCTAGACCCAGCCTCCCACCCCATCTTTCTTCCTCCTAGTCACCTCTCTCCCTGCGCTCCATGGTCTCATTGAACTGTGTAGGATAGCCTGGCTTCCAACTCATGACATGTTTTTAACTGGTATGACAAGAAAAGCAATTTTTTTTTAAAAAAAAAAAAGATAGTATACTAGGAAAAAAAAACAAAGCCTTGTTAGTAAGAAATTTTTTCAATGGAATTCAGATAGTGCCCTACCAGCTGCAAACAGCCCTGCTTGATGAGTGGCTTATTTTCAGTAACTATTAGTTCATTTCAATTCACCTCTTACGGGTGTGGAGTTATTAAGTTACAGCAACATTAAAACTACAAAACAATTTTGTAACTCAAGTTTCTTAGATATTATTGCCCTTAGTTCTAAATTTTTTCAAGTTATTTCTTCTTTTTTTAAATCATTGCTCAAAAATACAAGAATATTTAATTTAATAATAAGAGGAAACAGTGAACGATGCTCGGAATATGTGTGCGGCAAGGAGGTGGGAAGGAGGAAGAAAAGATGAAGTCTAAATGGGAGGGGAATAATCTTTTATTTCTCCAGAAAGAATAAACAAGGTCAAACTCTGCCTATTTCTGTCTCTAAGTACATGGAAATAATCCTGGGCTATTTAGAAGCAGGGGGAACTAATCAACACAGGAAGAGATGAGGTGAGACTTGATGACATGACTGATAAAGCAGGGGCTTTTGTTTGCTGCGACTTCATGGTGCTTGGACACTGTGTAGAATGATGACTTCCTGCACTTGGACCTTATGATAAAATATTGTCCATGGATTCTTATCTGCTTTCAGCTACACAGTGATGTAGAAGGAGGATAAGAAGAGGTCAGAGCCCCAGTATAGAAGGTGATTCCTTTTCCAGGGGGTTTCCTTGTCTTTATCTTCATTATCTTCTGGACTAAGCACTGTGTTTTGTCCCCAGCACTTGGGGGAGAGCAAAAAAGAGATGGTTGAGTTGTTGGGTAGTATTTAAGGAGAGAGAAAATGTTTTCCCTTGCCAAAAGGTTTTTTTTATATACATGTTTTCAAATGATTGATTTATACATTGTCAGTGATACAAATAAAGAGATACATTTATCTCTTTGCACAAGCAGAAAGCTGATTGCTCTATAACATGAAAGCACAATTAGCAGAGATGCACAATGAAATGTAGAACAGCATCATAGATAAGTCTTTGATGTGTTAGTGGCACTGGTTGACAAGCAAAAATGATCATGAAGAACATATGCCATATTTGTCACAGTGAGTATCAATCAAGAAGCCATAATTAAAATTAAAGGTAAATTTTCTGAAATAGTATTTAAAATTCTCTGTCTCATCTCCTACCCCTCTCCTTTTTATCCTTAAGCAGAGAAATAGTTAACCTATCATAGCTAGGTTATCATCCAATGAAAGAATAACCATTCTTGCTCCTCCTGGTATCTCTTTTCTCATTGTATGAGGACGATTGGCTACCTTAGAATATTAGGCTGTATTATTTTATATTAACATTTCTGCAGTGTTCATTTCACATGTCACACAGTTTCAGTGTTGATATTCTTTAGCCAAGATCTGCAGTATGAGTTTACTTCAAAACCTTGTCTCTCCACTTCCTACGTATAACCCCAGCAGCACAGAGTGTAAGGGCCTCATTGAATAAATGGGACCTCCTGAGACTGAGAAGCTTCTGTAAAGCAAAGGACACTGTTGCTAAGACAGAAAGGCAACCCACTGACTGGGAGAAGATCTTCACCAACCCCGCAACTGACAAAGGTCTGATCTCCAAAATATATAAAGAACTCAAGAAACTAGACCGTAAAAGGCTAATCAACCCAATTATAAAATGGGGCACTGAGCTGAACAGAGATCTCTCAACAGAAGAAGTTCAAATGGCCAAAAGACACCTAAGGTCATGCTCAACTTCCTTAGCGATCAGGGAAATGCAAATCAAGACAACTTTAAGATACCATCTTACACCTGTCAGAATGGCTAAAATCAAAAACACCAATGATAGCCTTTGCTGGAGAGGTTGTGGAGAAAGGGGTACACTCATCCATTGCTGGTGGGAATGCAAACTTGTGCAACCACTCTGGAAAGCAGTGTGGAGGTTTCTCAGGAAATTCGGGATCAACCTACCCATGGACCCAGCAATACCACTCTTGGGAATATACCCAAGAGAGGCCTTATCATACAACAAAAGTATATGCTCTACTATGTTCATAGCAGCATTGTTTGTAATAGCCAGAACCTGGAAACAACCTAGATGCCCTTCAATTGAAGAATGAATGAAGAAAGTATGGAATATATACATATTAGAGTACTACTCAGCAGTAAAAAACAAGGATTTCTTGAAGTTTGCAGGCAAATGGATGGAAATAGAAAACACTATCCTGAGTGAGGTAAGCCAGACACAAAAAGAGGAACATGGGATGTACTCACTCATATTTGGTTTCTAGCCATAAATAAAGGGCATTGAGCCTATAATTTGTGTCCTAGAGAAGCTAAATAAGAAGGAGAACCCAAAGAAAAACATATAGGCATCCTCCTGAATATTAACTTTCATCAGGCGATGAAAGGAGACAGAGACAGAGACCCACATTGGAGCACTGGACTGAAATCTCAAGGTCCAAATCAGGAGCAGAAGGAGAGAGAGCACCAACAAGGAACTCAGGACAGCGAGGGATGTACCCACACACTGAGACAATGGGGGTGTTCTATCGGGAACTCACCAAGGCCAGCTGGCCTTGGTCTGAAAAAAGCCCGGGATAAAACCGGTCTTGCTGAACATAGCGGACAAGGAGGACTACTGAGAACTCAAGAACAATGGCAATGGATTTTTGATCCTACTGCACGTATTGGCTTTGTGGGAGCCTAGGCAGTTTGGATGCTCACCTTACTAGACCTGGATGGAGGTGGGTGGTCCTTGGACTTCCCACAGGGCAGGGAACCCTGATTGCTCTTTGGGCTGACGAGGGAGGGGGACTTGATTGGGGGAGGGGGAGGGAATGGGAGGCGGTGGTGGGGAAGAGAAATCTTTAATAGATGAATAAAAAAAATAAAATAGCACAAAAAAACCCTTGTCTCTGAGTTGCTCTCAAAAGAAAGTATATAAGAAATCCATCCACAGTGAAAAACACTGCAGAATCCAAGGGTGCAGTTGGATCATTCTTGCTTAAATGCCTGCACCCTGTACTTAGCCTGCCTGGGGGCTACGTGTTTTGAAACTTTCCTCATGATCTCCTGGAGGACATTACACATGAATCATAAGCTCATCCTAGGATTTAAGCAGCTTCCAGTTTTCTTACAGCATCTGCCTTTCGCTGAATAGCTAAATCAGGTTCCTTTGCATTTCAGTGAGAAGCAGAGGCCCTAGTCATTTAAGTTGCCTGGCACTATCAGGAAGAAATAGGCTGCCTCTCAACAAGATATGCTAGAGGAACTAACTCCCCAAGTTGTTTTCTTCCTGTGATTGGAGAAGGAAGTTTGTTTCTCTGCAACCTGGGAATGTGATGATGCTTCGGCATCACTGCCAGTGAAAAGTTTCAAGTGCATGTATTTTAGGGCCCCCAAATCGTGGCCACATATTTAGCTTGTAAAAGACAATCAGAATTAAGTTCCATTCTGCTCATATTTTCAACACTGATGAATTAAAAGCAGATGCACTTCCTAAAGCTGTTTACTTGGCATGCTAAGCATATTTATTTCCTTCGAAATTAAGATTTAGCTTGGATCATAAACAGCATGATATTTTAGTACTGTGTTGAGAACCTGAAGTCATTTCTCATCAAAATGTTTTCCATGATGGTAAAATTCACAGATCAATCCACCAAAAGATACTATCCAAAACATAAATTATAGACTGAGGTTTTTTTGTCTTAACTCTGATTGTAAAATTATATTTATTTAGACAAATGCATTCACAGATCCAACTTAGATTGACAGTAAAGTATTGCATCTTGTTAAGGCCATGGATATGGAGATCATGACTACTGAGGTAATGGATGGTGAGTTCCACCTACAGGGCAGAATTTGTTCACACAAATGAGAACTACGAACAAAGTTGTTAGGGAGGATGCATCTCAGGTTGGGCAATGCTGGGATGCTGTCCAATTGTAGCTTCCACCTCAAACCCCAAGTTCTTTTTCTCAGATACTACTTAGGCTGGATCAACATAGAATTTTTTTTTAATTTGCCTTTTAATTTTTGGAGAACTGTATACATGGGTATCAAGTTTGTATTATTACTGCCTCTCCCTCTATGCCTCTGACTCCTTTTGTGTTCCCCCACTTACTCTTAAATTCACAACCTTTTCTTTTTAAATTATAATTTCTTTCTATTTGCCAATCTTTCCATCCATCTAGATAACTCATCTCTCTCTACTGTCTGTAAAGTTCATTTAATGTTGCTCACACATTTATATGTTTAGGGCTGACCTCTTGTGACTGGATAATTGTTGGTGGAAACTGCTTGTTTGTTCCTGGATGCCCGAACCTGAAATAATCACACAGAAATTATATTAATTACAATACTGTTTGGCCAACAGCCTAAGCATATTTCTAGCTGGCTTTTACATCTTAAATTAACCCATTTCTATTACTTTATATTTTACCATGTGGCTGTGGCCTACTGGTAAGGTTCCAGGGTGTCTGTCTCCTTTGGAGGCTACATGGCGTCTCTTTGACCCCACCTACTCTCTCCTTTATCTTCTCGGGATTTTCACCTTGCCCTATTCTGGAATGCAATAGGCCTAAAGCAGATTCTTTATTAACCAATGTTATTCACAGAATACAGAGAGAATCCCACATCAGATAACCTATGAAGGGTTCATCCCAACAGAAGAGTAATTTTTCCTTTCTTAGATTCCATTATTACCTGTAGTTTTTCATTTTTTGATAGGACTTTTGAGATTTTCCCCATTTGAATTGACATGCCAACAATTTCACATCCAGGTCTTGATTAGGTGACTATAGGTTTTAGATTTCACAGTTGCAGCTTCCTTGTCACACTTACATGTCACTATCTCAGAGCAGACACTGTACTCTTCTGCTGTCCCTTCTTCTGTGATGCCCATTGATCTTTAGGTGGAAGATTAATATTGTAGACTTATCTATTGACCCTTGGTATTCCATGCTCAATTGTTCTTTGCATTTTGATCAGTTTAGGATTATCATAATGGTCTTTGTCTGCTGCTGCAGCAGCAGCAAAAAAAAAAAAAAAAGAACTTTGTTGATGAAGGGTGAAAGCTAAACTTATCTGTGGATTTAAGTATAGGTCTTTATCATGCAGTTAAATATTATTTTGATGTAGAAAGGCAGCGGTAGTAGGTTCTCTTCTAGAGTCCGTGACCTTATCAGCCAAGGGTAGTTTGCTGAATTACAGTACCAGGCATGAATTTCATCCTACTAAATAGAGTTTAAGTACAATTAAATGGATGTTGGTTATCCATACGATGTAAGTACTACTATTACACTCTCGGGGATATTTTGCCATGATGTTCATTGTTGTGGTTCATAGGCTTTACAACTGGTAGGAACATAGGTTGTTTTTATCCCTTGGCAGCTTGCATAATAGCTTCTGCTACTGTGAGAGTTCATTGTTCAACCATGTCCATCAGGAAGTTTTAAGTTCTCTCTCTGATGTTTCCTGCAACAGATCAGTCTTAGACTTTATTTGGGTTTAAAAAAATGATTCAAAATTCATCTTCCTATGAAGCTTTAATTATTCTCGATGTGGACCTACCTTGGAATAAAATAATACTCTGAAGATACCTTGGTAATGGATATATGAACTTTAAACTTTATTTCAAACTTAAAATAATAATTATTTGCTTGTTTAGGACACTGATTGGATCAATAAAACTGGGATAGGAGTTTGCTGATGAAGGAACGGATTTGGAATGAGGAGTGCTGACAGTATTTGTTTTTCTCACTTATCCATTCATGAACAAGTAGCCTCAGAGTTTCAGGTATTGTGATACATTATAAGAACTTAGAAATCAGAATGACTTGACCATGACTGTTTAAAATACATTCCAGTAGCATGAGATGGACATAAATAGATGAAGTAATACATCCATGGATTATCAGTGTTGAGAGAAGCCACAGGATTCCTGTTTTAACAAACACAGAGTTAGTGACTTTACAAGGTTTTATTTCTATCCCGTAGCTTTAATAGTCTGAAGTCGGGAAATAAGGGAAAGAAAGATTCTTTCTGGAAGTCTGGGAAATAACCTATTCTTTGTATTTTCTAGCTTCTAGAACTTGTTTGTTTTTTCTTGGTTCTCAGCCAGAGTGTCCATCTTCAAAACCGACAATATTACATCTTTCAGTCTTCCCCTCTAAGTTCTAACTCTATTCCCCTTTCTTCCATTCTAGCATGTTACTGTGGCATTTTTACCTTTCTCTTCTATAGAATTTTATAACTCTACCAGAATCAACTTGTCCATCAAGAATGATTTTCCTACACCAAAATCTATAAAGAATATCTTTGCCTTCATCACATGAAGAAACATTGAGATCACCATATCTGAGGCATTACTCAGCCCACCACAGACATGGTGTAGATTAGAATAAAAGGATCAGTTGTGATTATAGGTAGAGTCAGGTCATTCAAAATGGCAGTTTCAATTTGACCACTGAGTTTTGGCAAGGAGGACATTATGCTCTTCCAAAGACATGTGATGGAAGTTATTTTCATGATAGAATGCAAAGACAGGCATGCTCCGAGAACAGGGATTAGTTGGACATAACTTAAAAATAATAACAGTGGGAGATTTCCAAGAAAAATGAAACTAGAGATAAGATAAGATTTTAAAAAATGAACTTTCCTAGACAACAGAAAGGGTTTAGACTAGCATGGTGTCTACTTGGGAGCTCTAGCAATTATGGTTTTCCCTTGCCTCTGATTCAGTGAGGATATTCAGTGAGGACTTGTTACTTCCCTTTGTGAGGTAACGTAACCTTGAAGGCTTTTGCATGCATTAAGCCACTGTAGTTAGAGGTAGCCCCTCACTCTTCATCTGCCCTCCATCTCTCATCATTACTTGCTCTTTTATGTCTGATATGCTGGTTCCTATTGTTTGACAGTATTTTAAAAAATAAATTTTATGTATGTCTAACTGCTATTTGATTTTATTAACTACACTTTTGATAATAATTAAGCTGGAAATGTTATTGAGATCACCTCTGAGGCCATACTTCCTTTACTTTAGAAAAGGAAAAATCTTGACAGACCTTTTCAGTATGCAAATTGAAGCAAAAAATGCAATTTTGAGAAAATGGTGTTATAGAAAGGTATTTGTGTTGTATCTTTGAAAGACTTAATTTCAGACAATAAGTGTCTTTCTTCTGGGAGGACACTCAGAGTAAGCAGTTTATATAGGAGGCTTATGGGGTCACATTCCCAGTTTCGGAGGCTAGAAGCTCCTTATAGGTCAAAGGCTCAGAAGTAAAATATTTAGGAAATATTTTCACCTGTGGGCTCCAATGATAACTCTTCTTTTGTTTCATTCTCTTTCCTTTTGTTTTCAGCATCAAAGAGTAAGCCCAGCACATGCTAGGCATATGATCTACCACAGAGGTACCCACTCACCCCCTCAGCTTCTGGTTAGACATATTTGTAATTCTGTGCATTCCTGCCACCCATCCCCAGTTTCACTCCACTCACTATATCCTGAATAAATGGTATGTGAGTAATAGATGAAAACTCTGAATTGGTGTTTCTGATGACAAGAGAGGCTTAGCGTGTATAAATATATATATATATATATATATATATATATATATATATTACTTCCTTTATAGAATGTTTGTAATATCTGTAAGGATTCCCAGCTATGTGGAGAGGCAACTCTAATAAAGTTGAATTTGCTGAGCTCAGGTCTGGTGAGGATTATAAAGTTTTTAATTAGACACTAAGGGGAAAAATCTACAAATCTTCTGGGCATATACATTTCTATTTACACAGCTACCAAACTCTAAGTAATACAGGTTCAGACATGATGTCAATGATTAATGTGTGGATAAAACCATAAACACTTGAGGTAAAAGATGTTTTTCTCTCAATACATCCATATCCCAATTCTTGCCTCTATTTCTTTCTTTTTGGTCATTAGGTATCTTTATATTACTTTGTTCTTCTCATCAGAGTAGAATCAGCACCTTCCTGACTCAGAACACTTTCAGAAGATCGGTCATTCTTATTTTCCTTGTAGTAATTATTCACTGCTCAGAATGCCTATACATCTCCTTGGAGCTAAATCTATTCTTGTGTACTTGTTTCTGCTTGTGGAGTTTCTGGCACCTTTTTTCTTTATAACTATTGATACTATGTTAGCTTGAGTGGTCTTTTGGCTTAATAACAAGAACAGAAGCTCTGTGGAATACTGTTCAATGTATCATGGGCAGATTGTCTTTTAGGATGATTGTGGTCTTGGAGTGCAAAGGCAGAGGATTGATTCCATATTATTTTGCTGCAAGAGTATGAACATATCCAATAATTCCAGTGTAATGCTTATATGTGATTTGTGATGTCTTCCAGCTACCAAAATTGCCAGTTTTAATATTAGCAATGGATATAGAGAATGGTGTCTCTAATAAGCTTTGCATAATTTTAAATACCACTGCTGTTTCATGCCATTTAGAAAAGCATGCTGCAGTGATATTTCTCTTTGGGGTAAAAAATGCCAGTGACCTTGCTCCCTTCTGAGTAATGGCTTTTATAAAAGGAATTTATAATCTTTTCTGCTTTGCAACCTCACTGACACTGCCTAACCTACTGTAGTGTGTTTTCTGACACCTCTGTTTCAGAGAAAGAAATCCACACATTATCAGCAGTAACAGGCAAGTGGCAAAAGCTGTCATTTTTAGTCCAGTCCTTGTATTTGTCATTTCAGTTATATCTGCCCCTGTTATAATTCTCCCTTCTGTAACTTCACTGAACACTTTTAATTTTTATGTTATATTTCAGACAGTTCTCTCTGAAACTAGATATGTAGTTCAAGTAACTCTAGTTCTATAGAGTTATAATCTATAGATACTTTCTCTCTCCTCCTGTACTCAATATTACAAAGTAGTTCTTAGACTGATAACTTCTAAGTCAATATCTATCATTCAGAATCTTTCTTAAATTGCAAAAGACTATACAATATTTACTTGTGTACTGCCTTAGCATTTTGTGCGGCATAGGATGGATATAAAACTTATTCATCTCCCACATAGGATTGAATGGAATCACTATTTACCCAGTCTCCAAGTTAAAACATCAGAATTGTATATTGTGACCTGGTTATAGTTTATCCTGAGAAAAGGATTCAAATAACAACATTTTGTCAGAGAAATGGAAGACTAGCTTCGTGAGGAAGAGGATCAATGTCATATGAATCAAGGAATACAGAAGCTATGTGACATGACCCTTGTTGGTTTCAGCTTTTACAGAAGACTATAAAGAAGCAGGAACTCTTTCACGAGTTATCTTTCTTCTGCATTCATTCCTTCTCTAGTCATACTAGGCTGTGAAGCAATCCTGTTAAATAGTCTACAGAAAAATGAAGGCAGGAAGAACTAATTTACCTATTGATAACCAGAGACTTGGTTTCCCTCTTTAGTACCAGCACTGAAGGGAGCTAGTTTTTAGGTTACATGATGCAAGCTCCTGATCATCATTTAGGAAGTGAGGATACTTCCTCTCAGGTGGAATACCATTGTTAGGGAAGGTAGATGGCTGGGGAAATGTGAGAAGGACTGCATGGCCATTGCCATCCCAAGTCATTACCCAAACTGATTCCTGTGTTTCAGATGTTCACCTTGGATTTGTTATGAAGTATCATTGTTTCTTTCTCATGATATAGCTCAATGTGTGTCCTCTTATTTCATGAATTTGTAGGACCACTGAATTAGTTATTCTCTTTATCTCGTCTTGCTTGTCTCCATTGGCTATCAGACAAATTTTCCTAAGGGAATAATTTAGTTGCCTCAGTCTCTTGCCTAAAAACGCTCACTGTCTCTCTGATGACTCCAGTAAAATCTCTCTTTACCAAAGGGAAGATTGTCATCTGAACCTGGCCTTTGTTTGCATATATCACACATCAATTCTTGTCATTTCTCAATGATCATCTATGGCTACACAGCCCTAGATGGTTTCATTGATAAACTTCAGCAACATAAACTGCCTCCCATCCTTTACCAGGACATGGTCTAACTAACTAGGTCAAATATTACTATGTTAAATAAAGAGAAAAAAAAAATAAATAAAATATTTGTGTTTATTTATTTAGCAAATACTTAATTACCAGGCTACTTTTTATGATCAAAAGAAGTAGCTGTTAACAATTGCAATAAACATATGTATATTTCTATCACTAATACTCCTGCTGAGAAAGTAGTAATAGACAGCATACATAAAATATGTAAAGTAGTATCAAGTGAGAAATAATGAGAAAATGAAACAATGGAGCTCAGTGGGAATGGTTTGAGGTTGTAATTTTAGGTGATATGGACTGGGAAGATCTGACCAAGATGGTGTTTTAGTAAAGACGCAGAGAAGATAAAGGATCATCTTTTGAGAGATTCTTGGGAAAAGAAGAACAGATACAGGAAAGTTAAGTACGAAGTATAAAGTAATGTGGGATGAAAGGGTACCTGAAGCATTTTGGTGAATCAAAAAAAAATAGACAAGGGAAATTAGTGGAGAGGAGAAAAATGAGAATGTGATTTTAAAACACAACAAGCTGTCAGAGAAGTGTGGAGACCTTTCTTTGACTAAATTCTTTTCTTTAAGCATAAAGTAAGCTACTGGAGAAACTTTAAGGGAAAGCAGAACCCTGCTCAGGATGTGATGATGAGAACAGAGATCACAAGAACAAGTGCTGAATGAAGCTATTATGATATTGTGATAATCTAGTGGGAGATGATAAGATGATCATGGCTCATTCAGATGGCAGGGATGCTACATAGTGGTTATATATAACCACTGTCCGTATGTGTGTGTATACATACATATACATATATATAATATATATGAATTTGCACAAATAAGAAATGTTGGTACAAGCAATTATTAGAATGGTGTGAGAGAGGAAATATATTTGGAAAGAAGTAAAAGGGACTTTCAAGTATCTTTTTTTTGTTTGAGATGAGTAAGAGTTCCATGTCCAGTTGGATAAATTAGTCTGGACTGCTAGGAAAAAATCTTTGCTAGAAATAGACATTTATATGTATGAATCTGAGTAGAATTGTGGGTACCAGAGACCACATAGGTTAATGGGAAGGAGTAGAGAAATATTGACCAATGATAATATATTGTATGAGTTAAAAAGCTAGGAAATACATCTCCATGTGTGTTTTCATCAGAAAGTAATGATAAATATTGATGAGGTAGATATGCCTATGTATGTATGCAAGTATTGAAATGACTCATGGTATCCCATAAAACTGTAAACCCTTTATGATTTTATTTATTGGTTTAAAAATAACTTTAGAGGCTGGAGAGATGGGTCCATAGTTAAGAACACTTATTGCTCTGGCAGAAGACCAGGATTCAGCTCACAACATTCACATGGTGGCTTACAACCACCTGGAACTACAGCTCCAATGTATTCAGTGTTCTTTTCTGGCTACTGTATGCATTCCAGGAACTCACAGAAATGCATAGAGTAAAATTATCTTTAAAAATATTTTAAGGAATTATTATTAATGAGATTACATTTAAAGTCATGAGATCAAATGATATTTTCTCACCCCAGAGTAAAATCAAAACTCTATAAATCACTGAAAAAGAGGATACAGAGTGTTCCAAGACAATTTAAGAACGTTTTGAAATTAAAGAGTTAAGATATTTAAGGGACCAAGAAAGAGATCTACCTAATAAGCAGAAAGAAAAGTTGGAACAAATATTTAAAGGGTTCAGCATGATAGATTTTCTCTTTCACTGATCTATTTGAGACACTTCTTCCAAGGAAAATGGTGTCTGTGTTTCACATACCCACTCAGCTAGCCAGGTTCCCTCTAAGTCTAGTCTGGACTTGCCATTCTCTGAGGCATCACTTTTTGCATTTTAACACTTAAAAGGAGAAAGATTATTGGAGAACCTATCTACTGTTTTATTTGACTTGGTAGCGGTATGCAAATTACTTTCACACATGATTCCATGTTTTATTAGTGCATGCCATGTCTGTGAATGAGGCTTAGAAATATGGTCTAACAGTGTACTATTTTATATTAAACCGAACTTCAAAAAATGAATCAGTGACAGTGTTCTATTTTCTACTCTGGAAGGACATTCCACACATCATTTCTCTGAATTTTCATTTTGCCTACGCCTTCATTGTCCAGTGGAGTCACTGACAGCATTTATGAATATATCCATAATGGTTTGCCTATTTACTGAGTATGTAGATGTTCAAAACATATCATTGAATAAAAAGATGAAAATATTTAAATTGTATAATATTTTACACTTTATAAATTAATCCGATATTTTTTGGTATCAAGCCTATTTTGACCACTTGCTTGGGACTCAGGAAGGTTAACTGCCTTGCATAAAATCACCCCAGTGGTAAATGATGGATGTGGCCCTTCCTTGAACCCAGCTTTCCTATTTCAGGAAGATGAATAGCCTTGATCATTCTTCGCATTTAGATTCCATTGCAACGGGCCTAAAGTGAAAATGAAATATTCAAATGACTAAAATCTGATATGTAATTTACTAAGAGTTTCGCTATAACCTCTATTTAAGTATTGATCTAGGATCATGATATAGACCATGAGCTATTTTAGTTTCTGATGATATTATATTGTGTGGAATATATAGTGACAGAGACACTGACATTAAAATTTAAAATTATTGAAGCAAGTTGGAAGAGACAGCAAATGAAATTGAACAAAGATGATTCAATTAAAGGACTACAGGGTAGAAAAGAAACAAATACCATCGGAATTAACATTGAGAAAATGAATAAGAGAGTTTCCTGCAAAGAGTCAGGAAAACCCATTGGAGAAACAAATTGCTATCTTCGTTTTGGTTAAGGCTCTACCAAGAGCTATTTATTAGAAGCCTGGAATCACTTTTTGACTCTGGACCTTGTGATGCTTTTCATCTCTTTCAGGGATTAGGTACATTTTTATGATAGCTGTTAAAATATCAATATTATCAGGCAGCAGGAATTTACTAGTAAAGGTGTTTGTACTTGTGGCAGGAAACTTCAATCTTTTTATAATCATTCTTTCAGCTTTGCCCTTTGTGGATTGACAGTCTACAAGTTAGCAGTTTCTTCATGATGATGTCATTGCCACAGGTTCCATATTCATACTGTCTCTTGTCAGAACCTAGAACAAAACAGAGCTGAAGTGTGTGTGGGTGTATGCGGAGTTTTCTGTGTCAGGCAGTCAATCCCAGATAACCATAAAAGATTTTTTATAAACTATAAATGCTCAGCTGATAGGTCAGGCTTATTACTTACTAGCTCTTACAACTTAAAATAACCCATTTCTATTAATCTATGTATTGCTATGTGACTTATGACATTACCTGTGCTCGAGCATGTCTTATTCCTTCTGTGTCTCCTGGAAACTCCACTGACTCTGCCTATCTTCTTCCCAGAATTCTTTCTGCATCTAGCTATCCTGCCTACAGTTCTTGCCTGGCTACCAGCCAATCAGCTTTTTATTAACAATGAGAGCGAGACATTTTAACAGTGTACAGGATTATTCCACAGCCTGTGGGTATGGGGTGCTAGCCTTCCCCTTGACCACTGCCTCTCCTACAAGAGCCATGTATCCAGATTGAAGCTAGCAGGGTTGAAGAGAAGAGATACCTGTTCAGAGCAGAAGGTGAGAGAATTTCAGAGAAAGACAATTATTTCTCAAAAGGAACACATGGAGGTAAGATTGGAGTTTTACTTTATTATTTGTAGGGAATGAGTGAAGTCTCAAGTAAATGGGCATTGTTTGATGTATACACACTCAAGTCAAGTTTTCCAATGCCTCAGTCCCATGGGAAATGACAAATCCTTCACTGGGGTAAGCTTACTGAAATGGCAAAGCCTTCCCCCAAATGAGCTTATGCAAATGACACAACCTTCTCTCCTGGTCTGTGTTCAAATGTGGGTGTGAGAGGAAAATGTGCACTATAGCTTTCTTCCCATAGATGTTTTCAACCTGAAGACTGCTCCCCTACAGACTGCTCCTACTGAGGTCAGTTAAATCTGCCTTATTCAGCTGTAATCAGTAACTCTGCCTCCTTGTTCAAATCTCCAACCTGAGCTTCCCAGTTTCTGTGAGTTCTCCATCAGAGAGCCCAGCCCACCTGACCTCAGCTTTCCTATGTTTGTCCTTTAATCACTCATTTACTACTCTAGGCAGGTTAATCCCCATGGCCACACAAGAAGACAGCAGTTACTTCTTGTTTAGAAATATACCCTCTTTCTCCCAGTATGCAGTTTAGCTTTACTGCTTAGCTCTTTTCTGCCCTATCACTGGCCAAAGCAACATTTTATTCATTAACCAATAAAAGCAACACATATACAGAAGACTTCCCACATCACATGACTATGGGAGTACTACATTTCGAGGGTGACTTATTAACTTGGATTTCCATACAGTGTGTTTAGATAGGACCTGTGCATCTGGAGTTAGTTTATTCCCCATGTCTCTTGGTATGGATAATTCTTTCTCCATTGTTGACTGAGTCTTTGGATGTCTATTTGCTGTTAACCCAAGTTGGCAGAGTTTGGATCACCTGTGTTTTGCCTGAAGTTTTAGTCTTATGGCCACTTGGTGTTGATGTGCAAATGGGGTAGCAGGAGCAGTCCTGATACACCTAAGGACAGGTACACCTTCTAACCACAGAAACATCCATACAGTTAGCAGACTTTACTGAAGATCCTCAGAAATCAGGACTCTAGCAGGAGTTGGAGTTCCTACCTTTTGGAAGTTGAGAATGACTTTGTCCAGTTTGTTTTCCTTTTCTACATCTATTCCTTCAACCTTTGGTTGACATAGCATTTTTTGTCTTCTCTTTGAAAATTTTCTGGGCATGTTTTCTGAGTACTTCTCATTTCCTAGGTGTCATTGCTTCTTTTTACTCAACATATTTGAAAACCTTTCTTTAAATAAATTCTGAAGTATTTGTCTAAATATTCAAAAAAAATATAGTTCCTGTTTTACATGAACTCTAAGATCCCTTTCATGGCAAAAGACGATGACATTTATTCTCTGTGTCTGTCTTTGTCTTTCTAACTACTCTTACCTATCTTTTCTCTATTTTAAATCTGAAGATTTTAACAGTAGTATTAAGGAACTGCCAGGCACAATTGAATGTGGATTTTCTTCAGTGTGGCCTGGCCTCTCTAGCCTTATAACCTTTGTTTGAAATGTCATTTTCCATTTAATTAACACCTTTGTAATGTTGCATATTTTCATGTCCTTGTAATTCTTTTCAAAAAATTCTGATCTATGCGGGAGACCAAATTTTATTTGGCATTTGGCTGGTATTTCTTTTTATATTTACTTATTTTATTCTTCTGGTAAAATCACTGCCCTATTTTAATATAAAATACATTTTTCTTTCCTGATAATTTTATTCTAAATGGTATCTCCAATTTTTTCAATGGAAATTGTCTTCAGTTACAAATTTTTCCATAGTTTTAAAGAGGAGAAAATTTGTTTCTTTTCACAGAAAATAGGCAAATGAATCTCAGTGTTCTAGAGATTCTGGTAATTGTTAGCTTTTGCACTCCAAAGCTGTTAGTGTGCTTAAAATGATACTTCAGAGTTTCAATATTCCAACCGAGAAATGATGATGTTTAATTAACTTTACTAGAATTGCTTAAAAATGACTTATATTACTAGATACAATTACTGTAGGTTTTGCTTCACAATTTGAGATCCTTTCCAGTCCTTTCTAGCACCCCATTTCCTTTCTGCTCACCATTCATTTTGTTTGCCTTCTTATTTAAAGGTAAATAAATAACAGAATTTATTTTGACTAGTTTTATTTGAACAAAATCTGTGTTAGAAATTACAAAATTTTCCACATAGTCCGATGTTAACCTTAATTTGTTTTTTTACATTAGCAATTTGCTCGAGTTGGATGCTTTTATGACAACTGATGACTCATTAACCAAATTGGTAGTTCGTATGACACTTCCTTCTGAGATTTTCAGACTCTGAGTTGTGACATATGTATATTGTAATGTATTTGCTTTTGAAGAATGATAAAAATAATAGTTTCATTGCACTAACAATCTCCACTGTCTGCTTGGGTTTATTGTTTCCTTAGCTTTTCATTTTCTTCATGGTCATGTGCTTGGAATGTTATGATTGTCCTTTGGAGTGGCTTCTTTCACTCAGAAATGGTCATCTAATAGAATTCCGTCATAAGTTTTGTGGCTTAGCAGTTCATTCCTTGTTATCATTAATGCTCTGTTGTAGGTATGGGTCATTATATTTTTATCCACTTATCACTTGAGTAATATCTTGGTTTTTTCTTACTTAGAAATTATGAACAGATAAAGTTCTCTCTTGTCTTTATCGGTAGAACACAATTCATAGCTTCATTCAGAGCATTTTTTAAAGCATGGTCACTAGATTAGCCTCTGCAGAGATTTAGCCAAAGTCTGTGACCCCAGGTGAACTTCTAATGAATTTCCAAGTGACTCCTTCAGTATATCGATGTTACAGGTCAATATATTAACCACAGATACTGTCAAGACCAATAAAAGTCTCTCTTTGTGAGCTTGTATTTCTAGTATATAGGAAAGTAGTTTGTTAGGCCTTATACTTTTTGAGGAGTGGATGGGGGGTTGGGTGGGGAAAAGGTCGGGGAGTGGGAGGATTGGAGGGAGGGGGAACTACAGTTCATATGTAAAATGAGAAACAACTTTTAAATAAAAACTGCCAGGTGGTGGTGGCTCACACCTTTAATCCCAGCACTGGTGGGGGAGGGGGAGGGGGGAGCAGAGGCAGGGGGATCTCTGTGAGTTTGAAGCCAGCTTGGTCTACAAGAGCTAGTTCTAGGACAGGCACAAAGCTACAGAGGAAACTTGCCTGGAAAGAGAACCCCCCCCCAAAAACATTTAAAAACTATCTTATAACAAGAAGTAGACATCAGTAATTAAAACAGGAGAATAAATCAGGAAGACCTCCATGTCAAAGCTAACTTCAGTGTATTCACATTTGTCTGGAGTTGTCAAGACGAATAGTCCCATGACAAGGGCCTCACTGAGAACAACTCTGAAGCATGAGAATTAGCAAATCAACACTCACTTCATAGTAGTCTGTGACATTTCCTTTCAAATACACATGTACCTTAAATTCCACTTTTTATTGTGTTCTAAAAACTTGTCATGTGAACTCTCATTGAAGGATATGAAGACAAAACCTGCTGATGCCATAATTCATTAAAATTATTAAAAGGCCATGAATAATGGGTCAAAAGGGAAACAAAAAGGCCATGAGTAATAGGTCAGAAGGGAAACAGTGAAAGAAATACTATGTCTTCAGAGGGGGTACTTATTATGAAAATATTATATAAAAACTTATATTATTATCATAGTATGACATTGCATTCATATGTTACATCCCCGTTCAATTTCCCAGTTAATTCTGTGAAAAGTGTTCCAATTTTTTTTCACATTATGTTCTCTTCTATTTTTAACTGAACACCCCCTAAAACTCAGTTTTCTTAAATATTTCATTGGTACAGAAATTCAACTAGACATCAGTATTTTTAGTAGTAATTAAATAAAAATAATAGAACATTTTAGGAACAGAATATGAAGAAATTTACAGATGGGGAAGGGTAGGAAAGAAACAGTCATGGCTGACGTGACTGATGCTCTTGAGTCTGTTGATGGACTAGGATATTTCTAAAGCCCATAGTCAGACACACAAAATTTATCTTTATAATAAATGAATATGGATCTAAAACAAAGTAAAATTAAGACTTGCTGATTAAGTAAAACAGGCTGAAGTAAGAAAATAATTTTTGACTATGATCCCATAGTCATTTTCACCATGAGGTCAAGGTACCAATGAGAGGAGAGCATGTGCAGGAAAGATGAAAAGATAATGGGGACAAAATTCGGAAGGTCCCCTTTTATGTCCCCTAAGGGAGGTGCCAAGTAATGACTTATAAGCTTAAGCTTAAGAAACCCTTGAAAGGTACTTACTGTGATCTGATTACAGTGTGTGTCCTTTCCACTCCTCCTCCCCTTCTATGTATCTTCCTACTCATTATCATAAGTTCCAAAATCACAAGTAGAAAAGACTTAGTGACACTTGGTTAATTTCTTCCTTTGCACGCATTTTAACATTTCTCGGTTTCATTTGTAAGTTTCATTCACCCTAATCCCAATATCTAACTTCCAATTATATTAACATTACCTGATTTAGGTCCTATTTCTTTGCTAGACAAAAGAATTAACCTTCACTTAGCAATTTAAATATTCAAATCAAGATTGAAGTAATTACAATTGTAAGTAACCTGTTATGGACCATGTGAAAGAAATTCGTGGAGCTCCCAGAAACTAACAGCTACTTGGAAAACGTTTCAAGATAGCCTAGTGAGGTAAACCATGCAGCCGTCTGTCAAAAGAATGGGAGAAGAGGTCATTTGTCTTTCTTAATCTGCTGATGAGAAAATATTTAACATATTCACTCAGTAATACAGACAACCTGGTAGAAGAATTCTGACATCTTATGGATATATTTCCTTTTCCATATGTGTGCTTCTGGATTCTATAAATTAGATTGTGTATATACCCCATTCCTTCAAGATGCCCTGTACCCTGAGGTGAGCAGTGAAATGCAGTATTATATTTGTGGAAAATCTTTGGAACTAACCATATTTTTGAGCACTTTCCAGTGATAATAATGTTAAATGAGGTATAAATTACATGGAAATGGCCTTGGAAAATGTTGCTTAATGAAGAGGAAAAATGTTGAAACACTGATAAAAGATTAAAAATTCAGATTTAAAATGGAAATGGGACTCTTTGGAGAGCTGCGATGAAGCAAGCACTTTGTCAGGTCTGTTGAAGCAGCAGTCAGGGTTGAGTTGGGTAAGTGTGAGGGCAGAGGGATGTCTTCCCTCTGCTCTCATTTCTGGATACCGGTTTGGAGGGAGACTTCAATATTCGTTGGCCAGTGTGATTGATAATAATTATATCGAACTCATACTGATCTCTATTCATCTTTCCTAATAAACCCAATATGAAAAATAATAGCAGGGTGAAACCACAAAAAGCTAACTCTGACTCCATACCCCAGGGAGCCAGAATGAAATGAATTAGTAGAGGCCTAACTTTTATTTAAAGTGATAATTCTCAAATAACTTAGCATAACGATTCTGAGGATGTATATATATGTACATTTTATATGTGTACATAAAATAGGTCCTATTTTATACTAGCTTCACCTTAAGCCACTGTGTAAGAAACTAACAATGTTGCACTGAGATTATTAAGTAGTACCAGTTATGCATGAGGATAATGGAGGATATATGCTCTTTGGAAGCTGCTTCAGCAAGAGAGCTAAATTTATACTGATACAGTCAATTTTTTTGTGTCTTGTTTTATTCCAGTTAAATAAAAAAAAGCTCTAAGAAAAGTCCAGAGAGAGTTGTATTTAAAAGGTTTAAAACAATGTTTTATATATGTCAGAAAGACTGACCTTCCTGGGAGTGGTGAGAAACTCCCTGGCCCATTGCTTTGTGACCTGCCACTCAGTCACGGAAGTATTGATTCTGAGGCACCATTATTAAGATGCCACCCTGTCAGAGATGTTTGTCTTCACTTTGTATTCCATCTAGCAATTATTTGGCATGAACAGCAGGATTTTAGTATTGTAGAGCTTTAGATTTAGGGAGCGTTTTACAGACCACTGTCTTTTAATCAGTCATTATTTCACTAATGAAACCTTTTTTCATAGAACACAGAACCCAGTGTCATCCTTCTCAGATGCCTTTTGTAATGGTCTGGCCTGTCCTTTTAAGAGACAGCCCTGCCTACCCCTACCCCCGCCCCCAACAGGCAGATCTTTCTGCCTACCTGTAGCCCCAGTCTCTAAATAAATATCCAGCCTCACTCTGCATGGCATGCCTATCAGTCTGTCTCTCACCCACCACATTCTGCATCTCCTCTTGGGACTGGCTGTCCCTCTTGATCTCTCACCCACCATATGGCTCCCTGCTTAAGACCTGTTGGCCTTCTTGGCTCGCGTGCCACTTAGGGGCTCCCTGCCTGGGACTGGCTGCCTCCGTGGTCTCGTGGTCTCAGGGCCTGCTGCTTGCTGCCTCTCAGGGACCTGCAGTGTTTCTGCCACTGTGCCCCTTGGGGGAACTACCACGTTTTACTTTTACCATTACACCTTTGGAACCAGGGACTCCCAACATATTGGAATAAGTCGTTTCGATGATTGCCTTTTTGTGTGACACAAAATGCCTCACAATGCAACCTAAGAAAGGGTTTATTTTGGCTTATGGTTTGACACTGCAGTCTGCCATGGTGAGGAAGATATACTGGTGGAATTCTGGAGCAGTGGATCACATTGTGCCAGTAGTCAGGAAGCAGAAAGAGACCAGTGTTGCTGCACTTTACTTCCTATCTTTCCTTTTCTTTTACTTGACTAGGAACAAAGCTCTTTGGATGGTGTTTCCCTCATTCTGGGTGGGTCTTCTCTATTCAAACAAACTTCTCAGGAAACACTCCCATAGGTGCGTGGTGTATCTCCACAGTGATTTCTAAATATGTATGTCAAGGTGACAGTGAAGATTAACCATCACAGGGTTAGTTACTAACAAGTCCCTTTTTGACATGTGCAAATAAAAGTTTGTTTCTTTTTAAAAACTTAGAAAGTGGTATGGTCTATGTGGAATCCAGAGGCACTGGATCCCAGGAGCTGAAGTTACAGGTAGTTTGTGGTATCTTCAGTAATAAGGACTTATCACCTAATTCTGGTGGGCTATCAGAAGTTATAAAAAAGCCCACATTGCTATCTGGTCCTTTATAGAACAAGAACTCATAAAGAAGTATCCCATACCTGAAATATGGATTTTTAATGCTAAAGAATGACTTCTAGAAGCAGTGTTATCCAGCCATTCATGGGATCTTTGTTTAACTATTTTTTCATGGGTCCATTAAAGGAAAGTATTTTATAATCATTTTTTTGTGGGACAGATTGTGACAATAAGACATAAACTTGGATAATCTTTTATTGCTTTATTGAATACACTGAAGACTTCCAGATAAAAGGGTAAATCTCCTACTGACTGGACAAGATAGGAACCCATGAGGGCAAAAACCAGAGTAGTATAAATATAAATTCTTGTTACATTAATTAATAAGCCCCTCTCCTTTCCTCTGGAAGATACAACCCAGAGATAAATAATGGTTTTATGTTTGGCAGAGACCAGTCTCGACACAAATGCCTTTTGCCAGGGTAGAGACATGGGGATTAGAAATATAGTAAAGAATATGAAGACATGAATGAAAAATAATAAAGCAAAGAAACATACAGGATAGTAACAGGAGGGAATTCCAGTGAGTACTAAAAATTTGACCGCATTTAATTTCCAACTGCTTAAAATACCCCTAATCCCAAAAGGTAGGAGTAAGACAAAAAGCTATATTAACAGGATAGAAGGAAATGAACAAAGTCGCAGGCTACAGTCATAGTTAAACATTCTGTTGCTAGAAGAAAACAAGCCATGCTCACACCCAAACATCCTGAAGGCAAACCACTCCCTGGGTTGAAAACAAAGTTATCTCCTTAAGGGAATTGGAACTTAGTTGGATGCTTAGACTTTTGTTTGAGGTGGGAACATATCTACTTCTCTATTCCTGGAGTACAAGATCTGGCTATTAGCCACAACTGTAGAAAATAACTTCAAGAGAGTGAGGTGAGAGAGCAGAACTCTCTGCTCTACCTCTAGGTGGGACCTTTGTTTGAGGTAGAAGCACAATAACCTCGAAGGAACTACACAGGTAATTTCCAACTTTCTGACCTTGGGTCAATGTGGAAATAGGCTCATATTTTGGGGCCTCCAAATAGGTTTATAAAAATTTTGAGTCTTTTTTTCATATAAAATCTCTACTTACTCATTTAGGAAAACCTAGTTTAAAACGTAGCACTACAAATTATGGTAGACTAATTCAAAGAAACCTTGGCTTATTTATTTTATTTTAGTATTTATTCTTAAATGATCATAGACCAAGAAAAAAATAATATATCCAATGAGAAGAAAATGAAGAGCTAAATTTCTATCTGTATCTTATGGTCCATCTAAATAAATACAACTACTACTATATTTTGGTGGGAAGGGTCCATCTATAGAACATCGGCATACTCTGTTGGAGATCCGCTTCAACAAGGATACCACTTACCAGGTAGAGGCATGGGGATTAGAAAAATAAGTAAAGAGAATGAAGATGCAAGTGGAAATAACAAACAGAAGCATAGGATAATATAGGTAAGGAATTCCAGTGGATACTGGAATTGTCCTAATTTAGTTTCTATTTGCTTAAAATACCCAAAGAGATAGGAGTAAGATAAAAAGTACATTAACACGATACAAGGAAATGAACAGACCAGTTGAAGAATTACAGGCTACATTCTGTTGCCAGAATAAGACAAGTAATGCTCATACCTTAGACCAAAACATTCTGTAGCTAAACCACTCCCTGGATGGAATCCATAGTTATCTCCCTAAGGGAGTAGGAACCTAGTTGAATTCTTAGAATTTTGTTTGAGGTGGAAACAGATCTACTTCTTAATATCTGAAATACCAGGTCTGGATATTAGCCACACCTGTAGACAATAACCTTGAAAGATCAGAACTCTCTGGTCTGTTAACTGAACTCTTGACAATAACTTTGAAGGAATACAAGTAAGTTCCAATTCTCTAACCTTTAGTCAAGATAGAATGGACCCATACCTAGGGGCCCTGCCCTGTTAATACCCAT
The DNA here is from genome assembly GCF_014885135.2 of Alexandromys fortis. NCBI lineage: Eukaryota > Metazoa > Chordata > Mammalia > Rodentia > Cricetidae > Alexandromys > Alexandromys fortis. The sequence goes on from NW_026067946.1 coordinate 6,423,667, forward strand.
GGTGGTGTGAATTCACATGTGTATATCACATGCATGCAAAAGTTTCTTCCAGCTAGCTTTTACTAGTGTTCCCAAGCCTTGGATTCAGAGTCCAAGAAAGGGGATTATAAAAGGACCCTCACTGTTTATTAGTTGTTCTTGAGTTAATTTACTAGAATCTTGATGGGAGATGTCACGTTGAGCACAGGTGAGTTCACTGAGAATTTTCTTTCTATTTCTCAAAGTGTTTGTTTTCACAGTATGTGACTCTAGCCATGAGGAGCAAAGTTGTTGCCTGCAGATAAAATGCCACATGAACAAGTTGACAAAGGTAGGAAACATATGGTGAAGTTAGTACATGTTGCTAAATGTAAATACCACTTGAAATGATCTTTTTAATTACTGCACAGTTGGCTGTGAGAATGTAAAACTGAAATATTTAATTATTCCATTAAAATTCCAGCCAAAGAAAAAGAAACAAAACAGCTATATAAGGCATATATTTATATTTTTTGTACATACACACACACACATATATATATATTATATGTACATGCATACATATATATACACATGTGAGTAGGATTGATAAAGACTTAAAACTTTTTGCTATTTCGAACAAAACTTATAGTTGGCTGAGATTTACAATTTTCAGTTATCATTTTTATTATAACAATAAGCATCACACAGTTTATTTTAAAAAAAAATAAGCCACTTTGATGTTAAATCTTTTTCCTTTTGATATGGGATTGTCATCATATCTTTCTTTAATACTCAAGAGTCAACTAGCTACATTATGTCATAAGTGCTGGAAATAGAGGAGGGGAGAGGATACCCAAGATTCTGAATTATTAACTTAAACATATACCCTTAACTGGTTTACTGGATGATCTGCACACCACAGGGTCTACTTTTTTTTTTTTTTTTTTTTTTTTTTTTAAATTCTAGCCACTGGCTTGAAGATGCTAGTTCAAGGGCATGTCCATTCTTTCTTTGCTATTTAGATGCCTCTCTTATACCTGTTTGGTTAGTTAGAAGCCTAAGTCAGTAAAATGAGAGCTTAGAAGAAATTGTCCAAAGTAATTCTCTTAGTTGATTTTCAGTAGAAGTGACAAGACCATAGCCAGGAAAACTCATGAAATAAAACATTTAATTTGTGGATTACTGTTCCAAAGTCTTACAAGTCATGACTAGCTTGGCAGGGAGCAAGGTAGTAGGAAGGCAGGCATAGCACTAGAACCGTAGCTGAGAGCTTACATCTGATCCAAAGGCATGAGGCAGAGAGAAAAAGAGTTAACTGGTAGAGGTGGAGGTTTTTAAAACTGCAAACCCTGCTTCCAGTGACACACTTCCTCTTACAATGCCTCGTATCCTAATCTTTCCCAAGCAGCAACAAACTCTGAAAAAAAAAAAAAAAAAAAAAACATTCAGACCTATGTGCATATGGGGGACATTCTGATTCAAATGCCACAGTAATCCTGCAGAAATCACTTTAATTCTCTAGGAGAGAAATAGTGCTGAGCTCACATCTAGCTCTTGACTTTGACATAAGACTTAATCTTCGCAAACCCAGTCCTCTGACTTATCTACTGTGATAATTAAAGATGGTCTTTTGAATTCTTCAGTTTGGTGAATTTCTTGGTTGGCAGCAACACAGTCGTCATCTATCTCATGGTAGCTTACCGCGTTTTTCTAAGTGTGACTATTCATTCAGGTTTCTGTGAAGGGTTAAAAATCATAAAGAAAACAATATCATTTATTATCTTTATCATCCCCCTTAATAATATACAGAAATACACTTCATTATAACTTGTGTAGTCACAGAATAATGTGTCAGATACTGTCAGAGTTAAAAATAGTGATAGGTTTGATTTAGGAGACGAAAGGAGATCCAAGATATTTTCTTTGCAATTGAACAATGTGTCAGGAAACTTTATAGCACTCTGGGGTTAAAGTTCACTGTTTAATTAAAGTCAAGAATTACAGGCAAGGATAAATTAGCTTTCAACAAACAGACATTTTCAGGCAACATTTTCTACAACTTGTAATGGTATATTTATTATGTATTTGAAACTGTAACTCCCCAGGTATCTGCTGATGATCATTTTACATATCACTGCCACTTTTGGGAAACAGAATGATGAAAAGGAGTAGGCAGGGTTTTGCTGTCCCAACTATCTGCTCCTGATATCTGACACAGATGTTTAATATTGCTTAACAAGTGCTCGGCTGATAGCTCAGGCTTGTTATTAGCTAACTCTTAAACTTAAATTAATCGATATTTCTTATCTCTGTTTAACCAGTGACTCATGGCTTGTTACCTCATTTTCTACACCTCCCATTCCCTTGGCAGCTGGCTGCTGTATCCCTGACTCCACCTTTCTTCATCCTAGCATCCTTAGTTCATTTGTCCTACCTAATTTCATTTCTTTCTCTTTTATGTTAGTAGAGATTATCCTGAGTACTTAAAGACAATTGTCCTATTAACAATCCTCCTGCATTCCTCAAAAAATACAACATTTTTATTATTTATTTACTTATTTTTGTGTTTATGCATGCTTGCATGTATGCATTTTTAGACACAACATAGCATGCATGTAAAGGCCAGAAATCAACTTACCAGGGTCAGTTTTCTCCTTCTTTCTGGCTCCCTACTGTGGAACTCAGTTCCCTGGTGGGGTAGCAAGTATCGCTACCAGGTAAGACACTTCACCAGTTCTTATTCCTATTCTTGTAACTTACTGTCACATAAGCTACATTCTGGTTAGGCTTAGGAAATTCTATCATATTTTATTTGATGATTCTAAAAGTGTTCTATGATATTTATATCTTTCTTTTTAGCTGTTTCTATTTAATTTGTCAATAAAGAAGAGATGTGCTGTTTTCTTGTGACATAATTGTTTTCAATTCTATCCAGGAACCTGAAAAAAAAAAAAAAAACAGGTATCTCTCCTGTGAATTTTAAACAAGATGTCAAGGTTTATGAGGCTGCTATTAACTTTGAGACTTTAAATCTTGATTTCTAAAGCATTACCACATATAACAAGTTATGTGAGCTGTTTGCTAAAACTACAGTTCATCTGACACTGGCTTTCACAAAACTGAGCTGATTCTTGAGACTTGCATGCTTAACGAAACCCAGGCAAGATATTTGGATGAGATCAGGAATGTTAGTCACAAAAATTGAAAGACTAAAATTAATGCATATTCGGGAACCATCTAACACTCCCTCTTTTCACAGAATGACTTTCAGAAACTCACTCTAGAGGCAGGCTCCTTTCTATTTTTAGAGTGATGGCTCTGGCTCGGGTCTTTGCCCTGAACTGCAGCAGGAAGTGACTTAAAGAGCATCTTCTTTGTTACTCTAACCTTGAGTTGTAGCAGGTGGGTAACCCTCTGGAACTCCACTTAGGTCCTCTGAGCCCCAGTCCCTTTTCTATAAATAACAGGGTAAATGACTGTTGGAGGCTGTTGAGAGGATTAAGAGAAATAAGAGCTGTCGAAAAGATGTTGCCATAGTGCCTGGTATATCTTCAAAAATCAATATATGTTAGTTCTTTCCCCATTTATCTGCCACGTTTCTGCCACTTATCTGTCTCCAGTCTCAGAGACTTCATGACCTCTGCTGCTACAATATTTACTTGAATTTAAGACACTTCTTTGCTTTGCTCCCTTGCTCACTGTGACCTTGGCTGTTAGGTTCTGAATCTTCACTTTGTTTTGTTCAAATGAGCTAAGTGGTTTGACAGCATTATGTTGCTCTCATGAGGTTCTGAAGCCAAAATCTACATTTAGCAATATGATGCCATTTCTGCCAATTACAAAATCTTGAAGCAAAATGATGACCCTAAAAATGTTGGAGTAATAAAATATTATTTGTTTGGGATCAATTTCTTTGTGTACTATATTCCACGTTGTCTTAAACTTGTCTGCACAGTACCTTCTCCTCTGAGAAATTATATAAATTAAAGTGCAATTTTCTTTCTGAGAGACAGTTTAACAAAAGTATTCCTTATGTTCCAGCTAATCCAACAATGACTGGCTATGAAGGGGAAGTTCCAGGAATCCAGGACTTGCTCAGTCCATCATGCTGGATATCCCAGACGGTCTTCAGTGTATGCATCCTGAGATCCTGAAAAAGTAAGTTTTAATGTCAGTGAAAAATGGACTTGTTAGTGAAGTGAAGAGAGAGAGAGAGAGAGAGAGAGAGAGAGAGAGAGAGAGAGAGAGAGATCCCTCTTCCCATGTCCTTATATAGGCTTCTAGCAGGAGATAAGACCCAGGTTAGATCTGGATTAAAAATCTGAATTATAAGTGTGTCTTCCTATTGCAAAGATCCTGATTAAAAGTATATCTTCCCACTTCAAATTAATCAGAAATCCTTCACAGGTGTGTCCTTCATTTTTGTTTTTTAATGAATTCCAGATGTAGTCAAGTTCCAATTGTCTGGTTTCCCATGAGTATCTACAAAAGGTGACATATCAAGTTGCAGTAAAACTAAGCACCACCTGATGTATGAAGGCTAGACAAAGTGACTTAGCCTGAGGGGTAGGGTCCTAAGAAACAGAAAGAGTCAGAGACAACCCCTGTTCCCACTCTTAGAAGTTCCACAAGAAGACCAAGGTACACAACTGTAATGTATATGCTGAGTGCCTAGGTCAGTCTCTGTGAACCCCTAAGAACACAGGTTTGTTGACTCTAAATTTTCTTATGGTGTCTTTGACTCCTCTGGCTCCTATAATCCTTTCCTCCCTTCTTCTGCAGGATTCCCAAACTCTACCTAATGTTTGGCTGTGAGTCTGTATCTGTTTTTATAAGTTGCTGAATGAAACTTCTCTGATGACAATTGGGCTAGGCACCAGTCAGGTCTCAGGACATGGTCAATTCAGGCTAAGTATCTGATGTTGCAAGGGGTCTTAAATGGGGCCAGCTTTAAAGATTTTATTGCACTTACCTTGAAATGCCACACCGCCCCCTTTTCAGTAGTCTCTCTCAGTACTCTTCACCTCTGTCCTCCCCCAACCCCGGAAGTTCCAATCCCCACCTGCCCTCAGGATACTCACGAAATCTCTCCTATTTCCCCTTCCCTGGGAGATCTGGGCATTCTCCCATGAACCCTCTTTGTTGCCCAGTGTCTCTGGGTCTGTCAACTGTACTGTAGTCAACCTTTATAGCTAATATCTACTTATAAGTGAGTACACAGCATGTTTGTCAATATGTAATTGAACTAATACCTATTGGTTAAGTATACACTGAACTCTTTGTTCCCTCACTCAGGATAATTTTTCTCTAGTTACATCCATTTGCCTTCAAATTTCCTGTTGCCCTTGTTTTTAACAGCTGGGTAATACTCCATTGCATGAGTGTACCACATTTTCTTTGTCCATTCTTCTGTTGAGGGACATCTAGGTTGTTTCCAGGTTCTGGCTATTATAAATAAAGCTCCTGCAAACATAATTGAACAAGTGTCCTTTTGGTACGACTGAGCAAACTTTGGGTGCCCAAGAGTGGTATAGATGGCTCTTGTGATAGATCGATTCCCAGTTTTCTGAGAAACTGCCACATTGACTTCCAAAGTTTTTCAAGATTTTTTTTTCAAAGTCTCTACAGAATTGTGTTGGGATTCTTAATGTGGATTGCATTGAATCTGTAGATTGCTTTTGGTAAGATGTCCACTTGTATTCTGTTAATCCTACCAATCCATGTGTGTGGGCTATCTTTCCATCTTCTGATATCTTCATCAATTTCTTTCTTCAGATATTTGAAGTTCTTATCATACAGGTCTTTGACTTCCTTGGTTAGAGTTACATCAAAATATGTTATGGTATTTGAGAGTATTATAAAGTGTGTTGATTCTCTTATTTCTTTCTCAGCCTGTTTGTCATTTGTATATAGGAGCATTGCTTTTTTTTTTGTTTTGAGTTAATCTTGTATATAGATACTTGACTAAAAGTGTTTATCAGGTGTACGATTTCCCTGGTAGAGTTTTTGGGGTCACTTATGTATACTGTCATATCATCTGTGAAGAATGATACTTTGACTTCTTCCTTTACAGTTTGTATCCCCTTGATCTCCTTTAGTTGTCTTATTGCTCTAGCTAGAACTTCAAGTATTATATTGAATAGATATGGAGAGAGTGAACAACCGTTTCTTTTCCTGATTTTAGTGGAATTGTTTTGAGTATCTCTCCATTTAATTTGATGCTGACAATCAACTTGCTATATATTGCCTTTATTATGTTTAGGCATGTCCCTTGTATCCCTGATCTCTCCAAGACTTTTATCATGAAGAGGTGTTAGATTTTGTCAAATGCTTTTCCTAACAAGATGATAATGTTTTTTTTTTCTTTTAATTTGTATATACAGTGGATTACATTGACAGACTTTTGTACGTTGAACCTTTCCTGCATCTCTGGGATGAAGCCTACTTGGTCATGATGGATAATCTTGTTGATGTGTTCTTGGATTTGGTTTGCCATTATTTTATTGAGTATTTTTGCTCCAATGTTTGTGAGGAAAATTGTTCTGTGATTCTTTTTCTTTGTTGAATCTTTGTATGGTTTGTGTACTAGGGTGACTGTGGCCTAATAGAAAGAATTTGGAACTGTGGTTTAAGTGAGTCTGGGCAGAAAGGATAAATTTATTGCCTTTCTGCATTCTAAGTGATTGTTTCATATATATGTTATTCATGTTCACATAGCAATTTTGAAGTTAAAAAACAACTAAAGTTCAATACTCTAAATAAAGTTCTCACAGTGTTAATGCCATATTTTAAAAAGTAATTATTTAATATTTTACTTGAAATTAAGGGTTAGAACAGCCATAACACTAAAAAGGGAAAATAAAAGCTATAAAATTTCAAATATGGTAGGAAATATTGGTCCTTCAGATATTATAACATTGCAACATAATTTTACTTTATCAATAAAATTACAGATGCATTTAACGATCAGCAGACATGCATACATTTGAAAATTATAAATTTGTACTTTCAAAGAATGTGCTAAAAAATCCCTTTTGAGTTTAATTTCTAGTGAAGTATCTTTAGCTAGATCTTCCATTCGTGCAGCCCGTGATGATACTAATGACCATCCTTTTATGACTTTCAACATAAATAATAGAAATATGGACCTGCAGTATTTTGTTCTGTCAACTTCTAGGTCTCCATCATCCTTCACTTTTTAAATCTGCTGTTCAGGGTTCATAACCAGCAAGAAACTGATGTTTCTATGACCATAAGCAATCATCTCATAATTTTCCCATTTTCCTAGGCAGGTGGGCCAGAAACTATTTCTGTTGTAAATGGTAGTTGTAATAAATAATAGGATTTATCCAACTCAATCCTCTTTATGTCCTGCAGAGTAAAGCAGAACTATCTTAATGGCAGGGAATAAGGGGGGTAATTTTGTTGGCAGAGTCTTGATTTTATTACTTTACACTCTCCTCAGATTCCCCGAGCACAACTAGCCGAGAATAACCTTTTTGCTTCAGAGCTTGCAAAATCTCAGCATGCCATTTTGGCACAGCAGCTCCATGGATCAGAATGGAGAAGGCTACTGCAAAAAGATTACTACAGAAAAGGCCAAGTGTGTTCTAACATGGTTCACGGCTCCTTTAAGATTATACAGAGATATCCAGCAGGTCTGCAAGTTGTCAGTGACTTGCCTCAGTTTTCCCCAGGGCCATCCTTCTGAAAATAATTATCTTGTGGTTCCTTTTCTGACCCAAGAGGAACTTATGCACTGTCCAGAAGAAATATACACCAAAGCATTTAAGTACAATCACTTGTGTATGTGCATGCCCCCCAATTCTACCTTCCTATCATGTTTTGAAATATGAATATTCTGAATAGAATTTCTACTAGATTTATGGAAAGTTTTGCATATCAGTAACTACTGTGTTTTCATTATCAATTTGGATTATGTAATTGAACTAATACCTATTGGTTAAGTATACACTGAACTCTTTGTTAGTTTTTTATATTCTTATTGCTATTAAATGGACCTGGCTATCAAGTCACTAATAATATCATCATTGATTATTAGAGTGTCTGAGATTCATAAAGTTTGACAACGTGCTCAACACTAGTAAAAAAGTCTAGATCGATTTCCCACTTTTGAAATATCACAGCTCTATTCCTCCTATGATATTTACCGAGTAATGATTTAGGTTTGCAAAATTATGGTATAATCTCTGGGGATTGTTATAGTGTTCTTGAAGTTCACAAAACTTCCCTCGTGAGAATCCATTTACTAAAATGGGCACAGACATTTCTACAATCAGAAAAGCAACGGCTAAGATCATAGCGGGAAAAGTAAGCAATGATTATCATTTTTAAATTTTTCAACATCTCCTGTTTATTAAGGAGATTAAGGTTGTGGAAGGATACATGTTTCTCTAGGGCCAAACATCATCCCACATGTGATAGGGTCAGATTTTGTAGTCCTGTATTGACTGCTTAAGGGAAAAGTCTTAGGGCTTCCCTTGTTCTGGAGCTCTAAAGGATGACAATAAACCCTGACTTAGGTGTTTGAATATTCAAACCAATTTTTGTTCTACTTTTAAAATATGTTTTATTAATTCTTTGGAAAATTCATGCAACATGTTTTATTCATATTCTTCCCTACTCCTCTGACCTATTTCCAGATCTACCTTCTCCTACCTCACTTCCCCTACACTTTGCCCTGTCTATTAAAGGGTTATTTCTTTAATAGAAGAGACTATCTCAAATCAGGTGTCCTTGTCCTCTGGTTATTGCAGTCTTTCTGACCACTCTTCTACAGTCTTCCCTGAAACTTACATCTAAGGGTTGTGTTGTAGGTGTATCTTTTGTGTATCAGAGAGTTGTTCTCTGAATTTGACCAGTGGGGCTTTATGTCACAGTGCCCATCTATTTTCAAAAAAAAAAAACTTTTTTGAGGAGGGGTGAGAGCTATACTTACATGGAGATTTATGTGTTTCTCATAAATAAAGGTGTATATTTGGCCTTTGTGAAATATTTCTGGTCTCAGACATTCCCACAGACGAATTAATTGGTTAAGGGCTTTATTGTAAAATTACAGAATGTTCAATGACTATGGTTCCTATAAGATGGGTGTGTGGGCAATGGTGATTACCACCAGGGCTGACAGCCTAAGTTTAATCACAAGAATCCAATACTGGAAGAAGAGAAGTCTGGCACAAGTTATTCTCTTAGCAGCACACAAGTGCCATCGTATGCACCCTTCCTCCTACAAAATATATAAATGAAAAAATATGGCACACACCTGTAAATCCAGCATCTGGGAGATGATGGCTGAAGGATCAAGAGTTCCCATCTTCCCCTACATAAAAGGCATGGAGGTTACATGATACTCTGTGCAAAATGTATTATCTGAAATATTTTATTGGATTTGATCTCTATGGTAATGATACTTTCTACATAATGAGGAATAAATTGAGGTATGGTCTGACGTGACATACAGAGTTGTGCAGATATTTAGTCTAATTCTAGACCTCTAGAGCTGCTCGGAGATATCCAGGAATAATACAGAGCTGCTGTTGTCCAAGTCTTACTGACTCCCTTTGGCTCTCCTGTGGCTTTGGTGGCGACACGTTAAGGCTAAGTGCCCTGCAACTCAGGCAGAATTGGACAGACAGTTTCTGAAAACACAGATATTTGGGGATGTGTTTTAGTTATTTTTTCTTGATGAGAGCAACTGGAATTTATCATGTCAGAAGAAGCATTGAAGAAGCAGGCAGGTATTGCTTTTCAAACCACCAGCTTCTGCCCTAATCCTTCTGAACTGTCAAGCCCATTCTTGCTTTGCTGGGATGTCTGTAACAGCATGGGGGAAAGATAAGCCCTTATTGACTAACATTTCTGTTATTAGAGACGAATGGGATTCCACTGAGAACCAGGATTTACTATGTTCTCTGAAACTAGAAAAAACAGAGCCAGTGGGTCAGAGAGGAGGAGCAGTAGAAGAGGAGAGACAATGTGACGAGAAGTTGACCCTTCAATCTTGTACTTTCTGGGTACTTTCAAAGTGATGTGTCTGCATCTCCCTGGTGACATTGCCACAGTCACTGTCTATTGCTCCTAATGTATGGAGAGAATATATCAGGATGCACTTTGGAGATAGATAAAATAAAAATTCTGGTGATTAATATATCAACAAGGCTTTATCAGATGGCAGACGACAGTGACTTCTGTCTGTGTTACTCTCAGGCTTTGAAGGACATCTGAGTAAGTGTCTACAAGCTCAACACACTTGTCATCACACTTCAGAACTGTCACAGGAATGCAGCATGGTAGGCTGAGCAGCGATTACTGGCCTCTTGTGCACAGCACAAAATCAATTTTATTTTTCCTTTCTCCTACATCTTATTGGTAGAAGAATAGGTGAGGCTATCCATGTGGCAAAATAGAGGAAGATGGTATGTTTGATAGTCAACTTGAAGGAGCGTAGATTTATCACAGAGAAATATTCTCCAAAGTGAACTCTAGCCCTCCTGTACAATATTTATAGTAAAGCATCATACCAATAACAAGGTTGAAGTGCCCATTAAAGCCACCATTGAAGAAAACACTAACTGACCTGACCTGGGAATTGTATCATTGTTGCTGCTGAGCTAGCTCAACTTAATTCGTATTTGCTTAAAATTGAAATGTTTAGAAAGTTTAGCTATAATCAACATTGCATGTATGAAAATCGAGGAGAAAGTGATGAGACTCCAAGATGGGGAAGCCAAATTTCCTTATTATGTTCCCAAAGAAGCAGCTCATGCAGATGCTAGGCATAGAAAAAGAAGCAAACAGGCTGTAACCAGTAAAGGACAAGCAGATTGTTATGCAGGATAGTGCAGTGGATGCAAACATTTAAAATAAGGGTTCTGAAAACTAGTACACCTTCCAGGATACCCCACACCCATTCAAAACTTACTTTTAAGGTTAATCTGGGAGGCATAATGTGATAGTCATATAATGTCGTAAGGAGGCTGCTTATTGGTTTCCAACTGCTCAGCCCTGAAATAATCATACAGAAACAGCATTAATTAAATCAGTGCTTGGCCTATTAGTTCTAGCTTCTTATTCGCTAACTCTTACATCTTAATTTAAACCATCTCCATTAATCTGTGCATTACCTTGAGGTTGTGGCCCACCAGCAAAGTTTCCACATGCCTGTCTCTGGCGAGGCTACATGGCTTCTCTCTGACTCTGCCTTCTTCCTCCCAGGATTCAGTTTAGTTTTCCCTGCCTAGCTAAGTTCTGCCCTGCTATAGGTCCAAGCAGTTTCTTTATTTGTTAATGGTAATTATAACATACAGAGGGGAATCCCACATCAATACAAAATAAGTTCATTCGGAATTTTCAGTACATTGGTGATTAAGTTAGGAAAAGCCACTGCCACCTTTTAAAAAAGTATTTTTTTTCCAAAGGACTAAACAAATATTTTACTTTGTAGTGATTTCATTTTTTTATGCTCTTTAATGTTTAGCTTAATAGTTTTAAGACCTATTCCACCTTTATTGTTTTCATATTTGGATGTAGCCAATGAATGCTAGGATCAGTAATGTTAACAGAGTTTTGATTTACCATGGTGTTAGCTCATTAGTCCTGTTTTTGTCTAAGGAGCACTGTGAACTGTGGTTTAATACTGTTACAGAACTTTTCTGTAACTCTACCCATTATATAT
>NW_026067946.1:6435378-6445830 GCF_014885135.2 Alexandromys fortis
TTATTAATTTTCTTTCTTTTGAGATATGTTATAATGAAACTATTATATATACAATAAATATAATGAAAGAAAATAAATGTCATGTAAATTGTCTATTGAGTTCTTAAAGTATAGTTTTGGTGGTAGAATAAATAACACAGCTCACTAAAGGTTGTGAGATTACCATGGATATCAGTCTTAGTTATATTTATGTTTCATAGCTATGTATTTAGATGTCCAATTAGATACTGTAGCTTGCTGGGAACTATGAGTTCAGCAGTCATTTTTATTTAGTATGCTTTGGGGAATGGACTATGCAGAAGACTATTATTTGAATAGGATTATTTACTGGGAAGTGTTTGTCTATGGCCCTTCAAGTCTCACACCAGGATTCCCACTGGGATCTCGGAGAAGATGAAATTTTCCATATATCTCTCTGAGCTCTGAGGCATCTGTCTCATTTCTCCCTTTAGACTTTTGTTGTCAAGCACTCAAAGCTAACAGACATTATTTCTTGGCTAGCTTCAGTTTCTTGGCATTATGAAAAGTTACTGAAATTTTCTGAAGATACCAAAAATAAATCAATCCTCATATTAAAAATATGTTTAATGGCTTAAGCTCTCTTCAAACTATTAGTCTGATTTGTGAAATATGTGATCATGTGAATATACTTGCAGTGTGGGATGTTCATGTTGGGACATTTGTGGGAACATGACCTACAGTGGCTACAGCCACATGAGGAACTGGAAATAGGCACACTAGTTGGCTCTGTATGATGTATAGAGTGAATCTGTTAAGTGTGCTAACTAAACCAATCAGTGATTTCATATATGAGGAAAATGAAGATTTACCACAAAAAGTCTTACCTAGTGAATCTCATATCTGAGGCTCACAAAGCTACTTAAGGATAAATTAATTTTATAACAATATTAATTTAATTACATGGATAATTTATAGTTAAATTATAATAAAGAATAATCTGTAAAGAATGTGCACTAAAAGTGAACATTACTTTGGAAACTTAAAATCTCACCTATGTTTGGTCCTTATATAAATGTCCACAAAATGTTTTCTTCTGAAATTATGGAGATTAACATGAATTGCAATTTAGTTCTACACCACAGATAAATATTTAATCTAATTAATATTGAATGCAGCATCATTTTTAATCCCCAATATCATTTATCTCAATACATTAAGTGATACATCAAATATATTATAAAGCTCAAAAGTCATTGATAAAGTATAAACAAAGAACACTGCAAATGGATATAATTATTTTAGTATTTTGTTTGACATCCCTTAGTACTAGATGATGTAAAGGAATTTAGGATTCACACATTTGAGGAAATGTACCAGTATTACCATGTACCATAGGATTTGGGAGAAGGAAACTTTTTAACAGATAAGGAACTATAGTCTTTAAAATCATTTTCTTAATTAAACACTTCAGAGAAGAAGGAAATATGCACGCAATGAAAGAATCCAAAGTGCATCCAAGAGCATGTCAACTTGGGTTTACCTCAGATGGGTCAGAGAAATAAGGGAATATTTAATTTAGGAGTAAACAGGGAATGTAAAAAGTAATGGAGGAAGAAAGTTAATACATATATACAATGAATGCCAAAGTTAATACATATATACAATGGATGCCAAAGTTAATAAATATATACAATGGATGCCAAAGTTAATACATATATTACAATGGATCTAAAACCCAGAAAGTAGAATCTTGAAGGTGAAAGTGAAAGCTTAAAGAAAAGACAAAAAAGTTTACCAAAACAGAAGCACTGCTCATGATATGTAAGGTTCTTTTGTTTCCAGTTTTGACATATAAATGATGTTACATTCAATTTAAAAGTAAATGTCTTTGGTTGAATAGACCTAAAATAAAGACCTCATGAGGCTCAACTCAGAGGAAGAGATTTTGGGAGCAGAACCTTTGTAGAATGCTGGGATAACTCTGAAGAAGAGATTTGTCCTTTAGCTCAGGAAAGGCAAATGGGCACTCAAGGACTCAAGGGATCCTTGATAAATCAAGGCCTTGTACTACTGGACTATCATCAGACATGAGAAATCAATATAGGAAAATCTCTATAGCATGACTTCATCTTCCTACTGTGAGGGAGTGATTGTCTCCAGACTTCACACACACACACACACACACACACACACACACACACACACACACAGAGAGAGAGAGAGAGAGAGAGAGAGAGTCTCACATGACCTAATACAAACAGGCTTCACATACACAAAGTCACACACACACACACACACACACAAACAATCTCACATGACTTAATACAAACAGGCTTCACATACCCAGAGTGACATACACACACAGAGTCACACATGATCTAATACAAACAGGCTTCACATACACAGAGTCACATACACAAACACACACACAGAGACAGTCTCACATGAACTAATACAAACAGGCTTCACATACACAGAGTCACACACACGTACACACACACACACACACACACACACACACACACACACACACACACCACTTGAGGATAATACAAGAAGAGCATGTGACCAGGAGAGAAACAGAATGCACCAAGCTGAGTTGCACCCAACTAAGTTTCTAGCTCAAGAGTTCTACAAGAAATAGGGAGAAACGTGGAACATCATCAGTGTTAGAGGGCTGAGGAAAATGAAAACAAAACAAACAGTTTTCAAGCTAGAAAAGAAGGCAGCAGCTAGCAGAGGAGTATTTTGTATCAAATACATGACTATGAATGAAAGACACAAAGAACTAAAAACAAACAAACAATTATCCACTACAAGTATTAAAGCAGTAGTCTTAGATTCATGTCACTATAGAGACAGAGAGCATGCTTTAAAAGAGGTGGAGATGTGGTAAACATCTGAACTTTCAGTTGAAATTCCTGATGGTTCACCGCAGTTGGAGAAAAGCATAAGCCTAAATAGATCAGTTTTATGAGTTGTGAAACTCTGAGCTTCATGGAGTTGATCTTTCTACATGGTCCTCACCATCCAACAGAAAGTTAATTCACCATAGAGAAATATACTAGCACTGGACTTCAAAAATTCTTTAGGATCTAGGGCTTTCATATATTATATAACAGCATAGGAAAGGCTTTGAGAAATCTGGAGTCATAATCAACCCAAAGCCAAGTACTTATATATAGTAGAGATGAAGTCACGCTCTAATACACATATTGAAGTCATAAAATACATGCACCTAGTAGCTATGATTAGTACGATCATCTATAGATTATAATACAGAAACTTGAACTGCAATCTATCCAAATACTTTTAAAAAGTGCAAGACTTAACCCCTTCTAGAATAACTCATTAAATCTATAGAGAGGAGTAAAATTTTAGGGTGACAGTGGCATTGAAGGAACTGAGGCAGAAGGAGCAAATGTGGGTACAGCCTGGGCTATATAATGAGAGCTGGTTTAAAACACACAGACATGCTACAGAGTAAGTGGGCATACATGAGCAGTGTAGGATGTCTGGGACAGTGCACTTGGACCAGTGGGTGGCCGCACGGTGCAGAGCAAAGGGCACATCTGGGGACATGTGTACCACGGTCTCTCACAACGTGATGAAAAATGGGTCACAAACAGAGCCGAAAGGAATGCCACTGTTGTTGAGGCCAAGGAAATATTCATTTGGTAACCTTGTTCAAAAGATGAAAAGAATCAAACACACTCAAACTGAGATACCTGTGAGAAAATTATTTTCCTGGAATTGTCAAAGCTGTGAAAACTATAAAACATAACAAAAGCAGTGACATCATCATAAACAACTGCATATATCAGAGTCTTAGGTCGGGTCTTGAAAATAATAAAAAGGGCTTCATAGAGCAGGAATTGTACTAGTTTTACAACATTATGTCAATAATTATTTCAAAATAAATGCTGTTAAATAGTAGTATATGATTAAATGTGTTACATATTTGAAATATTGAACATGACAAAAGATTACAAATAGTCAAAATGAATGGATAGCTGACTGTGTGATGCCTGCCACAAATAAATGCATTTAGAAAACAATCCCTATAGTTAAGGCTCAGGAAACATTACAGAGATGGGGAGAAAGAAAGATTGTAGGATACAGAGGACGGGAGAACCAGGACAGCTCCTACAAGAGGACATGTCACAGGGGGCATGCTGAGAGAGCTGAGAATCAATCAAGATATGTTGTATGAAATTCTCTATGACACATACTTAACCAGATTATTTCAGATTAATTAATTAATTTATTAATTTATTAATTTTTTTTTTTTTTGGTTTTTCGAGACAGGGTTTCTCTGTGGTTTTGGAGCCTGTCCTGGAACTAGCTCTTGTAGACCAGGCTGGTCTCGAACTCACAGAGATCCACCTGCCTCTGCCTCCCAAGTGCTGGGATTAAAGGCTTGTGCCACCACCGCCCGGCTAACCAGATTATTTCTGTATACATTTGAATAAAGATTTTGTTTTCGTCTCTTTTAAGATAAAAAGCATCCTCAACTGGCAGAAAAAATACATTATTTCTAATTTTTTAAATGCTTCATAAATTAATATGTTCCTAAAAACATATAGTAGAAATAAGCACTATATAGTAAGGAAATTGGAACTGTAACTATTATATATTGTAACACCCGATTCTGTGTTACCCTCTCAGCACAGTTCGTGCGCCACTGTACCGTACGCGAGCCAGGCAAGGGCCTGGAGATTGAAAGAACACACAAGAGACCTGGGTCATTCGAAAGGAGATCAGCCGACTGCCGTTTATTTAACTTTGGGGAAATCCTTATATACCTAGCTGCTGCAGGCAGGTGGGAAATTGCCACGCCCAAGATGGAGTAAATAATGCCCTACAGCTAATCACCGGGTTGAGCAGAGGGAGCACAAAAAAAAAAAAAAAAAAAAAAAAAAAAAAAAAAACCAGAATGTTTTAGCTGGCTGACCAGAAACTTTCCTTAAGTAACCCCAGAAGCAGGGGTAGACCCGGGCCCTACAATATATATGTATGTATGTATATACATATGTATATATACACATCTATATGCATATATAGATGCGTGTTATGTATATATAAAAAGCTTCATTGTTCTTATTAGTTTTACAAATAAAAATTTGAAAATTTATTTTTAAAATTAATAAAGTAGCAGTTTATTAATTTTATTAATGATTTCATTTACAAATTTATTAGCAAAAAATCTAGTTACCACTAAATATGGTGACAACTCTAATACTTTGGTTGCTAAAGCAGGAGATTAGCCATGAGTTTGATGCCATCCAGAAGTGTATAGTGAGTTTCAAATTATCTTGGACTATAGAGTAAAATATTGGCTCAAAACACACAGATATAAAGATACAGACACAGACACAGACACACACACACACACACACATTCACATACACATACCCACACCATTTATCTTTTCAAAGTTACTCAGTGAAATTATGAGCAGATTTTAGCAGAGATTTCACGTGAAATTCCCGAGAGTGCATAGTAACGCTTATTTAATAATTGAATAGATCAAATAAGCATGTATAAGCATCTATTTGATTATCTTAAATAGCTGGGGGACTATGATGCTTCATACACATGAATAAAAAGAAATAACTGATTGTTAAACTGCCATATGATTTCTTAGATCCAAAACCAGGTGATCAAATGGCTTCCATAAATATGTATAAGGTGTCTCTATTTTGGCTCACATTGTAAGGCAGGTGTGAATCTAACACCTGCCTCAAATTTGCATGGTCTTGACAAGAACTATATCTGAATGCTCGAAATCTTCATTAATATTTAAAAATATGGAATAAGAATGAGCAAAACACCATAACTACTGATGGGTCCAGGCTTTGTAAGTCGAAAGGCAATACTCCACAACAAACCACACAGACTCAGAATGGACTGGGAAAATGTCTTTGAAATCTTCAGATATCAGCTGGGCCGAACACTTACCAAGGTTTCAGCAGGGAAACCAGCAGAGAGCTGAAAATCTGCTTAGGTCCCCAAGGTTGCCAGTTGATGAGCTTGTTAATAATGCTTCCCTGTAGCCAGGCAGAAAGAACAAAGGTTGTTTACTCCAGCTTGTTCGGGTCTGCATGCCATTCTGTGTTCTGTGAGAAAACTGAAAAGGGGGAAGGAAACAAGCAAACAAAAATTAAATAAAAATAAAAAAAGAAAGAAAGAACAATTGCAGAAAACAAAAGCAGTCTCAAATGGTAACTTGGAGCCTGCAAAATGGCTCAGCTGTTAAAGGTGCTTGCCCCAAAACTGATGTGAAATCAATCTCTGAAATTCACAAGGTAGAAGGAAACAACAAGTTCCTACACACTGTGGTCTGGCCTCCACACATACTCTGTCGTATGTGCAACCCCTGCTCCCACCCGCACATACACAGAGGTTTGTAATTTTTCAGAAAACTCGAGGCAAATGGAGAAAATCGTATTAAGTGAATTGAGCTCACCTCAGAAAAATAAATAACAGCATATAGTATGTGTTCTCTTATTTGTGGATTTGTATTTAATATAGATACATAAAATCATATATGTTTATAAGGCATGAGAATAAAAGTACAACTGGTTCAAGCATAAGTGGGATTAATAGGAACGGAACAGAGAGGGAAATAAAGGGGAGAGGAAGGAGACAAATCAGGATAGGCTCAACTGTTGTCTAGCAGTTCCTTTGGATATTAAAACATTCCATATTGGAAGGAAATTATGACACAGGATATTTACAGGAAGGTGAAACAAAGGGATATGCTAAAAGGGCATGAAAAATCCACCTTGCTTAGAAGCTTATTAAGACAGGAAGTAAACAACTCAAAATGGTTCAGGAAGCCCCTGAAGCTGACAGGATTCACTGGACTCATCCATCACTAAGAGTACGTAGGCAAAAAAGGATTATTGAGAGACACTCTCAGACCAGTTGAAATGTTTGAAAGAGGTAGAGATGGAGCATTCTGGGAAAATCAGAAATGAATCAACCAGACTGGAAGATTCATAGACCAGTCTAGCAGTCTGGTAAAAGCAGAGTTCAGCCAAACATAAGACTCGTGTTCTAGGTTTCTAGCTTTTGTGATTTGTCATGCTTGAGTGTACCTTTTTAAATATCTGATTAAAATTCCACTGCAAAAAAAATGAACTAAATTTTATTATTCATTGCTCAGTTGATGAACATTTATGTCACTTCCATATCCTGGGTATTGTAATTAGAGCTTCCCTGAATATTGTTGAGCATATATCTTTAAAGTAGGATTGTTGAGCCATTTGAGAATATGCCCAATAGTGGTATAGGTGAATAATGAAGTAAATATATTTCTAGCTTTTTGAGGAACCTCCACACTGACTTACGTAGTGGGCTATACCTGTTTGTAGCCCACCAGCAGTTAAAAGTTAATATTCAATTTTTCCTATGTCCACTTCAGCATTTGCTGTTATTAGATTTTTGTTTCTTTCTTTGTTTTGTTTTGTTTAAATCATTATGATTAGGGCAAAATGAAATATCAAGGAATTTTTTATTCTTATACCTTTGATGGCTAAGGATACTAAAGATTTAAGAAATATTTCTTAACTCTTTACATACTGTCTTTTAAGAGTTCTATGTTTAGTTCCTTGCCAGAGTTTTTAACTGGGTTATTTGCTTTCTTGATTTTTAGCTTTTTGTTTTGTTTTTTGCTTTTGTTTCTGTTTTGTGTATTTTAGAAACTGACTTTCTCTCAGCTGTGTTGAATAGGTGTTAAAGACTTTTTGCCCAACCTGAAGACTGCTTGTTCATTCAAAGGGTAGTGTTCTTTGGGGGGAGGGGCAGATGTTACAATGGTTCAGTGTGCAGTGCTTTTGCGAAGGACAACACTGGCTGGCTCAAAACTGTTTTGCTACTTTGTCTCCAGAACACCTCTTGTGGACTCTTTAGCCACCAGCCTACTCATGTGTAAACGCAAACACACGCAAACACACACACACACACACACACCTCACACTTAAAAAGTATTTTTAATTAAAAAATTCACATGAATTGTTTATGCTTCTATAAGAAAGTTTTCCCAGAAGCATTGGACCCTGGACCCAACCTGGAGAGTGCCTGCTCTCTTAGGACCGCATCTGTAGCTCTTCCCTAAGGTAGGCTGCTCCCGCGTTGGAAGGTGCTGGTGAGCTGTGGTGGAAAAAAATTGTTTACCCCAGATTTGTAGCAGGCACAGCTGATACTTGTTATATCAGTCAGGTGCCAAGCTGAATGCTTTCTAAGTAGGTGACTGTAAGGCAGCAAGATGAATCTTTGACTCGCCACCCTCTGTGCCCACCTGCTAGGAATGGAATTGACTCATCAGTGAGGGTTGGGAAGCTAGAAGCAACTATAATGTTTACAGATGAGTTTGATGTTTTATTTTCTTTAAGGTTATTTTAAATTAAAATTCACAATTTGTCATTGTTTAAATAATATTTCATGAGAATCTAAATCCAAAACTAAATCAACATTGATAATTATGGAACAAAACTTGCCATACATTGATGTGCCCTAGCTTATGGCATCTTAAGGAAGAAAAATCATTTAATTCCCTTTACCCTCTGTATTACCCATCAGGAGGGTAGGATTTACTGTTCTAAATGAAAATACTCTAGTAAATAATTTATATATCTTTACCAACTTACTTTACTTACAAAATCAAGGTTTTGTTTGATTGTGGGTTGGTGTTTTGTTTTGTTAGGCATGCAGGTTCAGTTCCACTCTGAACATGTGGTCTACAGAGATTGATTTTACAATAAGTAGACAAGTGTATGTCTTCAGGGTTTGTGCATCCACATATATGTATAGGCTTATGAAATTCTCTACTTATCAGCAACTACCCTCACTCTATATATCTATCTTCATCTATCTGTGTTCCTTAGCAGAAACTTCATAGAAAAGCCTGAAACCAATGTGTGTACTGGGGGACATGTCCCACTTTTCTCTCAAAAGACATAATTGTCTTACAAAAACAAATTGTTTATCCCTGAAAATGGGTTGTTGGCATATTCTACTAAGTGTGTGCAATGTTACCTTGCTTTGTTTCCACGAGGCAATACTTCCTTGTTTCAAAACAAGTTATGATACTTTTCAACCAATATTTTACTTTATAATTATTAAAGGTTTTACTAAATTATTAATTTACATCTTAAATTATAGAACTATTAACCTCCTAAAGGGACCTGAGCTGGGTGACCAGTAGGAAAACACAAGGGGAAGCCTACACTATGATTCCCATTGCCAAGCAATGGCCAGTCTAGCCTGAACCCAATGCCAGGAGAGCAAGCCCACCCTTGTCACTGCCTGGAGAACCAGGACCCACAGGCTGGATGACCCAGAGACCTAGCATAGAAACAAACAGGACTGGAGGGGAAAAAGTCAGTGTAACGGTGCCTAACTATATTCTGCAATACACCTAGATAGATTTGTGTTTAGCCCAATTGCCATCAGAGAGGCTTCATTCAGCAACTGATGGAAGCAGATGCAGACCCATGGCCAAACCTTAAGGGGAATTTAGGGAATCCTATAGAAGAGGAATGGGGAAGGATTGTAGGAGCCATAGGGAACACCACAAGAAGACTCATAGAATCAACTGGCCTGGGCTCATAGGAGCTCACAGAGACTGAACTGACCTCCAAGGATCCTGCATGGGACTAATCTACACACTCAGAGTGTCCATTACAGTTGTGCAGCTTTGTCCTCTTGTAAGACTCCTAACAGTGGAAACAGGATATGTCTTTGACGTTTTTACTGACTCTTGGGAACCTACTCATATTGGGATCCTTTTCCAGGCTTAATACATGGGGAGGTGCTTAGTTTTACTACAACTTGATATGCCATGTTTTGCTGATAGTCATAGACCTGCCCTTTTCTAAACAGAGGAGTGGATGGGGGTGGGGCAGGAGGAACAGAGTGGAGTTTGTGGGGAGGGACTGGGAGGAGAGAAGAGAGAGGAAATTGTAGACAGGATGCAAAATAAATAAATACATTTATTTTTGAAAAGAAGAAGAATGCACTGGATGATTGAAGAAGGGTGCTAAGTTACCAGCCCACTTGGGCATGGCCTCTTATACTATAAATGCCCATATAAAGCGCACACTGCTCTCTCTCCTGGATGCTCGATTCGGTTCCTGTTTCCCATTCATACAGAGGACTGTGATTTATGAGTCTACACCTAAATAAATAACCCTTTATTATATTCACTTCTGGGTTAGTGTGGGATTTCGTTTTAGCGTCCTTCTTCAGATGGTAGGCTACATTTCATGTTTTCTAATTACTACACCTGTGCCCATGCTGTTCCATTGCTCATAGCCTGCTTTATAAGGAGATGATGCTATTCATGAGGCATAACTAGAAGCCTTACTTCCAGCCAAAGAAAAGTTTGCCCTAAAATTACTCTGTTGTATGTTTTCATCCTCTCCTCTCCTCTCCTCTCCTCTCCTCTCCTCTCCTCTCCTCTCCTCTCCTCTCCTCTCCTCTCCT
>NW_026067946.1:6445867-6485867 GCF_014885135.2 Alexandromys fortis
TTTATATACACATACACATAACTTGGTTGGCCAGAGGTAGTGCCCAGGAATATATATTTACTAAGCATCCTTGTTTTCTATTCCATTCTGTTTCCAAAAGTTGTTTGGTTTTTTATTTATTTATTTATTTATTTATTTATTTATTTTTCGATTTTTCGAGACAGGGTTTCTCTGTGGCTTTGGAGCCTGTCCTGGCACTAGCTCTGTAGACCAGGCTGGCCTCGAACTCACAGAGATCCGCCTGCCTCTGCCTCCCGAGTGCTGGGATTAAAGGCGTGCGCCACCACCGTCTGGCTAAATTGTTTGTTTTTTTTTAATTAATTTATTTATTTATTAATTGATTAAAGATTTCTGTCTCTTCCCCACCGCCGCCTCCCCTTTCCCTCTCCCTCCCTCGTCAGCCCAAAGAGCAATCAGGGTTCCCTGCCCTGTGGGAAGTCCAAGGACCACCCACCTCCATCCAGGTCTAGTAAGGGGAGCATCCAAACTGCCTAGGCTCAATGAGTCCTCCAACCAGTATTGGAAAACACTGGTCTACAGATTAAGGATGATGTTGGCTTGTAGATGTGATCAGTTTTCTATCTATTCAATCGATGTTTCTTGAACTAGTAGTCTACAAAAACATATTTGATAGTTAAGTATTTGATTCTCTCCATTCAAAACCCAAGTTTGTCCCAGAAGGGCGTTGTTAGCCTGCTATGAACCCAATAGCTACTCCCGCTTTCATTTTTATTGACTCTTGCTTGACTTACTCTGAAATAACTATTATTTGTTTCAGTGAGGCCCCAGGTTGTCTCATATTTAGCATTTCTCTCTCCTACTCTGAGCCACCCAGCCTGCTTCAGCTGTATGAAAAGCTCTTGCTTTTTTCATTTAACTTTCATTTAAGCCTTGTTTATTTCACCACGAATCTGTCACTGTTGCTTGCTGAATTCTTTCTTTTTTTCCTGGCAGAAATGCTGAGCTACTTGCTTTTATGATTACACCTCTTTATAACTTTAATCAGAAATTACTAGGCAGAGAGTGTTGGGTGAACTCTCACCTATTTTAATCAGTTTTCTGTATCTGCATTTGTTTTATTTTTTTAGAATATTACTCTAAGTTACTAATTTTAGATGATTTGTTAAGTATTATATGGGTAGATTCTTTGTACATCCTTATATATCCCTGAGCAATTCTTTAACCTTCATCTTGCTCTCTCACTATTTCTATTTCTGTCTCTCTCAGTGTGTGTGTGCATGTGTGATTTTTTTTTGTCCATCATTTCCCAGTTCCTCAAGGAGAAGTTGCTATATTATTAACGATTGATCATTAAAGTCCACAGTAATTTTTATAATAATTATTTATTGGATATTTTAAATGGATTGTTTTAGTTTCCTATAGAATATACTGTACTTCGGATCGTGAGTAAACTTTAAGTGGTAAGGGACGGTTTATTCACATCATTGCTCTTTTCAACAGCTTGTTTTAATTCTTACTTCTAAAAAGCACATGGATTCATGTTGGCTTTTTTCACGACAATTTATGATTGGCTTACAAAGACTGTGACACTAACCTGGGGCAGAAAATTACTGGTCTGAGTTTGCATTTCCTTTGGTGTCTACATAATCTTGTCTACATCCTTCTAGGGCACTTGAGGGATTCTAAAAGCTTTGTGTTCTTATGCCCTTGACCAGAGTAGAATCACCTGCTGCATCATGGTAATTTCCAAACATTGTGCAATGAAGTGTGGGCTTTGTTCAGAAGTTGCCAGTTCTTTATTGAGTGGATGTATCACTTTAGAATTCTCATATATTCTGTATGCCCCATTTTATTGCAAAAGTTGTTACATGGTATTAAAATTATTGTTTTTCTCATTTGTTCTTCTCTTAAGAAATGACTTCATTTTGCTCCCTTAAAAATGTATTTGTGCCCATCCAAGTGTCTTGTGGGAAATAAATGTTGATTTTAAAAATAAGTATTTATAGGCAGTAGGGAAAAAAGGGTAGAACGGACTGACCTACTTACTTTCATTTGCCTCGATTGTTTTTGATGGAGTCCCTATATTGCCTGTCAAATTATTTGAGTCTGGAGAATAATAGTTTTACTGCCTTTGATAAGTATGCTGAGATTTTATGCCCTTCCTAAAGGGTGGGATCCAAAGTCTACCTACAAAATGTGTTTATATTAAAGCTCCTTCTGTTGACATTGCCTCAAGATACAGTCTAAATATACCATGGTATGTCACAAGCCCTTAGCTTGCTACAAATCTCATTGACACAAAAAGGCATGAAGAACATCAAGTAACTATTTATCTTAGTTCCATGTGAAAATGTCATGAACCTTCCACCTACTTTTGACCAGATTGATTCTCAAGATTTTAGAGCATCCTTTAATATTGATAATCCCACTTAGGATGATACATTGTTCTCTCGGTCTACATGTTTTCCAACCTATTGTCTGTGTATATACAGGCTCTCTAGTTGCCTATCTCACATGAAGGCCCTCCACATTTTTTTTAATGGTTTTGAAGTTTATCTACATCAGGTTCCATTGACTTTTACTTACTTCCAAAAACTCCACCTTCCCTTCTCTCCATGAGCTCCATTCCTTGTAATATGGTATATTCACAGTGCTGTATTTAATGCCGAGCTAAGAAATCGGCTTTCTCCTTTAGCTCACAAACCAGTGTGCTGAAATATGTGATTGTGCAACAAATATTTATCAAATAATTAATACAGTTCCTTATTAGAAATGAGATCTATTATTCTGAAATATTATTTTTGGTCATAGCCAGTTCATTATTTTACAGAATAATTTTTACAGTACTTTTGAAGACTGGCCATCATATTCTATATAACTTGCCACATATTAGGACTAAAAAAACTCTTGAAGTTTTGAAATAACCAGATTTTCTGTAGTTTATCCCACTAAGTAAATTGGAGCTTTTATTTTTTTTCTTTTTGAATTTTGAATAAAACTGAAAAACATAATCTAATATTTAGAAAAATAAAACCTTTCATTAACTTGAATTTTCTAACTATGAAATTCACTTAGAAATATTTTTATTAAAATAGACATGGAAATACAGCTGAATGCTTCCAAACTATGCTTGGAATTGGCATTTTATTATTCAGAATGCAAGATGTGTGCTAACTTATTCAAATCCAATTCATATTATTTTCTTGAATTGCTTCGGACATGCGGATGGTGCCTTTTCATGCTGGGAATCTTCAGCACTGTTTGGTTTGTTTTTGGCTGGAGCTTCACCACAGTGCCTAATTTAGGAGATGTTCAGGGAATGTCAGGGCCACTGTTCTGACATGTCACCAAGCACTGGCACCTATCAGTGAAGACAGGCATGCTTGAGGGAAAGGCATGGCTGAGTGGACTGGTGGCCATCTGGCCAAATAATGGGCAGCAGGGCTGTCACTGCGGGAGAATTTGCAAGTAGAGATGATGACAGAAGTAAAGATTAATCCTCTTGGCTCTGAGGTAAAACCAATCTCCATCAATCACGGAGAACAGAAGTGATCTAAGCTACGTAAAAGATACTCTTGACTGTCGGCTCCCTTTTATTTGAGGGTACTTAGCATTTTCATTTGTGTATACAAGGTCCTGGATAATTAATAAGCAGTAAAGCCCGAGTCCAGGCTCATCCCATTAATAACTCTGATATCTCAATGGTCTCCCCCATGCCTTCCTGTCTCTGTGACTTCTGTATCTGTCTCATACACAGGATACCTAGATGGAGCCTGGAGAGTTTGTTAATGACACCTTAATAGTTTCTTAATCACCTTTTCATAATTTCTCAAATCCACGTGAATGTTTTTCCCTTTGTATTATAGACCACTCACTTGTTTAACTAGTTGTTACCAGGAGAAATTTGTATTCCTAATTTTTATTATACCATTTTCCCAATAACGTTTCACTTCCTTTCTCTATAAATGATATTTAGAAGATAGGACAATGAACATGAAACAGTATAGTCTGATGTCTTGCATTCGTCATTCTAGTTGCTTGGTGAACTCAGGTTTATATATTGCTTATCTATCTCTCCCCTTTGCCAGAAGACAGTGAGTTTTCATTCTATCCAGGCACTTTTCCTTTTAATGTTCAGTGCTTTGTCAAACTTCTGTTATCCGAAGTAAATGATGTTACTTGCTGTCCTAGGGGAGCACAGTGAATATCAGTAGGTAAACGGAAGCACTGGTAACTTCTGCAATGTCAACTTCATGTCTGTCACCATTATGATGATGGAAAGCAAGCAGCGTCTGCTGGCCCATTCCAACTCCAGGGCTGCATCACTAGCAGTTGGAGAATGTGACTAATGTGTAACTAGATATGAGTTTTAATTACTCTAAAATGCCATGGCCACAAGAAAAGATAAAGTTTCAGTACTCAGATGCTCTCAGAGGCCCCATAACCATTAGCAAGACAGTCAACATCCATCCATCTATCCATTTGTTCTGTATAGGAGCATCATGCTTAAATGGGAAGTTTGACCTGTTTAGGGAGGTCACAGAAGCCTGTTGGGAAAGGACTTTTCCGATGGTACAGGAATGGTTACTAGATACTAAGTTTTACAAAATAAATAGGTCTCTCAGAGGAGGAAAAATAAAAGCTTTTTAACATAAAGATGTCTTCTGAATACAAGAAAAACAAAGAAGGGAAATAGGATGAGGCTGAGAACAGGATGTAGTTGTGAATAATCTCGGGGAGACAAGTTAAAACTATATATACCTAAAATAATGTTACCCATGTTAACAGTTTGTTTGTTTGTTAAACTAAACAAGAAAAAAATGATGGGGTTTAAGTGTCTAGCGTATGTGTGGAATTATTGAAAAGTGTTTGAATGTCCATGTAATCTTTAACTGTATTTGTGTTTTTGCATCTGTGTTGCTATGTGCATGTATGTGTGTATATGAGTGAAATAATCACATTATATTGATCTACTCAGCAAATATTTGCCCACTTATTAAAGGTTGAATTGATGCAGAGGTAGACTGAGTTTGAAATGCATAAGACTCACAGTCTCATAGGATATTCTTACAGGAAAACATACAAACACCAAAAAAAGACCCTAAGTTGAATAGTAAAATATTGTAATTTTACATAATAACATGAACTATGAAGATAGAATGAGGTAATGAAAGTAATCTTGGAAAACCAAAGTGAAGAGAATGAATTGTGTAAGATTCTAGTCTAAAATTTATAACAGGGGTTTGGCACATATAGACATTGTTCCCAAAAGACAGCAATGTGGCTATGCCGAAGTCTCATGAAAAGCCATTAGCTAGGTTAAAGTAAGCCTGGATATCTTAGTTTTCATGGGTACAAGTGTGTTTCCACAGTAAAATATGGTTAAGAACTTAAGGAGTAGAGTGGAAGCCATAAGGTGAGATACAGAGTTAAAAAACAGTTGTAATAGATCAATAAAAATTTGTGGAGGAAAGACAAGATTCCAGACACATTTGAAGGTAGAACCAAACCTTCAAACTTATGACACATAAGTAGAAGCACTTTGGAAAGAAGATGGAGAGGAAAACTAACCTTGTTTTGTTATTGTCATTCTAGGTTTAGTTCTGTCTTATTCTTAGCTGGAGAGGAAAGCAGGCATAAGGAGGTTACAGATTCTTTTCTATTGTATCTAGGACATCTACAGTCTTAAGATGTACATTCTGGTGTGATGTGGGAGTGTCATATATCAATCTATTGATTTCACTGGTTAATTAAATAAAGAAACTACTTGCCCTGATAGGTTAAAACATAGGTGGGAGGAGTAAACAGGAGGAAGAGGAAGTGAGGTAAGACTCCTCAGACAGACCCGACAGCTCTGCTCTCTGGAGCAGAGGCCCTGCTTCGCTCTCCTGGGCATACGCGATGAAGCTCTGACTCGACGTAGACTAGAATCTTCCTGGTAAGCGCACCTTGGGGTGCTTACACACATTATTAGAAATGGTCTAGTCCAGGTGTGAGAGTTAGCCGAGAAGAGGCTAGATATAATGGGCAAGCAGTGTTTAAAAGAATACAATTTGTGTGTTGTTATTTCAGGCATGAGATAGCAGGCGGCTGGGGTGATGGGGACGCAGCCCCACCACTCTTATTTCAACACTGGTGTGCCTTATAGACATCTAAGTAAAGGTATAATTGTGCAGTTGGGAGGAGTATAATTCACATATTAGAAAGTTCTTCTTGCATTTGATAAAGAAAAGTCTATTCGGGAAGAACTCTTATTTCTACTCTGTTCTCTTGGAAATGAGACTACAGTCAAGTGAGATTTAAATGTATAGAAGATGGTAAGAAGAAAAGATGAGTGACAGCCCAAATTATAAATATAACTTGGGCTTCGTAGTGCTGTAGAATGGAGGATTAAATATTTCCCGGGATGTTGTTTGTCTGCCAAATCAAGCTGATTCTGATGGAAGAAGAGAGGGGGAATATCCTGGTTCCATCTAGTTCCACAATTCCTTTATAGAGCAGAACACAAGTTGGAAACCAATGTAGCTTGATCCTCAGAGTGACGTACACACTATGAGCTGACTGCTGCTTCCTACTGTCGACCTTCTTGGCCAACCTACTGCAGAATAGCATAAAGCCACATTGTCCAGTATGACAGATGCTAAACACATGGCTATTAAAACTTATGTGTCAAAATTAAATGAAATTAAATTTTTCAGTTCACTCATGCCTGTTGTACTTCAAGCACTACCTGCATATTTGAACAAGATATATATTTACTTTGTAATGCAACAGGAAGTTCTTTTGGGCAGTTCTATTATATAAAGAGGCAGGCTTAAAGTCGATATATTTTTGTCTTTTGGTTCAGTCTCTATTGAGACAAAAGGCAAATATTATTTACTGCGAAGAATCCAGTCTAAATCTGCATTTAGAGGGAAAGATTGTGGCAGAAACAATTTGGATAATTGGAGCCAGATGCCGTTGCATTTCTTCTATGTGGCATTTAGGTTTTTACAATTCAGTGTGTTATGTCCTGCCTCACATAATGAAACAACGAGTCAGTGCTCCTCCTACCATGTAACCTGAGTATCTGACTTTTGCATTAATTCAAAAGAAGTGTACTGAAAAGTTGATCTAGTCAAAGCTTGTCCATGATGCTTAGATTCTCAAAAAATGTACTTTGTATTTCTTTTGTACCAGTTTGATGAAGCTGTGCTACTACAGCAAATTATGTAAGTCATAAACAAAGGGCTACATCTCTGTGAGCGGAAACTAATGTAATATCTGCTGTTAATGCTCTTTTCTTAGACTGCGGTGTGAATAGCAGGGCTATACAGAAAAGCAGCACAATTGATCTAAAGAAAGCACTTCCATTCAGCACCCCAACTCATACGAGAATAAAGGACATTCTATCAAACAATGAACTGCATTGAAATAGAAAGATACTTGAAGCAAGACTGCCAAATTATTTATCTTTTATTAAAGGAGAAAATCACACATAATTATCTCTTGTAAATTAGTGTGTTTGTTCAAGTTGGAAATGGAATCCGAAATAATGATCATAAAAAAATCTACCCTTAATCAAGTTAAGTATGACAGTCTGTTTTTAATACAAATTTTTAGAAAGGTACTTCAGAGTGAGAAATACACTCGAAGGGGCAGGTTACTATCAACCTTCATCCTCCTTGACCCGCACAATGGCTAGACAGGATGGACTTTTACAAATGTACGGAGTAACTCCTCCATGCTGAATATATTTTTCTGACCCTGTAACTAAATTTGCAAGAAATTACCAAGGGTAGTTTTTAATTCATGCATAAACGTAGTAGCTGAAGTATTTTTAACCATAGAAATGTAGAATCTCATGCCCAGAAAGGAAGCAAAGTTAAACACTTTTTAAAACTTACTCACCCACCCAACTTTTTGTGGCATGAAATAGTTTGTTTTAGGCAGAGAGAGACACAAAATAAAATTTTGCACTTCATAAAAGGATACATATAATATTCGTGTTTCATTAACACTCTCAAACAAAGCAAAAGCCCAACCTACTAAAAGCAAGACTTTTTTTAAATTTTAAATACCCAATCACTGAGTTCTGGTGACAAACATAGACATTTGTTTAAAGCAGAACATTGCCACATCTTAAATACATTCCCTTTGTTTTTCTTGAAAGAGACTTAAGAAAGAATTTTTAAGGTGTATACTTAAGAGTAGTATAGCTGGATATAATCAATATTTTTTCTCTAGATTTTAAGGACTCTTCATAATTATTTCCATAGCAGTTCACCAATCTAGCCTACAGTTTCACCAACAGTGTATGATGCTTCTCCTTCCAGCAAGCTCACCTTTATCTGTTATCACCTGACTTTTTTGACTAAAGCCACTTTCATTAGGGAGAGATAGAACCTTAATGTAGTTTAAATTTCTGTGATGGCTAATGATATTGAACATATTTTTATAACTATTTATTAGACATTAATAATTCTTTTTTAAATTTTTATTGCTTTATAAATAATACCATTCAAAATTTCCACTTCCTCCCCTCCCATTTCCCTCCTGCTCCCCCACTCATCCTCCTCCCTCCCCCTTCAGTCCAAGGAGAGGGCAGTGTACCAAGGCTCTCCCCCATTCATCCAGGCCTAGGAAGGTATGCATCCAAACAGACTAGGATCCCAAAAAGCCAGTGCACGCAGTAGAAATAAATCTCAGTGCCATTATCATTGGCTTTTCAGTCAGCCCCCATTGTCAGCCATATTCAGATAGTCTTGTTTGATCACAGGCTTGTTCAATCCCAGTCCAGCTGGATTTGGTGAGCTTCCATTAGATCAGGCACACTGTCTCAGTGGGTGATCAACCCCTCGCAGTCCTGACTTCCTTGTTCCTCTTCTCCCTCCTTCTGCTCTTATTTTGAAAACTCACTGTTTAGTTCCAAAGCCCATTTTTTAAACTGGCCAGGTTGTTTTCTTAATATTTAGGTTTTTTTTTTTAGTTCTCTGTTCTACATATTAATTTTCTGTTAGTCGTGTAGCTGACAAAATTGCCTCTCTACTCAAATGAGTTGCCTTTGTTTGACTACTTATTCAATAGTGGCACAACTGTCATGGGATAGCAATTGTAACCAACTATGCTCAGGTTGGACTCTGCTTCGTAGGAGGGAATTCACCAAACTTGGTATTAAGAACCTGATCAAAGGTGAAGTTCAAAGGCCCTAAAAGGAACTTACTGTTATCATTTAGCTAAGTTGATACGATGTCAAAGAGCTTACTAGATATTTATTTATACTTATATCCAAATACATACTGCTCTCAACTTTAATCAGAGAAGCTTCTCTTTGTAATGGCCATAATGTGTAAGAATAAGTGATGGTTCAATGCTCATCTGTAAACAAGATATCAATATCACCTTCTCTAATGAAAAGGAAGTGGAAAGAATTTAAGCTAGAAGATCAGGAAAGGTATAAAGTGTTTGCTCTGGGGCATGCTACAACAATTACAAACAGGATTTCAAAGCAGCTATGGTTGCCTGAACTGAATCAACATAACCTGGGCTTGTCAACAGTCAGTCATATATTGAAGGCTAGATCTCATGGATCCTTGCATACCTCCTTGCTAAACTCATTGCTACTGGTGGATTGGAAGGCAGTTACTTTCTATAGTTATGTACCCAAGAGTGAGCCTACTAGGCTGTAATTGATAGTTCCAAACCTGTGGACACAGATGGTCCTTGTTAAAATCAGTGGGTCAAACAACAAAGACTTCAATTTGGGATAGGGGCTTATAGGAAGGATGAGGTGGCAATGAGATCAAAGAGTGTGAAGAATAAGTGTAATCAGAATGTGTTATACATTATATATGTAAGGAATTATCAAGGAACAAATTTAATAAATAAAAATATTTTGTTTATTTTTATTCTTTATGGAAAAACTGCTTGGTCTAAACATTACTAGAACTCCCATGTATACATTTGTGAATATGTACACTGAAGTGATCTGTCATTCTACAGAAAGTTAAAAAATAAAAGCGTAGAGATATCTGCATATCTTTGCTAATCTGGGAGATGCTTGAGTTAAAGAGTTTTGGTAGCATAGTGTGATATGGTGAAAAATTTAATAGACTGTGAGATGTCTGAAGGATGAAATTATTTCTTACAAACCTAAATTATCTCAGTAATTCAGCTCTTTCGCACTTTTCATAGTCACTTTCAAGACTCATAAAGCTTTTTTTGTTTGTTTGTTTTGGTTTTTCAAGACAAGGTTTCTCTGTGTAACAGTCCTAGCTATCCTGGAACTAGCCCTTGTAGACTAGGCTGGCCTAGAACTCACAGAGTTCCACCTGCCTCTGCCCCCTGAGTGCTGGGATTAAAAGTGTGTGCCACCACCGCCCGGCCTCATACAGAACTTTATGAGCAATTTTGCATCTGTTGATCACCCATAGTGCCTAAACCATCTTTCTCCTCTTCCTCCTCTCCTTTCTTCCTTTTCATGTTCTCCATGTAGAAAGTCTATAATACTTTTCTTCAAAAACATTTTGTTTTGATGGTATATGTTTATTATTTTATAAACCATTTTTGACATGCACTACATTTTGAATGTAGAATCTGTTCTATTCATTCCATTTTATTATGTTCCAAATCATAGGCATGGTCTAGGATCACAGACATTGTCTCACATAACGAGAAAGGATTTTGGAAGTCACATTAAAGTACGTTTAGTTCTTTCTGTTTCACAAAGATAGTTGATTGAGATTTGAAGATTCTTGTACCCAGTTGCCAAAGTAATAGCTTAGATTGAAAATTCCATGATTGTAAAATAAAAAGGTTGGAAAATATAAATGGAAACATATTTGAACCAGTATTATTAATCGGCAAGGATGAAGAAATGAGGACTTAGACACAGATGGAACTCATGAGCATCAAAAGAAAGTTTGAGTCTTAGGTCCCTGAATTCTTAGTCCAATCTTTCTCTCTAATTCGACTTTGCTAATTTTGTCTTTGATGACTTCAGTGACCTTCCATTTGCTCTCTCTACTCCTAAATTCATTTAGCACAATGTCAGTCCTTCTCTGTTTTCCAGGGTCATGTCTTGGGATTATGATTCACCCCTGAATTCTACAGTCTCCTATGGCTACCATTTTCCATCTACCTAACACTTCCATTCCTGTCTCTGTGCCTCTAACATCCATTTTCCAACCACCATTATTTTCTTTTCTGTTGTCTCTGTTCAAGAGTTTATCTGAAATCTGTTCTCAGATAAACTAGCTGAACTATAAATTTCCCGTATTGGAATTTTAGACAGAAACACCCCGTCTTATCTTAGAACTTTGCTACTTCATGGAATTACAAATACACTTCATCTTTCCACAAGGGGCAGCCTGTGGCATCTTTAGCAGAAAAAAAAATTCAATGTTTGCATTATATTCTTTTCTTTTGCCTTTTTAATGAGTAATTCACTTCTTATATCATTATGAGGTTATTAGTAAATATAGGAGCAATAAATCCATAGTAATAAAAAGGATTTGGGGTGATACTTCACACTTACATATAAAAGCATTGGAACTAATTCAAATCTAGGGTTGAAATATACCTTAGTTACTGATATTCAGATAAATTTTTGTATGAGTCATCTTTCTGTCAATGCAACTAAATACATGAGCTAATCAATTCAGCAGTAGAAATGTATGTATTGGCTCGCAGTATGGAAGCTTTAATCCATAGTCATTTGGGGTCTTGTACTAAGGAAGTCCACTGAGGAGAGAATGGCTTTCAGGGAAGCCCTCAGCTCCTGTCTTGAAGTAAAGGAGATTAAGAAGGGTCTGGTGTCCAAATATTCACTTCAAACCTATGTTCCCAGTAACTAGAAAATGTCCTTTAGGCCACATTTTTGAAGGTCCTACTACCTCCTAAAAAGTACCAAGTATTTATTTAGGAGTCTAATAAAAATTACAGCTGTTTGAAAGTATAGTTTAAGTATCTTGAAATGATCTTGCTCTCTTGGGAAGATGTTGTGGGGGTTTGAATGAGAATGGCCCCCATAGGCTTCTATACTTAAATGTTTGGACCCCATGTAGAAGAAATATTTGGAAAGAATTGGGATTGTGGGTTTGGTAGAGAGATGTATCACTCGGTGTGGAGTTTGAGATTTCCAAAGCCCACAGCAGTACAAATTAGTTCTCTCTGCCAGAGATTGGTGTCTCAACATGTGAACTCTCTCAGCTTGGTTCTAGCACCATACCTGCCTGCCTGCTGCCGAGCTTCCTACCATGATGGTCTCTAACTCCAACCCACTGATACTGTAAGATCCCAAGAAACTCTTCATTCTATACATTTCCTTGCTAAGGGGGTGTTCATCATAGCAATATTAACTAACTACAACAGACACAATTTCCTCTGAAGTATGGAGAACACATCCAATTATAAGTAGGTGTCAGGAATCAAAGATTGTCTCTTATTCTTAAGGCAATCCAGAGATGATGTGGCAGAAAAGCACCAGACNCCCCCCCCATGCACCAGTTTACTACTCCCACTCAAAAGCTCATACTAATGGGAGCAAGATCTCCTCCATCAGGGAAGGGAGGCTTCCCTCTCAGAAAGTAGACATTAAAAAGAGAACTGTGGGCAGATTCATTTATGAGCCATTGCAGAGAGGAAAGCTAACCATTCATGTGGCAAATTAGGATTAGAAGAAAGGGATTTAAAAGGTGATGGTGACAGGATGCCATTTAAATGAGAATTAGTAACAGCTAAAGTTAAAAAAAAATGTCTGTCTTTATAAAGTATCAGGAATCAGAAGCAACACTGGGGTTTTACATACATACATCTCATTTAATCTTATTAACCGCTTTCCGAAAGTGTAAAACAATAGAGTTCACTGCTTGCCCCAGATTCTCCCTACCATATAGTCCAGGACTTTGACTAAGACACTGGAATTTAAGTATCACTCTAGAGAGAAGGTGAAGAAAGGGGAAGAGGATCTAAAACTGATTAAATTTGAACATTTAACCAAATTTATCAAACGTAGTCAGTTGCTTTATGGCACAATAGAATATGAAAATGGAAATAAAGGAAGCTGCAGTTTAATAACATTGGCAAACATGAATTGGATATTTGTAAAATTGTAAATGGTGTATTTGAAAGTCTTTTTTTTTTTTAGGCGAATCTGGGGATCACAGTTCAGTTAGGTGACTAAGTTTGGGGAGGCAGTTGTCATTCCAGAGGAGGGATTTCAGGTGTAGAAGACCCCCAACATCATGACAAACTAATATTCCTTTGTTAAGAGAAACTTACTTAGAAATTGTAGCTAGGGGGAGGGAGGGGAAGAGGACTAGAGCCTAAAGAATTACTTGCTCTTGATTTGAAGGATGCTCTTGGCTGTGACTTTGGGTTTAGAGCTAGTATGGACAGTAGCCATACTACTCTTAAGCTACTGTGTTGAATTCTGCTCCATAGGAAGAGAGACCATCCTGAAGCCCAAGTCAGATGTTGGCCAGCTGGTAGGAGTGTTCCTTTCAACTGAGTGCAGTGGCGACAACAGGGCAGGTAGTCATGGCTTGCCATCTGGATGCACAGGCTCTGCATTTCTGAAACAGCACTATTGCAGTTAATATGACATTGTGCTCCTTAGGGCTGTACATATAAATTGGAACAGCATCAAACTTTAGCTGAATTTTTAAGTGATTTTCCTTCTCTCCTTCTCTCAGTCGTCTCACATATAGATGGAAACACATTCCTTTACAACTCCTTGGGATGACTAGGTTTTGCCCAATTGTGTGAACTGAAGTCTATCAGAGAATTCTTTCTGCCACCATAAAAGCCAGATGAAAGCCAGAGAAAGGACCAGGGATCTTAGGAAAACATCTTAGCCTTAAAGGAGATGTAAGGAGTGAGGATTCTGCTGTGTTAGCATCCCTTCTAAAACCTCCCTGAGCAAAGGGCTTCTCTCATGGCCTCCTTTCTGCTTTCCTAATTTCCCTTAGCCTTGGCTATAGCCAAAATCCAAGCAATGTAGAAAAGCACAACTCCTTAGTGGGAAACTAGAAAACATGAATATTTACCGGAAAATTAACTATTCTCACTGAGCTTGGGTTGAATATGAAGTGTAATGTAGGTCAAAGTTCAGTGGTTTCCTAAAACAATATTTCAAATTTAAGGAACTCTTCAGTGTATTGGTTTTAAAATTTTGTTTATAAAGACTTTACCATGCTCTGAAATTAATCTGAGATGCTGTAGAAGCCTCTGAAAACCACAGCACATTAACAGAACTGAGAAGCAAATAACATGAGGCATAAAAAGGAGGTAGAAGAGGACAAGCAAGGTCTATTGGGTTGTTGTGTCCGCTTACAATGGCTGAGTATCAGGCTTTGTTCTGATGAGGAAATTTTTATTTTTTTGAAGTCAGGGATCAATATGAATCAAGACTTATTGTCTACTCTTTTTTTTGCCTTAATACAATGTCTCATTTCTGTCTAAAAAATGCACATACATTCTGAGCAAATGAAAAGTGTCACAGAATCCATATGTACTACTTAAATGATCCTGTGTTTTCTATGTATATTTGTGTTCTTCAAAATATGAATTTGTGATATTAATATGATTTTGAAAATAACGAATATATTTATTAAATACAACATGTTTTCAACAAATATTTATTGATTTTCTAAGCATTATTATAGGAATTTGGAGTGTACAATGAGCAACAAAATAAACAAAAGGAGATAAAATCCCCTTGTACTCTGAAACAGATCCCAGTAGATTTAGCAGGCAGGATGCTGGAATCACTTAAAGGACAGGAAACAAAATTCTGAACTTTGTTCTCACCACAAGGAATTCTAGACTCTTTGTTGTGTCCTGGATATTATCTAGCTTTTCAAAAGTTCTCAGATACATTATTTTAGCTTAATTTCTATATAAGATGTTCATCAACTCCTTGAGAAATGTATACAATGTATTTTGGTCATATTTACCTCTCACTCTTCTCTACTTCTCATCTATGAACCCACAAACTATATCCTCTCTCTTATTAACCCATGGAGTCTAAACTTTTTGCCAATGTAATTCTGGGTGTAGGAACATCCACTGGAGAATGGTTGACTAACCAGAGTCCACAAACTTAAAAATCATAATTCTTCCTCTCTTAGAAAGCCAGCAACTTTCTCTCACTTTCAGATAAAGGTAGGGGCTTTGTGAGAACCTTTAGGTGGAATGCTGACTTGTTTAATATATAGGTCCTGTGTAGGAACCACAGCTGCTGTGAGCTCAGGACTCAAATGTAATGTATTACATGCCATGCTCTTGCATATTTAATGCAGATGTCACAGCTAAACAAAACAAAAACTGCACTATGAGTTTAATTACTCTTCAGTGTCTAGAGCCAAAGAAAAATGAACACCTACATGAGTTTGATGCACTGGTGATAGACATAGAGCAACTGGATGGGACTTGTGCCCTACAGGCTATGCGGATGGTTACTGCTGCTTTCCATTTGAATTTGGTTGAGGAGCTAATGAAAGAACATTTGGTTCTATTATCCTTTGAAGTTTTAACTTCAATAACTATCATCCATTGCTTTGTCCCCTTCGTTTTCAATTGACTTGTAGAAGTACTATATCTTAATTCTTCTGCAAAATTACTAAAGAATTTTAATGAAGAGGATATCCCAAAATGTATGTGCTGGCATCCTTTGTTTTTTAAGTCATCATTTTGCCATGTTTTCTTCATACACAAAAATGCATGCTTCAAAATAAAACCAGAGGCTGAAGAGATAGCTCAGTGGTTGAGAGCATTTAATGGCCTTAAAGAGGACCTGACTTCAATTCTGAGATATAACTCTAGTTCCGGAGAATCCTCTGCCCACTTCTGGACTCCATAGGTACCAGGAATACATGCGTTATATAAACATACATGAAAGCCCAATGTTCTACATACAAATTAAAAATAAATATATCTTTTTTTTAATGAGATAGGGTTTTTCTGTAACTTTGGAGACTGTTCTGGAAATAGCTCTTGTATATCAGGCTGGTCTCAAACTCACAGAGATATGCGTGCATTTGCCTCCTGAGTGCTGGGATTAAGAGTGTGCACTATCACTACCTGGCAGAAAAAGTAAATATATCTTAATGAAAAATTCAAAATAAATTGTGGAGAAATAATGAATAAGAAACAAATTCTCCTATTTGGTGGCATTAAACATGCCTCAAAAGTCAGTATTTGAGAAGCAGAGGCAGGATGATTGAAAATTCAAGGCCAGGATGAACAATATCATGAGTTAAAAGTCAACATAGCTTATATGGTAAGACCCTATCTCAAAATAGCAACGAGACCAGAAACCCAAATGAAAACAGGAAAATGTGTTGTGATGTGCAGTCTCAGCAGTCTTAACTATAGTGCAAACACTTTCAGCGGTTGCGTTTGTTTCAATAATTTGATAGATACACACATCTGATACTAACCATTCCTATCTGTCTATATCAACATATCAATATACACACACACTTACACACACATTTATATAAAGCTGAATAGTAATGCTTAGTAACATTATAATCTTTCTTATGTGCATCATCTCTTGTTTAATGAACTATCTTGGAAAATTGTTCATACATCTTTATACTTAGACATACTTCATTGAGTCCAGATTGTTTTATATTAGTAATAAAGATCAGTAATCTTAGCAAAGGATGCTAAGTATGTTTTCGGCCTTTTACATAATAATATAGTTTTAAATTTTATTTTAAGTAACAGATTTTAGATGTATTTTAAATAATAATAAAATTAAAGTTATTGACTTGATAAGTATGTAAATTTAATGGTATATTAGATAACACCAAAGTCTTTTGCACAAAGATACTATGAACTTCTACTCAAATCCAAAATGTTTGAAGATTTTCATATTCATTCATATTCACTCATAATTACCAGCACTTGCTACACCAGCCTTTTTAACATTCTTGAACAAAGATTTTAAAAAAATGGCATCAGAATATTTAGTGTATATTTGTTCAACTGTTATAAATTAGGTTATTTTTCAAAGTTGTAATGTTTCAAAGTATAGTGTGTGTGGGGGGGTTGTGTGTGTATGCACATATATGTTGTTATTGTTGTCTTTTGTTACTCCTGAGTTTAAAATTTGAGTTAGGATTTTTCTTCATTTCATGCTTCTTTTTTCCATATATAGTCACCCATTTCAGTAGCCTGGGGTTATTAAAGTCTATAGCTGCTTGAAAATATAGAGTTTAGGTAGACTAATACTGTTTTTAAGATAGGGTCTTAGGGAAAAGATAAGAACCAGAGAAACAGACAAGCAAATCGATGTCTAAAGAAGATTTACCAGTGAATGTTTGCTTGCCTACACCAAGAAATTTATACCTCATTCAACTAGTAGATTTTTGGAAGATATTGAAGTTGGATTTACTTCTGTTCTATAGCTCAGTAGGATGTGTTTTACAAGGACTGAATATTTAATTTTTTTGTACTTTTATTCTTTTCATCCATATGTTCAGTTTCCCTGATAAATACACAAGATCAGAAAAACTGTTTAAAGACAGTGCTTGGACTTGTGACCTCTGGGTATTTGAATATATCACACTTACTTAAACCATTCTTAGGTAGCTGTCCTCCAAAGTAGTTTTTCACTTTCTTCAGGTTGTTTTAAAAGTAGTTAATCCAAAGCTATTAGCAACTTTCAGTAAAAACCATTATGCTTGCTTTAAACGAGGCATTACACACATTTCCCCTGGAAAATATCGAGCAGTATAAATTATTTCCAAGGCAATGAAAGAATGTGTCTATAAATATTATCCAGAGTGATAAACCATCGAATAAAAGCATTATATAAAAAGCTTTTAAGTTGTGAATAATTGTGTATTTGGCAGAGACAAATTTAAAATGAGAACTTCAGTAAGAGTTGCCTTGATTAGAAAATAACTTATATAAAATATAGTTAGAGGTTAAAACCTCTTGAGAGAAATGCAGCCTGACTTAGATGATTTGCAGAGCAGTGGTGGTAGAGACATTTCTCACTGATTAATCTGCCTCTTTTTTTTTTTTATAAGATACTGCTTGTACACAGTGATTTTAAGTTCTTAGAATAAATTAAATAAAAATGATTTATGGCTCTCCTTGTAAAAGGAAATGCTTCGACTCTATTATGGATAAGTTTCTTTTAACTTACTGCTAAAAACAATAATTTCAAAGGTCTACATTCACTCTATAAACTATCGGTGTTTTAATGAGATTAACCCATAGCTTTTTTTTCCTTATGAACTTAGATTACATAATAGATAAAAATTTGAGAAAAAATGTTGCATAGCAGCAGATTGGGTTGCCCATTTTCTTATCAATATTTTGTTGAGTAGAGGCAACATATTTTAATAATGAAAAATGAAGGAAACAAATTTTCCCTATAAAAACTCATACTTTGATAGGCATTTTATTTTATTAAAAACAAAACTTGTCTTTGAGTTGACTCATACAAAAAAGAACAGATTGTATGGTGAGACTTCAGTGGACTCTTGATTTTTAATGTAAGTGACTGAGGATAGTTCGAGTTAGGACTAGTCTGGGAAAAGCTACTCAACAACTACCTGTCAGGAGAGTTAGGGAGTCGGTAGTTTACTTCCATCATCTTTTGTCTCTTTTAGTAAATTCAGAGTAAAGACTGGACGTTGAACTTGGGACAATACATAATCTCAATGTATCTTTTGACCATAAGACA
Organism: Alexandromys fortis; assembly: GCF_014885135.2. Taxonomy (NCBI): domain Eukaryota; kingdom Metazoa; phylum Chordata; class Mammalia; order Rodentia; family Cricetidae; genus Alexandromys; species Alexandromys fortis. Next base: position 6,464,514 of record NW_026067946.1, read on the forward strand.
TTACTCCTGGTGCTGATTTTTTGTACATTATCAGCTAGAACCAGATCCACGTGAAGAGTCAGGATGCAGCACCTGGTACCTCTCAGTACTTTTGCAACTTTGCCTCGTTCAGGAATTACCTACTTGAAGTGGCTCTGATGATCATGGCTGAGAAGTTTAACTGCAGTAAGTTTCCAGCAATGCTGACAGTGTTGGTTTGTAGACAAAACTCCGAGGAGAAATGCTATAGAGTACTGGGCTTTGGAGTCAGCATGTGCACCCTGATACCTGTCAGTGTGAACCTGGGCAATTGATTATCTCCTGTAACTTCCTAACATTTAAAATAGGATAATGATGAAGTTACATCATAGGGTAGGTATGATGATAACCTGGAAAAACTCACAACAGAGTAAAATGTTTGAAATTATTATTGTAGTTTTATACCCCAGATAACTCATTTTACTAAAGTGTTTAGACTTTAGAGATGACCCTATGAGAGGCTTTTGTCTAGAGTCCAAAAGTTCGAGTTGGTTAGATAGGAGGAGAAAATAATTTTTGGTCTCCAGGTATACTTTATAATTCCCTTTGTTGCCTGATTGGTCCTGAAACTGATCTTCAAATTACAAATGTCCGAAAAGCTTTACATTTTAAGGTTATTACCATACAGAAGTGTAAAAAGAAATATATTCTGCATGGCACCATTTCTTGCAAAGAGAACAAGAATAGAATAATTTTGCCATGCCTTCAGAATATATTACACAGTGACAAACCTGAGCCCTAAAAGTATAAACAGCATCTTCATTTCCACCCAAGTGATTTTGAATAAGTTAGAGGTCTGAAAACACAAGGCATGGATAAGATTCACCTTTACCCTCTAGTAGCGCCAGTGTCAGTGGTGTTTGGTGACATGTATGCTGTTAAACAAATAAGAAGCATGCGCAGGAAAACAGAACAAGCAGGTTGGGAAAGCAGGACATACCTCACAGTCCAGGATATCACACATGGTATATCACCTTCCTGTTGTAAGAAATACTCATGTCTAAATAAATATTAGTACTATAAACAACAAAGATTATGGCTTATGTTTTCTTGCATTTTGTTTATGTTTTTTAAAAATTATCCATAGGATTTATTTATTTTTATTTTATGTGTGAGTATGCCTGAATAAAAGTTGTTGCATACCATGTGCATGTGTGGGGCCTGTAGATGCTGGAAAACAGTGAGAGACAGATGTATGCTACTGTTGGGTTTGGGGACCAAATTCGGGTCCTCTGCAAAAGCATCAAGTACTTTTAATCTCTGAGTCTTTTCTCCTTTGTCTTATGGTTTCTTATGTCTACATAGTAAAATCAAGTTTGCTTTTCTGAAGATGATAGTTATAACTAGCTGTTAAACTAGTGTTTTTCAGTTTCATAGGAGAGAAAAGTTGATAAAGAGATGGTTATCTATACAACTATTAGGAATGGGAAATCACATTTGGTATTGAGGAAGATATGGCCATAAAGCAATGTTTTAGCTACAATGGATTGTATGATCAGAACAGACTAAAACCTCTTCTGGTCTTCCTGCTTGAAGATAGTTCCACTTAGGATCTGCATGAAGACCAGAAGAGGTTTTAGTAGGCAAATAAGGGGTGGTTTGTCATACATCTAAATAAAATCAAGTAGATTCAAGACAAACACTTGCACCAGCAGTATTCAAGTTTGGCCTTAGTATAAGATGTATATTCTGTAATGATGGGTAAGGAGAACATCTTAGAATCAGATCACAGGGAACTGTGTTAGCATTAGGAGCAGTTTTTCTTCTACTGGAAATGGAGAAACCCTGGAGCTTCTGACACAGAAAAGTGACATGTCAGAACGTTGCTTCCTGATAAACTGGATTTGGGACAAAGATTAGTGAAAATCCCAGAAGGAAAGTCTGGGTAATCGGGGGCTGCGGACCTCTTCTTGCTAGATGGTGTGTCAGAAAGTGAGATTAAATAACCTTCAGACACTGTATAAATCTACTTCCTGTGAGACCTCAGTGCCATATCTATTAAACTCTATGATTAAAATCTGCTTTCTACCCTTGTCAGCACAACAAAGTAAATGTGCATCTGTCGATGTTGACTGTGAGAACCATCTAACGAGTGTGGATTTTGTGTTCTAAATCCCAGGCTGTGACTTGTTAAAACCTAAAGAGTATGGGCATCAAAACAGCATGCTGTGACGACTAATATAAAAATGAATAAAACTGAGCTAAATTGGTGGAAACAAGGCGGAGTATTAAGAATAGATGCATTAGTGAGAAGGTTATAAGATTTAAGAAACTGATGCATTGAAATAAAACATTTTTATTTTGTTAGATAATACACTAATACTACCATAAAATATAGATTTGATTTACTTCTTGCCAAAAACTGTTTTCTTGTAAAAATTAGGATCTGAAATTTTGTATATCTTTCTCCAATAATGACAATAAAATCTTCCTGCAATTTGTGCAATCAGCACTATTTTATAGTTGTCACAAACTTTCAGATTACACAAATAGGAGCAATTTCAGAAAATTAAAAGATTTTCTACTGCTTTTTTAATTATAAGGCAGAAGATACAAAGTAAGAACATTTATTATTGGACCTAAATCCCACACTCAAACATTAAATCCTTGATATTGCTTAGAGTTTGATTGGCCCATTTTGTGAAAGAACAGTAAAACAAGTGGACTTCAATTGGTGAAGTTGCTATGTTTTTGAAGCAACATGGTGCATGCATCTATAAACTGGTAACTGCTGTTGAACTTCATTGCATGGTGGTGGATTGTTGGTCACCTGGTCGTAGGGCTTGAGTACAAAGTATCTTCCCAAAGTCTCATGCACTGAAAGTTTAGTTATCACCATCATCCTCAATGGTGAGGGAGAATCCAACAACCTAAAAGATTACTGAGTAGCAAAGATTCTATCCTAACCCATGAGGTTGATCTTTTGCTGAATTCACAGTGATGGTATTGTTAGCAGATGGTGACCTAGTTGTAGGAAGTGAGTCACTGGAAGCACACTCCTTCTGTCCCTTGCTGCTTCCTGGTTGGCATGAGATAAAGAACTCCACTTCCCTGTAACATTATTCGCAGCCTCTCCTCTGGTGCCTATGAAGGGTCATGCCACCATGGACTAAATCTGCTGAAACTTTGAGCAAAATAAGTCACAGTAGTAGAAGTATGACTAAAACACCTGGCTTATTGTTTGGATAACTGGCGAACACTATGTGAACTCAAAATCTAGAAGTATTACTAAAATCACTCCAGATGTTTTATTAATATAATGCCAAAGTTCAATCAATATTTTATAATCACCAATAATAATGACAGTAACATTGTGCTTTTTGAAACTAATTTCTTTTCCCTTTGCTGTGTTCTATGGGTTTTGATGATAAAATTAGCCTGATTATCACTATCCACCTAAATGTATATGGTTTTCACTTGAAAGCAGAAAACAAACCATAATTGGTATGGAAGATATAGTTTAACATAAAGGTAGGCATTTAAATTGAGGTCCACATACCTAGTGTGATTTTATTTTTAATTCACATAACCTTGACTGATTAAAAATATCTAGGCAAATTATTTAATCGGAAATATTTTTGTATTAGCTCCAGCTACTATAAGAAACTGAAATTTTGAGTTTAAAACACTTAATGAAGAAACAGTGCCCAGTGAAATGTAAGCATTGTTACAGTTATGGAGACTAATTTTCCATGTGAGTCTGGAGTATATAAAAACTGCACAAAGACACGACGAAGAACAAAGTCATGACAAAGAGCATTTTCTTTTCCTCCTGAAACTTTAATAAGAAAAGCAAAGAGATTGATCTCAGTGCAAGCCCCACAAAGTTCACACCCTGGGCATTCTTTGACTTTTTCCATCCTGGGAATGTCAAGCAACTTGAACCGACATACAGGCAAGAAGGCTCACAGCACACTGTAGCTGAAGTCTGCACTCTGAAACAGCCTTGAATTTAGGAAGCCAGATATTGTATGATCATTATATATTAAACTCTCATATAGAGAAAGTTTGTGTATTAGTAAATGTAATTCATAGTGTGATTCATCTACTACAAAACAGTGTAAATGAAATAAAACAATGCCAATGAATTATAATACAAATGAAATAAAGCAGTATAAAAGATAATCTTTTTTCATGATTGCTCACAGAGGATATGAAGGTCATAATATAAAACAGTTTTTTTGAGTTGAATTATTTAATTACATTTCTGCTTTCTTTTCCCGAGTATTAAATACATGCTATTTATTTAAAAGTAAAACATTTGTATTTATTATTATGTGTGTAGGTTTGTGTGTGCACATATACTAACTCATGATCATATGACCTGTGGTGGTTCGAGGACAACTTGCAGGGTTGGTTCTCCCTTTCCACCATGTTGATATTGGGGATCAAACCCAGCTACTCAGGTTTGACAGCCGTCTTACATTTAGTGCGTTGTGTAAACCAACACCAGGCCACATTTGCAGCCATTACTATGACGTCTGTAGTGCTTTATCTCTTGAGACTGAATTGTCCCTGACTTGAAGTTCCTTTATGAAGAATATACAGCTAGCCACTGTTTTATTTCCTGTACTTTAAATATATTTATTTGTAAGCAAATTACAATTTTTATGCTTCTTTGAAATTTCTGAGTATTAGTCTGCTTTTTCTGCCTCCACATATTTTAGAATAATATATCTAGAGTGATTACGCACTGAATCTAATTTAATTTACAAAAACAATCAACTTAGCATTAGAGAAGAATTCAGAATTGTTTTTACCTGTGACTTCTCAGCCTCTGAGGGTGCACAGTTCCAGGTTCAGTCAATATCAGGTTCTGTTGGCCTCCGTACCAGCCTGATAATGAGATTAGGCTTGTCAGTGGAAGGCAGTAAAAGTCCTGATTCCCTAATTGCCTTGTTAGAATCTTCAGGGTTTAGGTGGGATGGGAAAGTTTAGGGAGCCAGGGTGCTATCTATATACATTTGAAATTGTTAAAGCAAATTAAATATTTTTCTGATAGAGGGTATATGGATTGATCTGTGGAAATATCTCTAAAGTATATATGCCTATGGTTCTGTCATTAGGGATTGTTTCAATAATTATAAAGCATAAAATCTACCTGAGATTGGTGCTGCTTAGAAACCAGAGACTGGGGTTCTCTGAAACCACGAGACAAGAAGTAGGCCAGACCTTAGCAGGAGAAAGAGATGCACAGGACACAAGGATAGAAGGTTAATATTGTCATTGATTGCAGAATAGTGTAACTGGAATATCTGAAGTCCATCAACCAAATGACGTACCTGTTAACTGGTACTGTTTTGGTCTAAGCTTGGTTAGGTTTTGGCTCAAAAAAATTTCCATACAAATTCCTTTTCATGAAAATTTCATCTCATATGTCATAACCTCATAGGCGGTGTGTCTCTTTGCCAGGCAGTAAACTCAGGTGACCTTCCAGAAGTCTCAAAGTCCTTATTTTTCCTTATCAACTCAAAATGTAATTTGTATGTAATGTCCTATCATTGCACTCTTACACAGGACTTTGATTCATATCAGACACAAATGCCCTCTTTCATGTGCTTAAATATTGAGTAATTGGATAATTGATGTACTGAATAAGATGAAAGGATTCTGACTGAGCCATGTGCTTGATTGAGGGTGTCTAGTAGTATTTGGGCAAAATTAGGAATTTGAAATAAACTGGGAATGCATCCTTTTTCACATATAAAATAATAAAACAAAGTGTTCTGTTATTCAAAAATTGATTTTCAACCTGACTTCATTATTGGGCTAGATTGAGATTACAAGGAATGCCTGTATCTGTAAACTGAATTTAATACACAAGTATAGTAGACCATTATGCTGTGGGAAATTAAGGTTCTTGGCATGAATGAAAGAACGACTCAGTATCACTGTATCTGCAACTGAACAGAGTGAGGCAAACTAAGAAAGATACAAGTTTAACATCTTCACAGTTTCTGAATTCCTATTTTCCAATGCTTATTGGTTGGTTTTACAAGGATAATTTCCAGAAATATAATCAAACTACCCACGAAAAAGGGACCATATTTTAAGCACTTTTGTAATTTTTACTTCCTGCTGCTGAAACGGTTACAGTAGCTTCTTCTCTCTAAAAAGGATAAGGAGGAGCCAGGGCACTGGACACTACAGTCTTTCTTTTGATTTAAGAAATATGAGGATATTTTTATAGGCGAAAGTTTCATTTAAAATAAGTGGAAATATAGAATAAATATTCATACAGATGATTAAGAAGCTCATCAGAAGCGTAAGATGGATATTAAGGGTGTTGGACATACCTTAACACTCAGCTAGCAAAGTACCAATCTGTATCATCATGGCTTCTTCTTCCTTTTTGAAAGTAAGTTTCTTATTTTTTATTGATTTTTATTACACTCTACATTTTTCTGCTCCCCTCCCTGCCTCTCCCCTCCCTGCTTCAAGCCTCCCCCAAGGTCCCCATGCTTCCAATTTACTCAAAATATCTTTTTTTTTTCTACTTTTTACTTCCCATGTAGATTAGATCTATGTAAGCTTGAACCTGGAAACATCCGAAATGCCTCTCGACCAAAGAATGAATAAGGAAAATGTGGTATATTTACACAATGGAGTACAATACAGAAGGAAAAAAAAATGACATCTGGAATTTAGGAGGAAAATGGATGGAGCTAGAAAACATTATTTTGAGTAAGGTAACCCAGACACAGAAAGACAATTGTCACATGTACTCACTCATAGGTGTTTTTTTTTTTTTTTTTAACATAAAGCAAAGAAAACCAGCCTACAAACCACAGTCCCAGAGAACTTAGACAACAATGAGGACACAAAGAGAGATTTACATAGGCTTTTTCTTAAATAGGTACAATATAGGCGGTAAAGGAATCATGAATCTTACCAAATAATATATTTGTTTTCTGTAGTGATTGTAAATCTTCTATTAATATAGTTTCATAAAGAAACACGTCCCCTAATGCCAATAAGAAGAATCCAATCAGTCTTCACGTGGAACCTCAGGAAGGAACATATAATAAGATTTGGAAAATACTTGGATTTGACACAAATGATACCAAGGCATCCATTTGGGATACTGGAAAAAAATTGTTTTATCCTTTATTTGAGAATATATTGATCATATAATTTGATGATGTAAATATGGAAATATTATTTCAATTTTATGTAGGATGATTGACTATATATGTATTGGAGTAAAGTTGACGGGAAAGCTGTAAATTGAAGAAGAGAATTCATTAGCAGCTAGCCCATGTGATATTTTGGGTAGAGGCCACAGAGCAGAATTTTTTTAACTTTGAAACTATTGACATTTTGTAAGGACAATTACTCGTAGTGTGAAGCTTTGGAAGGAAATGGAAGCAGGTCTATTCTAAACAGAAAATGATCTAAAATGAGAATCGAAAAGAGAAGTTTTTCTAGTGTTTGTTAAGCTCTTTCTGTGTGTGTGTGTGTGTGTGTGTGTGTATTTGTATATTACTTCCAAATTTTCAGGTATATGTTATTCCTTTACTTTTTCTCATTGATTTCCAAATTATAAGAATAAAGAAAATGTTTTCATGTCAAGATCTTATGAGTATGTATGCAACCTTTAGAACTGGGTTAATTAAGAAGAACATATATGAGTTGAAGTTTTTCCTTTTTGACTTTTTAAGTAAATGAGGCTAACTTAAGAAAGATAAGACACCAAAAGAGGCAAAAATATGTGGAGAGTTTGAGTTTCCCCAGAGGTGAAGAGGTGATGGCTCCCCATGGTTTTCAGTTGTCTGGCTTAGAAAAGAGCAAGAAATCCTTCGTCATAAAAGAAGATGGTGAACCATACAAGTGGATATAGAAAACACTGTAAATTGTGTAGTAAACATATAGAATCCATCATCATTGCTATATTTTCTGAATTACGAATTCAATTTGGCTGGTAAGTAAGATGGCTGACACTATCCATAAATTGCAGAAAACTGGAAAACCTACAAAACATTCTGTGTGAGAGTGATCAGGAGGACACTCAAGGGAGCCATTAGGACTGTTGGACAATGTCACCAAGTAACAAGAGCACATCTCCACTGACAAGTCTTTATGTGAACTCCACAAAAATTATGAGTAGCTTTCTGCTGTCTCCCAAAACTATTTTGGAAAGTGGCCTAACTTTCCTCCCTACCCTCTGTAAGTTATGTATTCCATTGTTTCTATCTCCTACATCCTGGATGACCTACTCTATGTCTGGCATGATTTTATATCCTTTATTTAAAGGAGTATTTTCACTCTCACAATGCTGAACAAACCCCAGACTATGGCTATAGTAATAATGTTAGCTTCAGAAATGTCCAAGGTGTTTCATTTCTAAGATGTAATGTGGGCTTAACATGCACTTAGCATGCACATGACGAAACTGTTTCCATTTAGGAACTGATGCTCACTTCAGTGCTGACACAAATGCCATAGTTCTTTTGTCTTCTCCTGACTGTATGTATGTATGTATGTATGTATATATATATATATATATATATATATATATTGACTTGAATTTGTGATTTTTAAAGAATTCTTTCTTCCTACCATATATGAATAATATACATGCTGTTGATTGAAGCTACTACCACCCAAAAAAACCTTACAAACTCACGTTTCTACCTTAAAGTCTGAGCTCCTTAGATATGATAAACATTTTTGAACAACCGAATTGTACAGCATGTTTTATTAACATTGGTCTTGTGTGTTTTGTGTTTCATGAAGTGTTTTTCCATATTAGTGATTTTCTCCTATTGATGTGGAGGTAAGTAATTACCAGTGGGATAAATTGTTGGGGATGTAATAAGTGCTTCTGGTAAAGGGTTAGCAAAGCCTAGGACTGATGTTTCTCTAAGCTCAGGCTTTCCCAGGCTATGAAGTTTTCAGTATTCATCTTCTAAAACCACATTTGATCCAAACTTCAGGTTTCTTGGTTTTTAGCTAGAATTCCGTGTCACACACTTATTATTAGTTAAATTTTTAATTGTATGCAGTAACAGAAGCCTTTTCTATTAGCTTTATTAAATATTGACTTTTTTAAAAAAGAAAGGTTGGGATGTTTTAGCTCGCTTATCTTAGCTTTTTTTAAAACGTTTGTTTGTGTCGAACAAACCTTCAGATAACCACCTATCTTAGCTTCTGTTAAAACTGCTTGTTTCAAACAGCTTACTGTGAGAATCCCCCACCAGAGCTGCTGATCAAGATGTCTGAATGAGGTTTCTCTCCTCAAAGACTCCGTGTTCTGTTCACTTGGGCCCACAGGTTGTTCCCTGAACACTTGGGTGTGGTCTCAACTGGCTGAAACAAAGACTTTCAAACTGACTATACATTCAGTGTGAGTGGTCTTCTCTGCTGAACTACCCTGTACTTCAATAAGGATTCCCCAAAGTGGGACACGGAGCTCTTGAAAACAAAGCAACGGAGAGTGGGTGTATTCACAGATAAAGTTTCATCTGGACTCTGGTTTTATTTGGTGTAGTCTATTTATGTAAGAGGTGCAAGTACTGGGCTCTGTAAACACAGGGAAATGTGTGACACCACTGTGTGCCAGAATAAACTGTTGTAAACAAGCCTTCAGTGATGTCTCACAACCTCCATCCCCTTGACAATTATAAAAGGAGGCTTATACTATTCCACCAAAAGAAGGAAGCCATAGCACGTTTTCATGAAAACATGGTCTGTGTGGACATGATCTGAAGGTTTTTCTCAAGAGACATTTGTGACTTTTGAAAAGAATATCTGCAACACAATTTCTCTTCTTTGACATAGAAAGTAAAAAGTTGAGATCAGTCGCTTAGAATATGCTCAATGGCTTTGCAATCATCAGAGCAAGACCTCCAAAATGAGTGGCTCCTGGGAGGAGGCCTTCAAATCCCATTGAGGGGTTGATTGAGCTGCTTTGACAAGCAGGCATGCAGAGTTGCAGCTAAGTTTTGTTTTTGTTTTTTTTTTTTTTAGTTTTTTTGTTTGTTTTTTTTTTTTTTTTTTTTTTTTTTTTTTTTTTTTTTTTTTTTTTTTTTTTTTTTTTTTTTTTTTTTTTTTTAGAATACAATGGCCACTGGTATCAACAAGTGACTTTCCAAAGGCTCAAGAAGCTCAAAGCCCCGGGGTGGGGATTGGCAGCAGCTGGAGGTACCCTTCCTTCTTGCACTTCCCTACTTTCTTAAGGAGTATTAAGCAAGGGCAACCACATAAGAGAAAGCTGTGCTTCTAATCAACTGTGGTCTATGAATTTCCAAGAAGTTAACAGAACTGTTAGATGATAAGTTGAATTTTCCTATCTTAGGCACAGGGCAGGAGTGTGGGGTGCTATCGTATGTGGGTTTGAAATAGAAGGAGCAGGACTTTGGGTGAGATTTTATTGTAGTTTTTATTTGTCTCTTTGGTACCTAATAGTGTTTCTTAGGCCTATGAATAAGTGACAAAGACAACAGAATGGCATTTCCCCTCCCATTGTTGTCTACATTTTGATTCTATTAAGAGCTGGAATCATCAAGTGTTTGGGGTTCTTCTGTATAGTGCGCAGTTCCACTAATTACTAAGGAGCAGACAAAAGCAATGGTGAGGCATGGGTAATGTCGGGGGGTGTTGGGTGCTATTTTCAACTGGTTTATTCTATCGCTTAATCTGGAGGACCCCAGGGATAAAAACACAGAATCTCTGTTATCTAAATCAACAGAGAATGTCTAAAACTTTCTTGAAAGCTCATTTTTCCCTTCTTTTAAAAAATTGATTTGTTTATAGCACTGCCAAATGCATTGATTTATCCTCACCTCCTGTCAGAGCAGGCGAGTTCTGATGTAGGACATGGACCATTTCAGGTGATCTATCACAGAGTGTCTTAACAGTGCCAAGTGTCTTTTAACCCCTTTTGAATGTGGTTTCTTACTCAGAAGCAACCACTCTCTGCAGTGACCCCTGAACCTGCTGTATCAAGAATCATTATTGAATGTCTAATTATTGAATGACTAATTGAATGTCTGGTGATTTTGCTTCTTCTACTTGAGATAGTGCTGATAATCAAACTGAGGCCTATCTCACATCACAGGGCCTACGAGTTAGCTTTAGAGCCCATCAATCTAGGTTTTTGTCAAAAAAAAATGAGAGAAAGTTAAAAAAAAACAGCAGAAACAGAAAGCTGTTAGCAAAATTATACCCTTGTACGTTTGTATCCAGCAAGCAAATAATCATCTGTGCCCAGAGTCTATGAGAGGAAGGGGAGTAAATATAGCCTGCGATTAAAACCCTTTACACATACAAGGAAGAGAAAGCACTTATTTGGGTTGAACACATTTCATTTAACAATGAAAGTCTAAATCCCAATTTCATCTTCACTGTCATGAGAACTACCTATTTTTATATATAATAGGTATCATTGTCGTATAAAGTACATGCTCTTTGCAATATAAGTATGTGGTTATCTAACAAATCTAAAGCTGCAGGTTAGCTTGTAGACATCGAGGCCCTGACATAAAGATTTGCAGGCAGAATGTGTCTTACGGATTGCTTTAGGGAGGAAACAATCCTGCATCACGGGAAAAACAGTGCTGTGTTCTGAAGCATTAATGCCAAGGTCCTCGCAAAAGCTTGGTGCCTACGTGGATCCTCCAAGTAAAACTGCAGGTGTCAGGGAGACCCCTATGCCCTAGGTATGTCCTGGTCTACAGGTTGCTCAAAGGAGGGGCACTGACATGCTTTTAGGTGTAAGTCTTTAACCGTGGGATTCAGTATTGAAGTCTGAGCTGAGAACACAGAGTCCTGAGAGGGGTTGGGCTATATAGCACAGTACTCAGTCCATCAGATAAGTGGCTATAGCATCTAGACAGATTTAGAATGAACAGATTCAAGTAGTCAGTTGTTGCATTTCACCCTCTAGATAAGCATTGGTGAACCACCTTAGTCCAGAAAAGACAATTTCCTTCTACACAGATATACATGCATTTTGGCTGAGACTCTAAACAGTCGATGTGCTAGGAACTTTCAAATACTCAAGCAATAGAGGAAAGCAGGTCCGGGCAGTGACAACCAAAGCCCACATCACTTTATCTAAGTCTTGTTAAAGAAAAATTCTCGTAAGAGGTCAGCTGCTGCAGACCACAAAGGACAATATCAGAAACTAAATTGTGCTTCTCTGGAAAAGTCCTGTGTTGAAGACAGAACTTAGAAGGTGACTGCCCATGGGGACCAGACCTTTGAAGAGGCGACAGGAGATATCAGGTTGCTTTCTTTCCTTCTCTTAGAGCACATTAAAGACTCTTAGAAGGGGGATTGCTTACAAGCCAGGAATAGTGTTCACTCTAGAAGATGAATTGTGTAGGACCCTAACCCTGAATTCCTGTCCTGTAAGAGGAAAGACCATTTTGTTGTTTTGTTACAGCATCCCAACCTGGCCACTACATCTAGACATGTGTTCAGCAAGTGGACATCCAGGTCAGATTTAGGTCAGTGACTTCAAACAACCTACACCGGAGGTGATAAGGGCAGATTGTGAGAGTAATGGTGACTTACAGTAATGAATGGCCGACACCATTGATACAAACATGGGAAACCAGTGCCCCAGAAGAAAATCTTCATTGCAAGTAGTGAAATCTACAGGGAGGAAAGATGAGCAGAAACTGGCTGGGGATCATGTAGTGTTGAGATGTTTGTGGGTGGCAAGTCTTCTTAAGCCCCACTCTGACATTGTGCTAGCTGATTCTTTTAGGGAGGGGCTTCTCATAATCCTGGAGGATGTTTTATCTTGTTCCCTAGACTATGCTTGTAAGATGTCAAGAGCAAGCTCTACCCTTGAATAATGACAACTGTCTATAAATTGTCAGATGTTCACTCAAGGTCCAAACTGTGACCATCTTCCCAGCCTCCTAATTGTGACTGTAGTCTTGAAAATATGGTCTATGAGGGAAGCACTCCCAGAAAGAGCTGATTGGAAGAATTGCTTTGTTTCCTATTCAGGAAACAGAAAACCCTGTCTTTGTTTCGACGGCACTGGTATCCCATGCTCCTTCAAGGAGCATCTTACTCATGGAACATTTATCCTTCTCGAAGTCCAGGCAAGGCATCTCTAGGAAAGCAAACTGTGATTGGTTGAAACTGAAATTAGGTCTAGAAAAATTGGTAACTATAATGGAGGTATTTAGCAGCTTAATGTAATTCTTTGCTGCTTTAAAATGTTCCAAAGAAGGTTTAGAAGTCTTATCTGGAAATAATTTTTAGTTTTAGTTTTTATAGGGCATTCTAATGACTAATGACCAAAAATTTCCTGGATCATTTGATAAGAGCCCAATCATCTCATCTTAATCTGGATTTTTAAGATAAATTTTCAGTGTCATTCATGCACTAGTAGGATTTTTCTGTTTTTTTTTGTTTGTTTGATTGTTTGTTTGTTTATTCTGTAGGGGCCCCACCATCCATCTTCCAAATAAATATTCAGAGACTTATTTTTTACTTATGAATGCTCAGTCTTAGTTTAACTTATATCTAGCCAGTTTTCTTATTTATTCATTCATTCATTCATTCATTCATTTATTTATTAAAGATTTCTGTCTCTTCCCCGCCACCGCCTCCCCTTTCCCTCCCCCACCCCCAATCAAGTCCCCCACCCTCGTCAGCCCAAAGAGCAATAAGGGTTCCCTGCCCTGTGGGAAGTCCAAGGACCACCCACCTCCATCCAGGTCTAGTAAGGTGAGCATCCAAACTGCCTAGGCTCCCACAAAGCCAGTACATGCAGTAGGTAAATTATTCCATCTACCTTTTGCCTCAGGGCTTTTACCTTTCTCTGTTCTATATCTCGTTCTTTCCTTTTTCTTCCATTGCTGGCTGTGTGGCTGGACCATGGCATCTCTCACCTTTTCCTTTTTTTGTTTCTTTTAATCTCATCACTCTCTCTATTTATTCTGTGTGCCAGCCCCACCTGTTTCTCTCTCCTGCCTACCTATTGGTCTTTCAGCTCTTCATTAGAATAATTAGGTGTTTCAGGCAGGCAAAGTAACACAGCTTCACAAAGTTAAACAAATGCAACTTAAAAGAATAAACACGTCTTTGCATCATTAAATAAATATTCCACAGTATAAAAGAATGCAACACATCTTTAATTAATATCCCACAATATATGTTTATAGAAGAAAATATGAGACAGTGCTACCTGATTCTCAGCTACTATATATCATGTTTCATAAATAAAGCCCTAAAGTGAGACAATACAGTGGCCATTTGATAATATTTGATTATCCTGTTACTTTCTTTTCCTCTCAGGGAGAATTCCATCATACTGTTTAAAATTTGCAGTGGTATATGAGACTTATTAAGCAGAAGCATCCATTCCTTTCATATACATAGAAAATAGACATTGTGACAAATTTATCTATTCCTGCAGCTGTGTGTTTATAAATGTCAGAGCAGGACATGCTTGGTTAGATTGCAATCGTTTATTGTTCACGAAGGATGTTGCATTAGAATAGTTAGAAGCTGAGACAGAAAGCAAAGAAAGAGAATTAGTAAAATCTTTTAGAACCAGGGCAATAATAGAGAGAGAATCTGTTACTCTCAGTTTTTATGGATACTTTGCTTTGAGATTCCTCATTGGTTCTACTCTTATGCTGGCCTTTGGAGACTTCAGTAGTTTAAGTTAATAATTATTGTTATTATGGAAACAATAATTGCTATCCTGATTGTTGATTGATCCAATAGGGTTCTTTATAAATACTTTTCTTCTTTCTCAAATCTTAAATGAGTTAAATCTGTCAATGGAAGGCAGCTTCATTGCCCATTTTTAGATTACTACAAAACCACAGAGGAACAAGAACATAGTATTTTGAAGAACAGCATTAACAATCACCCTCATGTGTTTTTACAGACTTCTTTCTATGACATTAGACTCCTTTGTTCTTCAAAAACCAAGGAGAACAACACACTCATATATGCAACATATTCTTGTATCTTTATAATATATATATATATCCTTGCATCTTTACTTAGCATGCCATAGTGTGTGTGTGTATGTGTGTGTGTGTGTGTGTGTGCGTGTGTGTATGAGAGAGAGAGAGAAAGATTTCCATAGGCATTTTCCTTAATCACTAAGACCATGATATTATGGTGTTCTACAATTTAAAATATGAAAGTACATATTAATAAGTGTCATTAAGTGTCATGATTGTGAACATACACTTTCCAAATATTTTCAGGCAGTGCAGGACATTTCAAATATTAAGGTATTATAGTACATTTACCATATCCAGACATTGGTTGATTTTCTGTTATCAAAGCTGAAAGGTATATTGAATGCATTTGCTATATTCAATTGAAGAAAATAATTGTAAGTTATTAGATGCCACCATCTGATGTATGTATTTTTTCAATGTTAAATGCACACCAAGCACACCATATCAGAATAATCATGAATGGCATAGATTTGTGAAGTCGAGATTCACTGCCTTGTTCATAATTCCTTTCTACTGAGGATAGAAAAATCACAGGCAATACTCTTAGGAGTCTTCATTTTGTTTCATGTTTCACTGCCTGAACGGCACACATCTGTGTGGCCACTCCATTAGCTGAATTCATTTAATGGATGCTATTGACAGTTGCTTTTACCATGAGGTCTTCAGTTTTAGGCTATTTTTTGTTCCTTCAAGGTTTAGTCTTGCAAACACCTCCTTTGAATAGGTAGTGCCATTTGGCCCCTTGGATCTTTCCTTTGCAGAGAGTTAAGCTGTTGAAAAGAGGATGAAACCTTTCTGCTGTTTGATCTGGAGACTGGGAGCTTAGCTTTTACATTGTTTTTTTTTTTTTCTTCCTCACAGAGCATTCCAGGTTAGCCTGTGCCAATTTCTTCAAGGGGAGATTTGGTTTTTATGTATCAACGATCTTTAATATTCTTTGTGGATTTTTATTCTAATAAATAGGATAATGTTAACACAGTAATTTGAATGAGAATAAAGACATAGGGATAATGAATCCTGAGCACTTCTGGCTTGCTCATTTTAAAGAAAAATATTAGATTGCAAATGAAGATCTTCTGTAAGCTTGATATTTGCATGCTGCATTATAAAGATCTGATAGCAAGGCTTTGCATGACCAAATAGAACAGTCTTCTCCAAAGACTTTATTTGTTTAGAAAGCAAGAGCCATAATACATTGTTCTGTATTGTCTGTGGCAGCTAAACAGATGATTTAAATGAATCCTGAAACAGCCCTTTTCTATTAATTTCAGAAATAGATAGCATGTCTTAAGCAATTCATTTAAAGGCCATTTTTCTTTAAGCTGATGGCAGAGAGTAGGAGGGACACTTGTTTCAAAATACGTTGAACATTTCCTCAATATTTATCCTCACCACTCTGACAATAGGAAATCGTTTCCATAATGATAATGCCTTTTCCAACTAGAATCAATAGTAGGTTTCTCCAGTTCTCCAAAGACTATCAAATTTTTTTTTAAAAAATGTGTATAATCTAAGGAAGTAAAACTTTAAGGATTTTGTAAAACTCACAAAATATTATGTCACCTATGTACATGCAAACTTATACTACAGTCAAAGCAGCTTAGACTGTCTTTTCTAGTATTTTCCTCTACAATGCTACTTTTGCCATTGTGTTATGTGAGAGTAAAGATACAGAGCAAAACCCCATGATAAAAAATCTCAGGTCAGCTGATGGAAGAGGTAAACGTGGACTTTCACGACATGCTTTAGAATCATTTTTGAGCATAAATTTTACTACCCACAAGAGAACTTTACTCATCAATTCCCATTCTTAACACTAAAGAATTTACTCTAATGGGTATCACATGGGAGCTTAACAGGTCTTGGTTCCATTAGCAAGCATTCATTAAAAAGTCTGTTACTTATTTTCAACACTGATGAAGTGATCTTTATGAAGTGTTCTGCCTTGGCTGTGTGTTCTTGCAGGCAGTGCAGGCAGTCAGTAGTCAGTGGGCATCTCATGCTTTAGATTCTGTTGTTGATTTCCAGTCTTTTAGACTTTCAGTTCAAGCTCTGCTTCTTTTGTTTTTGATTTTTTTTTTTGCTTTGAAAACCAACCACCAGCAGGCATTTTTGTCTGTGTATTAGTGCAGAAACTTTAAGATTTTGTGTATCCCTTCCTTTTAGACTTTTGAGACTATGTACGGAGAGTTTATGTGTTGCCCTTGTGACATTCATCTGTTCTCCTTATCTTTTATTTAGTGTGATGATCTAATTTCAGATATTCAGGAAGCTTGAGCAGGACATTCACACATCCCAGAGCTTTCCATAGAAATTGCCCCCTATTCTGGAGCATGACACTTTTGGATGAATGGAACATAACCATTTTGGATAAAGCAGTTCAACCATAGCTCTTTTTAAACTCTTTACTCAATAAAAGTTTGTATACATTTCTGTGAATAAAGAGAGTCCACTAATTGTGTTGGTGATATGGAATGTCCTTCTGTATATGTGTTGCTTTTATTTGATGATGAATAAAGCTGTTTTGGCCAATTACTTATCAGAGTAAAGCCAGACAGAAATCCAGAGATATATAGAGAGACTATGCAGAGTCAAGGAGATCCAAGCCAGCCACCAAGGTAGGACATGTAAAAAATGAGGTAATGCCATGGCCACCTGGCAAGCATAGATTAATAGAAATGGGTTAATTGTTAATGTAGAAGTTAGCTAGAAATATGCCTGAGCCATTGGCCAAACAGCGTTGCAATTAACATAGTTTCTTTATGATTATTCGCGTCTTAGTGGCCAGGAAATGAAAGTGCAATCTCCAATTACATGTTTGCTTGATTCTATTTATCTTGCAAGTGACAATAATTTTTTTCCAGCTGTATGAAGGACCAACTAGCTGTTTTAAAATAGCCACCATTAGACCACAAACAATATATTGTCATGCATAGGTTTCAGCAGGCTTCCCAAAATTTTATTGGTAAATCAGTACCTTTGCACATTTACAGAGCAAATGTGTTTTGAAACAGGGACCAGAAAACTGTTTATAGAGACATTTTCAAGTTTAATCAACCCACTGTTAGAAAAATTTAAAACTATCACTAATTTATATCATTTTATCAAAGTTTTCAAACTTAATTCAGAGCTGAGCAGATTATCTCTAGTTCCTGGGGATAAGGCATATGCATTTGAAAACCAAGGGAGATGATATAGAAAGTATATCTTGCCCGATTACAATTTTATAATCTGGCCAAGCTATTATTTTGAAAGTGTCGAATAAACTGTGCTTACTAGAGTGGATTAAGATAAGCTCACTCAGCTGGGGAGGATGAAGTCTTAGATTCTGAATACTTGTGCAAGATTTGCTTAACTCAGCATACACAGACATTTGCCCTGAAGCCTCGTTGGTGTCTGACTTTCTGGACTCCGCATTTAGACTAGGTTTGGCTTACTTCCACCAACTCTAAGTATTAAACAGAATCATGATTGCCTTCAATCAGAATAAATAAGGAGATTACTGTGGCACAACACATAAATTGCAGGCTAAGTCCTGTCATAATGATGATTCTTATTCTTCTAACAGATTGGCTTGGGAAAACTTGAAGAATTTGCAAATGTGCCTGCCCGTGTTTGCTGATAGCAAAACAAAATCCGTGCCACCAGTCTAGAGTTACAAGTCTCAGCGTCGATAGCTGAAAACACAGGACTCACATTTTGCAAATTTGGATTCAGTTCATTAGAGTAGAATAATAAAAAACACGACCAGGAGATGCTTCCTCCTGCTATTTGGAAGAGGTGGATTTGCTGATTCTGCTAAAGAAATGCTTGGCAAAGAATTTATTGTTTCCTGCCTTGAGACTCAGAATGCATTTAGAAAATGTAGAAAGTGGATCCTAAAATATAATAGCAGAAGGTCATATGCTAACTGCCATCTCCAAGGAAAATCTGGAAACAAATTTGCCACTTTGAATAAACACTTATTTATGCAGTTCAATCTATCAAAAACACCAAGAGGCCCTGCTTGGTTAAATATTCTAATACAATTACCAAAGTAATGTGATTGCATGACTCTAGCAGACATCAACTCCTTAGGCAGCATCACTAAAGTTAGCAATTATGCTGGAGATGGGACCACAATGCTGCAAATGAAGCCAGATGTACAGCCGAGGGTGTCTGCAGCCCATCAGGACTTCCTGGGGGAATACTGATTAGACTGTGCAACTGGTAGAACACTTCAGAAATTTACACTTACCCAATATCTTTTGGTAGATTTTCTTCTAGAATTCACCCCTACTTCATCTGAAGAAACACACATGAACACACACACACACACACACACACACTCACACACACAAAATAGAGTTGGGGTACAGGTGTGGTGGTGGTAGCAGGTCAAAGAAATCAGTATTATCATTCCACAAATTATTATTCAAAAGAATGATAGCTTTATGAAAAGTATCGATACAAAAGAATAAGCTTGTATCTTATTGCTAGAGGAATGTGGAAATACACTCAAGCCAAACAGTCATAGTTGAAAATGATGATGATGCTTCAGTACACATCCCATCACAAAGCTGCGTTTTCTTGTCTAATTTAGGCTAATTGTGTAGCTACACTGGACAACAAAATACTGATGCATGATGCATCTATTTCCAGACCACAGATGCAGCTGATTGCAAGTGTTCCCCCATCCCTGCTCTCTGAACAAGTGAATTTGTAAACTGGACTAGAGAAAACCCACAGCTCCTACATAGACAATAGATCACATAACAATGAGGACACAGGGCGATAGTGACCAAGGAGATTGCAGGTAATCACCAACACTCAATTCTCCCTGAATTTATCTCTCTAACCTAGTGCTTATTCTTCTATCCTAGTTGAGCTTCCCCAATAGATCCTTTATGAAGCAAAGGTGAGCTGTTCTGAGAACACTGCCTACCCTATGTATTTTAGATCTCCAAAACAGACAGCAGTTATTTCAAAGCCACTAATTTTCAGGGTCGCCTGTGAGAGCAATAGCAAATAACTCAAAGACTCATCTGTAAGGGAGAAAACACATTAGCTCTGAGATAGTGTCTTCATGAAGTCTATTCTTTCTTGATTTGAAAACAAATTTCCCACAATAAAACACACAGATACTATTTTCTCTCAGTCTATGTCCTTAATTTGTTGACTGAAATCTATATGTATAACGTGATTCTGAGCTTGTTAGAGCTCCAGTCCAGTTGCCATTGTTCATTTGTACTCTGTAGATTTACTTCCCTTTGTGTAGTTTGCTGAAATTCTCCTTAGGAAAAAATCACTGTTAGCTGTGCCTTCCTTCCTTCATGGTCTGGAAGTCTTGGCTTGTTTCAATACAAGTGATTAAATGATCTTTTCATAGGAAGTATAGCCATATATATATATATATATATATATATATATATATTCAAAATTAGTAGTATACATCTGAGTTGTGTCCCTTAGTTCAGTCATTATTTCACAGAGCAAAACTCTTGGCAGGACACTAGAGACATATTCCATGCAGATGATAGTTATTGATAACCATACTTTTTATTTTAAAAGACCGTACCCCAAGCCTCAGTAGCACTTCCTTTTTCTTGTTTCCCTCCATCTTTGTACCTGATACATCAAGACCCTCTTCTTTCTCATCTCGTCTTTCCTGTCTCTGTCACTCATTCTTGATACTCAAGGGAAAAGAAATCTTCCCAGGGCTAGACCACATTCCTGGTCTGTCTACCTCATGCAATTGTTCTGCCTTAGAGTTTAAGCAGTCATAACTATTTCCTACCCAAGTCCACCACTACTTTATTTTTCTTTAATTTGTTTAAAATACTCATCTAAACAGGTCATCTTACCATGGGAGGGAAAACAATCTTGTACCTCTGTGCTGTATTTGGACAAATTCTTTCACATTTCTGTCTCCTAGAACCCCTCTCTGGAGCTCCCTTTTTGTGGCTGTGGCCTCTACTTTAAAAGATGCCATTTGAATTCCCTTTCCAACCACCACTGAACACCAGCTCACAGCAATAGTCGCTGTGACAAATGGCACTGGGATGGACTGTCTTTCTTCTTAGGCTGTTTTTTGGTCACATGCTGTGCCAAACTCAAGCTGCACCACAGTGAAAATCAGATTCAAATCATTTGAACTCTGACAAACATATCTTGAGGATATTTCTGGACTATTTATTTTGGTTGAATATTGAATATCTCTTTGGAACCAGTAGCCTTCTTTTATTCTGTATGGGCTAGGCCCCTGACTACAGTTTGCTAAACCATAACAGCAGGTGTCATGTTAAATTTTTCTCTGCTTAGTTTTCTGACCCAAACTCAGACTGGTTGTTCTTGGAGATTACTTGTTATGTCCATAAGCCCATAAGGCTCCTGCAATGATCTAAATCTG
>NW_026067946.1:6490867-6517321 GCF_014885135.2 Alexandromys fortis
TAGCTTTAGGGACCTGTGTTTTGGGAACATAGTTCTCAGTGTTTAAATTTTTTTTTCATAATGTTGTATGTTAAAACCCTTTAAGGTTTTCTAAACACCCAAAAGAAATGGTATAAAAAGAAAAGCATCATTTAAACATGGTAGATTTAAATGGATAAGGAGTATTTTATTCTAGATTGCACTGGTTTTGTTAGGATTATTGTCATTGAAAGAGACTGATTTCAATGCCTCTAAAAGCTGGAGCTGGTGACTCTAAATTGGTGGCACAGGGGGCAGTGTGAAAAGTACTGGAGGAGGCTGAAGACACTTGTTGAAACTGCTAGACCACCAGTGTGTACTAATTGGTAGGTAGGAAAGTTGAGCTTTTGTTCTCCCATGGACTCTAGGGTCAGAGGCACTTTCTGTCTTGATGACTTATCTGTCTTGACTGTGTTTCAAAAAGATGTCATCTATTTCCCAAAAATGGACCAGGAAGTAAAAAAAAGGACACATACACACACCCCTAAATTAGGCTATTACATATAGGAAGATACCTATCTAAAATTTTAGCCAGCCAGCAAAATATTAAGAGTATCTTAGTCAGTGAACAAGGCAGGCACAACTAAAAACACTTTCACTTTTCCAAGCAAAATATTATAATATTTATTGTAAACTCATCTGTTACAATTTCCTGGGAGATTTAAATATTTTATTCTGTATGGAAGCTCTTTAAGAGGCAGGAAACTAACAACTCAAGTAGCTTCATGAAATCCCTGAAACTGACCAGATTCACTCTGCCCCTATTTTCCAGACTAAGCAATAAAATCATTTCTCTTAGGAAAAAGAAAGTTGTGATTCAAAGAAGACTCTCTGAGGAAGAAAAATTGTAAAGAAGACTCTGAGACAAAACCAGCTTCCTGGAAGAAGCAGAAAACTTCCAAACTCCCAGGAAAGAGATTTGTACCAACTGAAGCACCTAGAAAGAACAGGCTACAACCCATTGAGCTGTCTGTAAGCTATGCACTGTGCTCCACGTTACCAAATTTGTGAGTTGTCAAATATGCAGGCATGAACTTTAGTACCTCAGTAATGCAGCTGTGTTCGAGTCATTTCTGATCATTTAAGTAACCTACATTCTTGTAAGTAACCACAATAAAACTCACGGTTTCACCAAGGTGGACTTCGATAGTACCTGTACTTGGATATGTTATGGGTCCCTGTCCGGGGTTAATAGATGTAAGAGTTGTGTCTTCCCAGGAAAAGATTTTGAATACAACACTTCTTTAAGTTTTTTTACTTCTTGATTCTCAAGCATATATTAAATCAATTATATGCTATAATTTCATATTTTAGGATATACATACTACATTGTACATAGTAATTTTGAATGATACATAGTGATGCATACAAATATACAATTCAGCTTAATAGGATTAGAATATTTCTTTGACCATGAGACATCCTCTTATAAACATTTGGCTCTGGTATTTGTACTTGAGCTGAATTTCGCAGAATTCCACACATATACGTACCATTTTCTCCCTCCCTCTCTCTGTATTTTTTGTCCTTTCTTCCTTTATTCTCTTCTCTCCATTCCTCCTTTCTTCTTCTTGTGTCTCCTTGTGTTCTCACACCCAGATTAAATCACCTGAGGTATTTTTGTTAAGTTATGTTTTGCTTTTTCTTTATAGGTGAAAATTTTATTTTTTCACGAGAATTTAGATACAGAACCAAGTTTAATATTTATGAAATTTAGAAATTAACAACTATATTTTTGATGGAATCTGAAGTTTGAGTTGGGGAAGAGTACAAAAAAGGTGAGAATCATCAAACCAGGCAAGTGTATGTGAAACTTTTATGCCTGTGGGCTACACCAGATTTTTGTGATTTAATGCATTAACTATGAACCCTAGGGCATTTGGGCTCTCTAAAAACTCAGAGGAGGAGGCAAGAAACAGACATATTAGTCTAGATACTTAAGAATTGTTTTAATTATGAGTGAGTACATCCCATGTTCCTCTTTTTGGGTCTGGCTTACCTCACTCAGGATAGTGTGTTCTATTTCCATCCATTTGCATGCAAACTTCAAGAAGTCATTGTATTTTACTGCTGAGTAGTACTCTAATATGTATATATTCCATACTTTCTTCATCCATTCTTCCATTGAAGGGCATCTAGGTTGTTTCCAGGTTCTGGTTATTACAAACAATGCTGCTATGAACATAGTAGAGCATATACTTTTGTTATATGATAGGGAATCTCTTGGGTATATTCCCAAGAGTGGTATTGCTGGGTCCAGGGGTAGGTTGATCCCGAATTTCCTGAAAAACCACCACACTGATTTTCAAAGTGGTTGCACAAGTTTGCATTCCCACCAGCAATGGATGAGTGTACCCCTTACTCTACAACCTCTCCAGCAAAGGCTATCATTGGTGGTTTTTTTTTTTTTTTATTTTAGCCATCCTGACAGGTGTAAGATGGTATCGTAAAGTTGTCTTGATTAGCATTTTCCTGATTGCTAAGGAAGTGTCTTTTGGCCATTTGAACTTCTTCTGTTGAGAGATCTCTGTTCAGCTCAGTGCCCCATTTTATAATTGGGTTGATTAGCCTTTTACAGTCTAGTTTCTTGAGTTCTTTATATACTTTGGAGATCAGACCTTTGTCAGTTGCGGGGTTGGTGAAGATCTTCTCCCAGTTAGTGGGTTGCCTTTTTGTCTTAGTGACAGTTTCCTTTGCTTTTGTTTCTAGCCATAAATAAAGGGCATTGAGCCTATAATTCGTGATCCTAGAGAAGCTAAATAAGAAGGTGAACCCAAAGAGAAACATATAGTCATCCTTCTGGATATTAACCTTCATCAGGCGATGAAAGGAGACAGAGAGAGAGTCCCACATTGGAGCACCGAACTGAAACACCAAGGTCCAAATCAGGAGCAGAAGGAGAGAGAGCACGAGCAAGGAACTCAGGGCCATGAGGGGTGCACCCACACAATGAGACAATGGGGATGTTCTTTCGGGAACTCACCAAGGGCAGCTGACCTGGGTCTGAAAAAGCATGGGATAAAACTGGACTCGCTGAACATAGCAGACAATGAGGACTGCTGAGAAGTCAAGAACAATGGCACTGGGTTTTGATCCTACTGCACGTACTGGCTTTGTGGGAGCCTAGGCTGTTTGGATGTTCACCTTACTAGACCTGGATGGAGGTGGGTGGTCCTTGGACTTCCCACAGGGCAGGGAACCCTGACTGCTTTTAGGGTTGATGAGGGAGGGGGAGTGGATTGGGAGAGGGGGAGGGAAATGGGAGGCGGTGACGGGGAGGAGACAGAAATTTTTAATAAACAAACAAACAAACAAATAAGTAAATAAATAAAAGAATTGTTTTAATAAATAGAGGTTTCTAAGCTGGTCACCAAAGTAGTGATTGTTACATGTCTGCTCTGGGATGTTAATTCACTGCGTTTGCCCATTAATGACCACTGCAGTTTGCTGAAGGCACAGCAATTAGTGATCATTCAAGTACTCTTCCATTAGCTTCCTTCTGCAGCTCACTGCATTGTTCCATTCCAGGCTGTACTGATAATACATGTCTACTATTACTTGGGTGCTTTCTTCCTGAAGATTCCTCTGTCTCCTTCTACGTGGATGGATCCATCTCCTCTAACCTCGTTATTTAGAAGAACAGCAGATCTATCCTCCCTTTGTAGGAGCTGAAGCCTATGATGGTAAATCTTATTTCCCAGAAGTGCCTGGATGAAATAAACAAAGTCTAGGGCAGTGGTTCTCAACCTGTGGGTCGCAAACCCTTTTGGGGGTTGAACGACACTTCCACAGGGGTCAGATATTAGATATCCTTGCTTGTCAGATATGTACATTGTGATTTATAGCAGCAGCACAATAATAATAACAAAGTAGCAACAAAATAAATTTATGGCTGGGAGTCACCATGACATGCAGTACTGTATTAAAGGATCACAGAATTAGGATGGTGGGGAACCAATGGTCTAGACTTCTTTTCCTTTTTCTTCTTTCTAATAGTACCAAGTGAGGAAGAAAATAATTAAACAGCGTCTATACAAGATTGAAAGCCTGAAGTACTCCTTCTCTGGAATGTGGTCCATGCATTTCCTTTATTTTCATTTCTCTTAAGAACTATCTATTTCCCTCATATGTCTGTGTTGTATATAGAGGATATATTCTTCAATTATGCCCTATGGCAGGATACTCTTAAATTCTGTTTTTCATAATCATTATATTTATTTTATCATGTTTTATTTAGGTGGGGGAATCAGTATGAAAACATGAACATGTAATTTAAATAAAAGAAGCAAGTGGTTTGTTTTAAAAGGAGATCAAAGTAGAAATTTTTGTATCATTCTATTTTACGCCTTGTCTCATATTATTTTTAGTGTTCTCAGGTTGAGGGGTCATATCCAAACTGTCATAACTGCCATGTAGTAGAGGATCAATCTCCGCATACTCATGGGGCTCATGACCCTTGCACTAATCTGTTTGAGGATATCCCTACATGTATGTTTTAATTTCCCCCGCCTTTTTGCTCAATACCCAGCGCCTAATCTCATGTTTTGTTTTTCTAATGAGATATGGGATTCTCAACAACCTAATTATGCTAACTCTAAAAATGATTTTCACAGAGATCGAGTTTTATACACAAGGAGTTTTTGAGGAAGTCTAATTGATCACAATCTGATGTGTTTCAAGTTATGATTCTGAGTCAGTAAAACTTCCAATTTTATAAACATTGCCTCAAAGCTGTCTTCATTCCTTTTACTCTCTAAGACCATTCTTTGTGATTTTATGATTTTACCATGGAAAGAATTGAAGAGATAGTGCTAGGAAAGTACTCCATTTAAATTGTCTGCTTCATAATTTGACTACAGTTTGAAAAATTGTGGTATCTCTTTCTGGGTTGATCATATGTAGAAAATGAAAGTATTTCCAAAGGACTAGGTGCTTTATGAATAGTTTCTATACTTTATCAAAGATGCTATGCAAGAAACTTCATTTATTTACTATTCTTTTTAAGATATGATCTCACTCTATCGCCAACTGTGTCTGGAATCCATCTAGTAGCTCAGGCTTATTATAAATTTACTTCATTCATCCTCCTGCCCTAGCATCCCAACTGTTGTTATTATACATGCAAGCTACCACACATCTGGAAACACTTTACTTAACATTCTTTTAATTTTATACTTCTTTGTCTCAGATAGCATAATTTATGGTATATACTTAAATTCTCAAAATAACTACAATTACATAACACATGTATATGTTCCTGTTTTGTTTAACATGCGACATATGTGCACACATTCTTGGTACTTTTGTAATGTGCAGAAACAGTTCTTACACATAGAGAGAAGACCCACTTGCTGTCTCTTCTTACCTACGTGCCTCGTGCACATGCGCTTCACACAAGAAAACTATTTCTAAGCATAACTCCTTCCTTTGCTCATTTCCATTGCATATTTATTTTGTGGTTTCTGTATCAGGCTGTAGAAGCTGTTAGGAGCAAGGCCACTTCAAGTTTCAATGACTTACCACCTCTATAGTATCAGACACTGTGGTATGCTTCTCTGAGATCACGTGCTGGAATATGAAATTATGTGTTCTATAGAGTGAGTTATTCCAGACCAAGCTACCAGTGGTTTTTAACTTCTGCCATGTTAGTACTCAGAAGAAATGAAAGAAAACAGAGAACATGTCTCAAGGGAATGCCTTCTCTTCTTTCTCTTTTAAGTGGTTCTTAATTAAGGGCAAAGTTGAGAAAGATCGTCAGTGATCTGCGACCTCAGAGGCAGGATGGTTTTCCAGTTATTTGAGTCTTACCTTTAAGCATGTGATATCGTTCGACTCTTCTGAAGAAACTAAACCCAACACATGTGGTAGCAATGGGGCTTATCCTCGTCAAGAAGAATTATTAAAGTTCCTCACTTGGTATATGCTAACTAATTGGTCAAGTTGATGCTTCTTTCTGTCCATTTCACTTGTCAGATTGTTGAAGGAGGCGTTCGCTGTGTTCATTCAATTTGTTGACTATTTATCGGTGCCTCGTTTAGTTTTAAGGTGGCAAAATTATATTAGAGTTTTTAATTATCTCATCAGGAAGAAGTACATTAGGATGCAAATTAATTGTGGCTGGGATCTGGCTCATCAGTAAAATTTGCTTAGGGACATAAATATTGTTTGGTTATGATTTGGCAGAAGCATGAATTTTACATTAACTTAGAAAATGTTATTCCATTACCATGTGTTAAAGATTTTAAACTCTTAGTGTCAAAATTCAGTGTCCTTTTACTCAGTTCAATGTTTCGCTGACAATTATTTATTACTGACCTAACACGTAAAATTTAAGATTTCATGTAGGTGTAAAACACAGGACATAAATAGAAAAGTAGATTAGGAACAGGTCTCCATTATTTTCCTGTTTTTGGTTAAAACATAATGAAAAAGAGACACTATTTTTTTAAAGGGGGGGTTAATTTGGGCTACTGATTTCAGAGAGCCATAGTCCATGGTGGCAGAGCAAAGGTATGATAGCAGGAAGAGCTGAGAGCTGATCTGAAAGCCTGAGGCAGAGAGAGGCAGCTGGGAATGGTGTGGGCTTTGAAACTTCAAAACCCCCAGGGACAAAATTTTAACAACGCCATGTCTCTTAAACCTTTCTTAAACAGAACCACCAGTTGAGAGCTAAGTTTTCAAACATATAATCCTATTGGAGCCATCCTCATTCAATCCACCACAGAACTGGGTACATTTGAATGACTGAAATAAAATTGCTAAGAACCTTCAAACGAAGAATTGGGACAAGAAGTATTGTCCCAACTCTTTTAGCTGCCTGTAAAGAACAAGTTGTTGGGACAGTATCCAAACACAGGAAACCCTCAAATATATAAAACATGTGTGGTCCATATGCACATTCAAATAAAGAAAAACACATTAGTTGGACAGGTGTAATTAATTGGTGAATCAGAAAGTTCTTTAATGGTACACATGATAACCATAACCTTTGTAGGGCACTCTGTGTTAGTAGAGATGGTATTGCTTAAAATAATGATAACCTGATAAATATTCGGAAATAAAATCAGATGCCTCAAACTGCATAAAGTAAATAGGAAATGTGATAGTTAAGAGAAGCTGAAAATTATTTTAAATTCAGATTCAAGAATAATAATAAAAACAGGAAAATGAATAGCAAAGTACATTGACTAAGTGTATTTCAGCTCCTTGAAAACAAATACTACCTATTCCTTTGTAAAGTTAGAAAAATATACCTTTAAATTTGAAGTTAGTTTATAAATATTTTTACTTAGTGGAAGACACTTAAAAGTAACCCTGTAATCTAATAACTGATTAAAGTTAGGATTCAAAATAATAGGAATTCTTGGTTGTTGTTGTTATTATGAAATTATTAGGAAACAGGTAACAATTTTAAGTGGGACAATGTGATAGGAAAACAATATCTCCTAAAGATATTTGTATCTTTATATTGGAATACAGTGAATAGATTACATAATAAAGGAGAATTAGAACTCTGAGTGGAATATAAAATTACTAATGGGCTACCCTTATAATACAAAGATTATATTGATAATCTAGTTGATTCCAATGCTATTATGGACATCAGTAGGATGTAGGAGATAGCAAACATTTTAGTAACAATGTGAAACCAGACTGAAAAGGTAAGGAAGTTAGGTTAGGTAAAGCATCTTTTCCCGATATTAAGAAAAAAAATCAAGCAATTTGTTTTATAAACAAAATAATACTCTTACCTTTTCTAAGAAGATTCATTTCCAAAATCATAAGTATGTTAGTTTGGGCTTTCACAAATATAATTAAACAAATTCTCTCCTGAAGCTATCAGATAAAAGTCTACACTGGCTATCGGCTTGATTTTAACTTCGTGAGTCTCTGAACAGAACATACTAAGTCCAGGTAGACTTATAAAGTATACAACTACAAGATGTATCTGTGAAGTTTGAGAGACTTAATTAAATTGCTATGGTAACAGTAGCAAATGAATACATTTGACAAAATAAATTTGCTACTTTAAACTTGACAGATGTTTTTATGAGACCAGAGATGATATTAATATGTCTGAACTGCATGTGCATATGGAAGATCTGTATTCAGAAATCGTTTTCCATGAAAACATGTGTTAGTGTGTGAAACTTCCTAACAACTGATTGGTCTGGCAAACCCTAGAAACCCCCCCATCACACACACACACACACACACACACACACACACACACACACACACACACAGTGTCAGCTCCTGTCATTCCTATCTGTGGCTCACCAATAATAGATAAGATCCTATTGCTGAAGAAACCACACATGTTGGTTGCCTGATATAAAGAAATCAAGCTATAAATTGTATTGGAAGCTTCACCTCCACTGGCTAGGTTTTATATTTTTCAGGTGGTGCTTTGGAGGCTGCTGGAAAAGAAAAGACATCAATAATTTAAGCCATCTTGAACTCTGAGTTGAAAGACCAACCTGCCAAGCAGGTGGTACCCACTGGCACAATAGTGGCACTGCAGTTATGGAGGAAACAATGGCTCTCTGATTTGATTCAAGTGTTAGTGTTTGAACAAAACAAATGAACAAACAAAATAAAGGACTATATGTTTTAATGGGGCACTGAATGCTATTGTTTGACCATATTGGTAGTGTCAAACTACTTTCTAAATATCAAAGATTATAAACCTAGACAAATACCATACTCTTCTTTAACCAGAAAAAAAAAAAAAAAAAAAAAACACTCTTCCTAGTGAACGTAGTAAATTCAGTCATGCTGTGCAAGGTGCTGAGAATGAGTTATGGAAGAGTGTTCATCGCTAAAAAATCTTTATTTGCATTATGTTCTCTAATGCTCTCTACATCTCAGGGAATATTGATGGAGTAGATTTTGAAAGAAAGATTGGGAGAAAGGCTGGGATGCTAGTTTTAGGACCTTTGCAATTACAACTTCAAAGCAGTCATAGATGGCTGCACAGAGACTTCATAAGAATGATTCTGTTACAGTCAACCATAGATGGAGGAAGATATCAGGGGCTCACTGACTTCCTCTTAAAGGTTCAGGAGGAGGAGGAGTCTTTACTTTTGTTTGTATACTCACTGGTGACACCACCAGGCTCCATGATTGGTTCCAACTCAGTGTTTCCACAGATGTCCCTTATTAAACTAAATAGGTAACAAAATAGGTAGCAAAATAAGACCAAGGTTCATGAATCTGGGAAAGAAAACAAACTACTGTGGGTAGGGATGTAAGAGAAGATTAATTAATTCTGCTTGAGATCGAAGCAAAGGTAAGTGAGAGAGGAAAAGTTAATCATAATATATTATGTTTATGAACATGTATGAAATTTTCAAAAAACAAAATTGATAAAAGAAACTAATATAAGATTGTATTATTTGAAATATGCAATTAATGTGTTTTACTTTTAATACATACATATACATGTAATGTTTACATATGTAGAAATACAGTCTACATTTCTTAAAGGCTTTTAATGACTACATTATCTTGACATCAGAACTTTAGAAACCAATAGCCTTATTCGTCTTCAAAAGGAGATCCCATGAGGAGAGATCCCACTGTCTACATCTTTATGAAGATGATGAGTCCTTTTATTTGTATGGTAAACATTTTGAGAATGGACAAAGGGACAGAAAATACTTTGAAAACATAGATGAGGGCGTTATTTTTAATTTGAGCTTTCAAGTTACTGAAATAACATCATGAAAATGTTTATGTTAAACTAGAAGGAACTAAAGCTATCTCCATGGTTGTTTACATTAAGTTTACGTATCTAGTATACTCAACTTCTTTGCCATAAGCATTAATGAATTTGGAACATTGTAAGATGAGTTATAGAAAAAGTTTTCTTGTATGTTTGTTTAGTAAATAATAAAACTGATATTTGAAGACTGCCAACACCCCACTTGTTAAAACAGAATTTTGTTATCTGTTATACTGTTATCATAAGTATAAGTTTTTCTCTCTAGTATGTCCTTTCTGCCTTGATATCATGGTGAACTATTTCATAAAAATTTTAATACTTGTATCAACTCATAAAAGAAGATGTTTTACTAACTCCCTTAAGACTTCAAGCAAGCATGATTCTTCTCCTCTCTGATCATATTTCTATAATGATATATAGTGTAATTAAATTTTCTAGAATTTATAAGTTGAAAAAAATTAGTTACAAAATTTAAATATATTATAGAAATAATACTTATCATTATAGAATTACTAGCATATTTTACAATTACTATAATTATAAAATGTTTGTTCTGTGTATTTCTATTCTTTTTTAAAAAGGGAAATATGGTATTTTCTTGGGAAGTGATATAACTCTATCCTATGCCAGTTTAGAAAGTCCCTTGGGGAGTTGGAGATTCTTTGTAAAAGATTAAAAGGGTCACAACATAGTGAATTGTTGGAAGATGAGTTTGGTTGGTGTTTGATATCCTAAAATAGTTCATGGCATATTGGGGTCCTGTGAAAATATGTGAGTGATAAACACATGGGTAAAAGAATATTTAATGGGCATTTTCATTCTCTCTAAACTCAGGAGATTACATTCTATATATTTTTTTTAATCAAGGATACAAAGTCTTTTCTCTCATTGTTTTTTTTTCTGTACGATTTTTGTGTTTTTTTTTTCCCATTGTGCAGATTTTTTTCTAATCTTCTTCCCATTTTAAGAAAACACATGCATAAAATTGACTTAAAGTAACACAGTAGCATTTCCCATCTCTCATATGCCTGTACATTAGTGCTTAGAGATAAGTAATATTTATCTCTACGCCTAAGGTTAATGGACTACTGCCATAAATATTACAGGGACAGCAAGTAGTCAAAATCACTGAAGTTTTCTGCCCATGGCTTGAACACTTACATGTTGATGACAGTCAAAGTCATATCAACCACGATCAGAGGCTATGACCTATTCACCTACAGTGCTTGTTGAGTCTTCGGGAAGTAAGGGATATATGTATCATTTGGATCAAATCATCCCTTCATAGACGACTATAGAGTCAAAAATACAGAAATGATAAGAAGAAAGAAGGAGGCCGGGCGGTGGTGGCGCACGCCTTTAATCCCAGCACTCGGGAGGCAGAGGCAGGCGGATCTCTGTGAGTTCGAGACCAGCCTGGTCTACAAGAGCTAGTTCCAGGACAGGCTCCAAAATCACAGAGAAACCCTGTCTCGGGGAAAAAAAAAAAAAAAAGAAGGAATGAAATCATACCTGAAATTTGAAGAATATTCAATATACATAAACACTTCTTAAATCAAGAATACCATGATAGAAAAACATAATAAATAAAGTTACTGTCACCTGCACAATTAGCGAAGTGAGATGATGCATGTTTTCTTGTAGATATTGCTTGGTTAGACCCTTTGTGTTTTTGACAAACTGGAAAGGAATATGTATTTCCTTTTTGTTCTTAGAAGTGAATTCCTCAGTCATTAGTCACAGTTTGACAAGAATAAATTTTATATGAATAATTTTACCCTTATTTTATCGACTAAGATGTGCTCTGACTTGTCAACCATCATCCCCTGTCATTATTCTGCAGTTTTTCTATTTTAGACGATCCAGAAAATTTCTGGGCTCTCAACAATCTTTATTAAAAACAAAAAAGCAATAATAATTTAAAGGTCATGCCTATTTTATTGCCCTTTTGAAATATGGTAAAAGTCCTTTTGCAAGGAACTAAAAAAGATTAGGGAAGAATATTTAACACTTACCTAAACTATTTCTTCAGGATTCAATCACATATATTAAAATATATTTCATTTTACTAGCTATTTCTAATATCATTAGTAACAGTCAATGAGTCAAAGATATTAATCATAAATTGGTCTCTAGGTTAATAACAAGTATATCAAAATATGGTTAAAAATAAGGTCATTAAAGTTCATAATGTGTGTGGCATGCACACACACACACACACACACACACACACACACACACATATATATATATATATATACCAAAGAGGATTAATTACATCTTACACATTCTGGGAATTTTGACACATATTTAATAAAATCATTTCAACCTAATTCTTGTAAGTAGAACTGCTCAGAAACAAAAGGCTAACTGAAATCAAATCTGATTATTCAGATGGGCTGTTAAGGATTAGTAGGAAAGAGATTGTTTGTGGCAGTCAGAAGATAAATCAGACATATTACTATGGGGCCTTTCAGGTTCTCCTCAGAGTAAATGACCAGGATGGGAAGTAGAGTATGTGGGATGGTATAGGAAGTTGATGGACAGGAGGCTTTAGCGGCACGTTCTGTCATCTGGAGTATAGTTCTCATTAACGTAAGGAACAAAAGAAAGACTTGCAGATTGAAACCTGAAATAACTGCGGGCGGAATCTGAGCTCCAGGTCCCATATTTATTCTTTCCACTGCTCTTCCTGTTTCTAGTGAACACAAACAGAGAACTCATATTGATAAGTGGACATTAGACTGGGAACCCTGTTTAGAACCCACCCTACTACTGAGGTCTCAGAGAAGTTCTTCACGTGAATCAGAATATAAAGATGGTTTCTCGTTATCTAATTGCAAGTAGTAAGTGAAGTTAAAGGGAAATTTAGTTCATTCAAATAATAGTGAAGAATTTTAATTGACAAAATGCTAAATAAACCAGCATAGGACCTTTAAGGAAGCATTACAACACATTGAGAGGAGTTTTTTTCCTGCATATTTCCACAGGCACTTTTAAATTTACATTTTATTTAATTTCTTGGTATGGATTTCTTTTAAGTAACAAAACAAGTTAAGAAAGGTGTTATGCAAAATAAAGATCAGAAAAATAAATAAAGTTGAATTAAAACTTTTAACAGTGATTGGTGAACAGATCTGGAATGGCAGAAAATTGACTCCAGGATGTTGTTGATAAACTTAAAATGTGAACAAAAGACACAGAAGATGTTGGGACTAATGAGTCCTGGCCTTCAGCTTCTCTTCCCTCCTCGAACCTTCTAATTGAAGTTACTAGAAGCTGTGCCTAGCTTAGAGGATCAGAGGATGGGATTTTCACCTGTTGGCCATTGACTGCAATGTATTTAAGCCTACATGGTGCTAATAAAGAGGGGCTTTGGTATCAGTGTTTAAAGGTCTGTGTGTCTGTCTGTCTCTGCATCTGTGTTCTCAACCTCCAGCCCCTTGCCCGAAGCTCGCGAACTGGGGTCTAGCGCATAGAGCACAGACCAGGACCACGTTGTGCGGCAAGAAGGCAGAAGATGAAAACACAGAGAGAAGTTAATGTTGACATAACTCAAGGTTTGTCTCAAATAAGAAAAATCACGCTGCAGGAAAATCCAATCAGGAGCATTTACTAAAAAACACACCTAATAGCTAGGGAATGCCTTGTGTATCCACACCTTACTCATTCCAAAATAATAGCTAAATACAAGAATTAGTCAAACATGATTCAGAAATATTTTAATGAAATGATACTAGATTGTCACATGTGATCAAATGTGGTTCGAGAACGAAGGGCTTTAAATACTACAGCATGACTTCAAAATTAGCTAAGCCAAAATTTACATATGGTGGTGTTGGCTACTCAGACTGAGGACATTATACCCTTTGCCCTCCATTCCCAAATGATAACTATTCCTTAGAGCCAGAGAGTAGATGCTGTATTTGTGCAGGTTCTAGGTTCTTTCTGAAAACCCAACCTACTACTGTGTACTTTCTTTTTTTCTTTTCTTTTTTTTTTTTTTTCTATACATAACAACTTTACTTCAGGAGCTAGTTCAGTGAGTGGGCTCGTGAGAGGGTCTGGTCTGGATCAACGAGGTCTTTGTGGCACTGGGAACAGAAGGCACTTGGTAATGCATCATGGTGTGTGTGTAGTCCACCGTGGCTCCTGTCAGGAGTGGCAGGCTTGTCACGGTGCTTGTGAGGAAGACACAGTTGAGTCCCACAGCACTCGGGACACATTCTCACTCTCAGTCACTGATCCCCGGGTCTGCAGCGCTTCTTCCACCAGGTCAGCCACCAGGTTCAGCTGACACATCCGCAGTGCGTTCACCAGTTCAGACACTGTGGCTTTCTCTCTCTCGACAATCTTCCAGACCCTCAGAGTCTCCCTTACCTGCTCACTCAGGCTTCGGGGGTACCTCTCCTCAATCCCGTCAATTTTGACCTCAGACAATTTTAGCACGCGGGCCAGTCTCTTCCAGTCTCTCCCCACATTGTCACACACGATGTCAAATGCCACCTGCAGATCTCCCCCGGCGAGGTCGAGACCGCCAGCCCCGCTTCGTAGTTGTCCAGGCGTTGCAGTAGGTCGTGCCTGCGCAGCGAGGCCAGCAACTCGCGCAGCAGCCCGGTATGATCGCGGTTCAGATCGTTCTGCTCCAGCAGCACCGAGAACAGGTCCAGGCCGCTCTGCATGCGCTCCAGCTTGCGTTTGCCCACGCGCTCACGGCACAGGAACTTGAGCTCCATCAGATCGCTGCTCGACAGGCTGCCGGAGAGGGAGTGCAGAAGCACCAGGAAGGGATCCATGGCAGCTATGGGCCTGGCTACTCTCAGTGATTCCACACCTACTGTGTACTTTCAAAGAAAGCTACTGGAATCTGTAAACCCCTGCTCTCCCAGAAAGAAATAAGTAAGTGCAGGCTGAAAATCCTCATAACAATGTGAACACAGGACATATAGATCTTTTTTTTGGGTGGGGGACAATTATTTACAGAGATATAGAATTTTTTTTGCAAGCAAATTTACTGAAATCATGTATTGTCTTTCCAAAGAAAACTCATCCTAAAACTTCTGTTCTACAAGGGAAGACGACAGAAACTTCCCTTTGAAGAGAAATGATTAAATTCGATATTGTTCAGCTTCAGTGACTCTTCTAAAATTGTGGTAAAAAAAGATTACATTTAAAAACACCACCAACATGTTGATGAAATTATACATAAATCTTTTGTTATTCAATCACTTATCACAAAAGAAGCCTCTCTTTACAGCAAGCTGAGGTTCAGAAGGCCCCCACAGTACACAAAGGAGAGACCAATAGGTTTTATGGAACCCAGTCCCCAATGGATACATATGCATCCCAGTTCCTTTACAAACATTGTGGTAACATTGTGGAAGAAGGTGACAAAAAGCTCCCAAGACTCAAAATACTTGGGAGTCTTTTGTAAAATAATCACGGCTGAAATGGTGGCATAAACAAGATTGGAACTATGACAATATAAGTGGACATGCTAACAGAGAAAAGGAAAAATTAGGGGTTCATAGATGAAAAACTACAGGCAACTAATGACTGCTAGGAGGAGAATTAGCCTCTCCCAGAGGTGAGCCCTCTTCTTGATTGTCCAATGCAGAGTAGTCAGCCCTGAAACTATTTATGCATATATATAAATATATATGCACTCAGTATGTTGTATTTATATATTCATATATATGCACATATATAACAACCAATAAAGTAAAAAGAGGCTAAAAACTTAAATGTGTGGGAGGAGAGTCAGGAGTGGTAACACATACCCAGAAAGACAAATATAATATGTATTCATTCAGAAGTGACTTTTAGATGTAATGCAAAGAAAAAACAGCCTACAGTCTACAACTCCAGAGAATCTAGACAACAAAGAGAACCCTAAGAGATATACATAGATATACATAAGAAGGAGAAAAAGACAAGATCTCCTGAGTAAATTGGGAGCATGGGGGTCACAAGAGAGAATAGAAGGGGAAAGGGGAGGAAGGGAGAGGAAGGAGAAAATATATAGACACAATAAAAATAATAAAATAGAATACAACATGTCATTAATGACAAGTGAAAACATGATGAATATTAGTTTTATAGAGAGAAATGACATAACATACATACAAGCCTGAAGAATACTGAAAAGAAACAGTCAGAAGAATTACAGAATTTCAGCAAACTTAAAAGATAAAAGTATCATACAAAACTGAAGAGTATTTCTCCATGCTAACATTGAAGTGTCTGAAACAGAAGCTGGGCAGGCTCTCATTTTCAGTACTACCAGACATTATAAATTACACGGGAATCATTTTAACTACAACAAAGCCTCAAAAATAAAAACATGATGGCAGAAATTACCAAAGGAAAAATAAATGAAAAAAACAACCTGTTTATGTTGAAAATACAGCAGCAAAGTATCCACATGCTATGATTTTCAGTTTCAGTAAGTCTCTAACACCCCAGTGATTATTTCAAAGAGATAGGAGAATACATTGCTAAAATGGTAACACACCAAACCTAAAGCAAGTTTGTGTACACAGAACAGAGGTAGAAGTATCACATTTTCTAATTTCAAATGTGTAGACAAAAGTTTCTGTCCTGCCCCATCCCTCATTCATTCAGTTCCAAAGAAACACACAGAGACTTCTATTAATTCTAAACTTTGGCTTATTAGCTTAGACTTATTATTAACTAGCTCTTACAACTTAAATTAACCCATAATTCTTCTCTATGTTTAGCCATGTGGCTTTGTTCCTTTTTTATCAGTGAGGCTTTCTCATCTTGCTTCCTCTGCATCTGATTGACGACTGCATCTTTGCCTTTTGTCTTCCCAGAATTCTCTTAGTCTGGTCACCCTGCCTATACTTCCTGCCTGGCTATTGGCCAATCACTGTTCTATTAAACTAATATGAATGACAAATCTTTATAGTGTACAAAAGCTTTGTCCCATAGCACAAGTGATATTATCAAGTTATTATAATAAAAACAGTAAGCTACATGGGTAAAACCAGACACAGAAAACAGTAACTCTATAGAAGCAAAAATTCCCATATATTAAATAGTGATCAAGAAAGGTACCAAGGATATTTGGTGAAAGGTATCCTCTTCAGTGAAAATTATAAATCATATAACCACATACAAAAATAAGTGAAGTTTTATTTTGAAGTATACATAAATAACACAACAGATTAAAATGTGGAACTTGAAGATTCAGACCATAACACCCCTAGAAGAAAGTGGCAAATAACACCATAAACATGGCTGTGGCCGTGATTCCACGTCTGTGATAGTAAGCTGTGGTAGTGCATGCTGGCAGGACATGCCGAAGAAGTAGATGCAGGAGGTCCCCAAAGTTTCAAGTTGGACTGGATTTATGCAGGCGTGGTCACACATACAGAACTTTAATCTCAGCACTTTGGTTGCAGAGGCAGGCATATCACTGAGAGTTCACAACCAGCCAGGTCTACGTAGCAAGTTCTAGGATAGCCCAGGGCTACATAGAGATATCCTGTATCAAAAACAATCAAATATTCAGCAGCATTAGTAACACAGGAAAACAAAGAAAAACAGGTCTATGATGGCTCAGGAATTAAGCACAGTAGCACTCACATTATAGCTCACAATTGCCTAAAGCTCTAGTTCCAGGGGACTTGACACCTTTTTTTGGCCTCCATAGGTATTGTACCCATGTGTTACACTTACATACATGAAGGCAAAATATTTAAATGCATGCACTAAATAAATCTTAAGCGAAAAATATAGGTAACCAAATCAAAAATAAACTAATGGCAGTATATAGATCAAGATCAAATTCATTAGGAGCAGAAGAAATAGTAAATTAAATGCAAAGGCAGCCAGTAGTGGGAGGAAAGAATATGCATGCGATGAATGTGAAGACACGCACCCATTTAACCTCATGCCTCTGCTACTTTTTGTAAAGAGAATATTATGTACACGTTACGTGTACTTTGTGACACTTCAATACATGTATCAAAATCTGATTAATAAGTATTTCTATCTCTTCCGAAAGTAGTTATTTCTGTGCCAGCAATTTTATATTATTTTAGTGACTTTGGGATATAGCATAAATCATTTTAACCAAGGAAAAGCAGAAGTAATGCCTCCATGTGAATTATGTTTCTCAACTTCTCCCCTGTCCCTACTTTCTTATCTTTTATAGTCTCCAGTGATCATTCTCTTAGTACATTGTATAAAATTGACTTATTAGCTACCGCAAGTGAATGAAAACCTGTGTTTTGTGATCACTTGCTGTTGCTTCCAACATGCATGTTGTAGATGATGAAATTTCATTCCTTCTAGGACTGAATAATACTCGATTGTGTGTAGATAACACATCTTCTTTACTATTACCGAAGTAGTAAACAACTAGATTGATTTCATATTTAAACTATTGTGGATAGTGCTGAAAGACACGGGACTAAAAGTACCTGTTTGGTCGTATGATTTCCTTTCTTGGCTGTGTGCCCAGTACTAGAATTGCTACATCATATGGGAATTATACCTTGGGATCTGTTTTATGCTTTTTTTCTTTAAGGATGTCCTATACCATTTTCCAAAATGGCTGCATTCATTGACATCTCAACAGCAGTGTGTGAAAAAATTCTTTCTTCATTAACTTTTGGTTGTGTGTGTGTGTGATAACATTTTTTCAGATTTCATTTGAAATAATGGGGTGAGAGTGTTTCATTGTGATTTGGATTTGCATTTTCCTAATGCTTTGAAAAATTGATCATTTCTTTCCTGAGTTAAACTTTAACTTTGCAATCAGGAATTTGGAAGTCTTATATCTCCACTCCCACTAAGAATCACTTTGACTATTTAAGTATGTGATTTCTTTAGAATTTTAGACATATTTTTCTGAAGCTGCAAATAAAAAAATGATATTTTGTTGGTGTTATAATGAATCTATACATTGCATTAGTTGATCAAATCATTCATCTCCATTAATTCTTTCAAACTGTGACACTGAACGTCTTTCATTCACTCTGTCATTCAGCAGTGTCTTACAATTATGATTATAGAGATATTTTACATTTTGGTTAAATATGTTACGAGCATTCTATTCTAGGTATTGTAACATAGATTCCATTTTATTTTATTTATTTTTCTGAGTTTAATACTGCTATATATATGTTGCAAGTTTTTCTTTACATGGTCATTCTGTATTTTCTAACTCACTAGATTTATTTTTGAATTGCAGCTGCATTTTTAGGCAAAAATAAGATTTTTGTACGTAAAACATTATTAAAATTAGAGTAAAAATTATTTCATCATGACAGTTTAGATGTCCTTTCTTCTTTCATTTTTTTTCTTGCTAAGAATTTCAACATGTTAATAAAGAAAATTGGTAAAGACAGACATTATTTATTTATTTGTTTGTTTGTTCTTGCTCTTAGAGGAAATTCTTTAGCTTCTCACTTTTCTCGCCTAGAATGTGAGTACTAGGTGAGTACTGACTGTAAGTCTTACACACACACACACACACACACACACACCTATTTTGTAATTTGACATATGTTTCTGCTATAGCAGACTTGTTAAGAAATTTTATTATGAAAAAATATTGGTACTTATAAAATGCAATTTCTTATCCAATGAGAATGTATAAACAGAGTCACTTTGTCACTTAGTCATCCCATAACACTTGCTAACATCATCAAATTTGTAACAAAACTTAACACTGGTCTAGTTTTCTCCCAAATACTCAGATTTTCATTGTGTTGTCCAATTCTTAAAATAATGCCCAAGAGATTATCTGTTGTTCTGGTGACAAGATACTATAGAGAGCATGGTGTTATCCCACAAATTTGCCTCAATGCCTCTGAGCTGTAAAAACTGGGTTTACTATGCTTTGTGACGGTTTAAACCTCTGTTGGGAGGACATGATAAACAGTGCTGAGAACAATGAAGACGAGGACTCCAGCCAAGAGCCCCCCAATAGAATCCAGAAGCCAGATCTAGCTCTGCGAACTGTGGACATATAAACTGGCATCTTGTCAGAACTACTAGTCTGGCCATTTATTAAATGCTGAGGAAAATGACCTAAAGAATACCAAGATTTCACTATTCATGCACGACACTTTTTGCTGATGCCTACTGATAGAATCGTCTATTTCAATTCCCAAATGAATTGTTGGTGTGAACAGGGCAGACACTGAAAACATGGGCTCTGAAGGGAAAGCACCCAGATCTGAAGCTGGTCCCATCACTTTATATGTCTGTGTCTATGCCTGGCCTGCATGGCTCTCTGCTCTGTGTCTCTTAAGCAATAGCAGAAGCACATGGAGGAAAAGGTCTGTGAAGTTGTAGAAAATTACATGTAAAACCCTTAGAGTTTCAAGTGCATGTGGCACTTGAAAAATTTTGGCTATTATTGTTTCCTTGTTGTTGATATTACTAATAGCTCTATTGAATTCCCTATTATAGACTTCAGACGTGATATTTTTTATTTTTCTCTTTCATTTGATGTGTATGTGTGTCTTGCTTCCTTATATGCCTGTGCACCACACATGTACGGTATTTATGGAGAACAGAAGGGAGTTCCAGACAGATGTGAGCTGTCATGGAGCTGCTGGGAATTGAAGCCTGGTTTCTGCAAGAGCATCCAATGCTCTTACCTGCTGAGCTATATCCGCAGTCTTTTGTTATGTATTTTAATTCCATTCTATTTTGAATCAAGTCAACTTGTTTCACATAAAATATAATATATTTTCTTAAAGGCATACCTACATA
The DNA here is from genome assembly GCF_014885135.2 of Alexandromys fortis. Classification (NCBI taxonomy): domain Eukaryota; kingdom Metazoa; phylum Chordata; class Mammalia; order Rodentia; family Cricetidae; genus Alexandromys; species Alexandromys fortis. The sequence goes on from NW_026067946.1 coordinate 6,511,368, forward strand.
TATTATAAATATGCTTAAATGGAAAGTTTAGATTTTTATAGTATACCTGTTTGTATAGTTAATATGAAAATGTAACAACATTCTATGCAGCTGTAGTAAACCAATTATTGAGGGAAAAAATAGCTTCTTTGTTTGATTTGGAAACTCCATCCCTAGTATTATATGCGTAGCTTTTCTTCAGATCAATCACTGTTAGTGCTAAATTCATTACATTAATAAAGCTTTATTTATCCTATTAACAAGTGCACAGATGAGGACTGTGTATTCCAGTGCATGTCTCCATTGCCTGTTCTAAGTGCTTCTTGGGTGAAGGTATAAAATAGTTAGATACTCCTTTTCCCCTAACATAATCAATAATTAGCTGGGAATAAAAAAACAACAACATGACTTTCCTCCCATTTTCTTTGTCTTTTCTTCTCAGAGATACTGAAATTTGAACATGAGGATCCACATAACCACAATTTTCTTTTATTGTACTTTTTCTTATGCCAAATTTCTTAAATTTAGCAAAGAATCAGTTTGGCAAATAGTCACATAACCTTAGTGTCTTTGGCCACATAATTCTCTGTCAGAGTCTGGTAGATGAAGTGGTTTGTTTAAAAGTATTTACTCTGGAGTTATCAAGAAAGAATTTTATGAGCATTTCCTCAATATTGGATTCACATTGAAAAAGACAACTCTATCAAGGTCCATCTTGTTTGCAAATTAATATGTATCATAATCATTTTCATTATGACTGAGCCTCTAACCTTTTCTTTAATTAAGTTCTAACTTTAAAATTTTCATTTTCATTTCTGAATGTAATAACAGTTTTCAGAACAACCCGTGGAATTTGCAAAAGATCACAAAGAAAAGAATTTGATGAGCTTCCAATTATCACACCTTTTGAAAAACACTCCTTTTTTATTTTAATTTTTTATTCATTTTACATACCAACCACAGTTCTCCCTCCCTCTGCTTTTCTGAAAGCAGAAGGCCTCCCGTGGGGAGTCAACAAATCCTGGCACATCAAGTTGAGGCAGGACCAAGATCCTCCCTGCTGCCTCAATGCTCAGCTCCAAAAAGTCAGCTCATGTACAAAAGATAGATCCTGGTCCCACTTCTAGGGCTCCAAAAACAGACCAAACCACACAATTGTCACCCACATGCAGAGAGCCTAGTTCAGTCCCATGCAGGCTCCCCAGCTATCATTTCAGAGTCTTAATTCTCAGGAGCTTGAATGGGTGTCTCTGTGGGTTTCCCAGCATGATCTTGACCACACCTTTTGCTCCTATCATCTCTACTCCCTCTCTTTGGCTGAACTCCCTAAGCTCAGCCTGATGCTTGGCTGTGGATCTCTGCATGTTTCCATTAGTTCCTGGGAAGGTTCTATGATGACAATTAGCTTAGTCACCTATCTGATTACAGGAGAAGGCCAGTTCAGGTACCCTCTCCACTATTGCTAGGAGTCTTAACTGGGGTGCTCCTTATGGATTCCTAGGAATTTCCCTAGCAGCAGGTTTCTTCCTAACACCACAATGGCTCTTTCTATCACAATGTCTCTTTCATTGCTCTCCCACTTCATCCCTTCCCCATCTTGACCTGTTCCCTCATGTTCTCATCCCTCATGCTTTCCACTCTTCTGCCCTCTCCCACCTCCAGCACTTATTCTTGATAACATATCTATGATTCTTAAATAAGCAATATGTGAGTTTTATACATATGTTACTTCAAAACTACAAGGTTGCTGGATTTTTAGCATATAATAAACTATTGAATCTAGCTCTTTCTAATACTTATTCAATAATTATTCATTTCCTTCAGCAATGTTTTAAATTCTGTAACTTCAGTAAGCGACAAGCAGGGCCACTCTCATTAGGAGACTATATGGTCAGTGGGTAAAGAAAGTCAGGACAGAGTATGTCAGATGGTGGAAAAGTACATGGAAAAAGCAGAAAGCCAATGCCCAAGACCCAGGAATGCATGCAAGGCTGGAAGAGGTTGCGTGTAGTTACACAAAACTCTCTTCAAGGACAACAAAGGGGATGGATTTGGGATATACTGACAGGAACATGACTGCCACACTAAAGACACTGCATTTATACTAATGGGGCTGAAGCAAAGAGAACATTGGGAAACTACCAGACAGTCAGGTCAAATTGTGGGCTGTAGTGATATTTCATCTGTATTTTAATATATAAAGCTTGCCTGAATATCAAAGCACAAAATAACCAAGTCACTAGAGAGCTCTTACCTCTATCAAATCTTCAGACTGAAAGAAAATGAGTTCCTGTCTCATCCTGCCTTATATTTCTTTACAGGTCTTGGATTAAAGGCATGCACCACCACAGCTGGGCCTCTAGGGCTAACTAGTGTGGCTGCTGGGATTAAACAGGTGTGCTACCACTGTCTGGCCTGTATGGCTGGCTAGTGTGGCTATTGTGTGTTCTGATCTTCAGGAAAGATTTATTTATTAAAATACAAATGAAATATCACTACAGTGGAATGATGGGGTTACCAACTGAAACTTTGCAGATACTGTAGGAACACTAGCTTCTACTACAGCCAAAAGGGTAAGCAGTGAAGAGTTTTGAGCAGAAGAAGAACATGAATTATATCTTAAGAGCATGTGCTGGATGTTCATTAATATTCTAAAAATATATTTAAGGAAGTAGTATAAAAAGAGAAGAGTCAGCAATTCCAGTCATGAATCCAAGTGTGATCAGAACTGAAAATGTTTCATTGACGATAGCACTATAAAAACACTAATGCCCTTCAGAAGAATGACATCTCTGGTAGGTATTTTACACAAACAGACACTGACACAAATTTGACATGCTGAATGTTTATAAGAATGCCACTTGTGAGGTGGGGAAGGAGAAAACAAAATGAAGAAAGAAACTGAGGTTCAAAATATCCAAACATAGTCTCTAAACTGAGCTTAAACATACCTGATTTCTCAGCAATGTGGCACTATCAGTAACTGAATGACAGACAAACCCTAGAAGACATATGAGCTGAAGTAAATATTCATAGGCTCCAGAATCAAAGAAAACAAGAAATGAGCAGTGTCCCATTGGAATGATCATAATGAAAACATGTGGCTATAATTCACCTTTTTTGCCAATTACTTAATGCTGTTTCTGATAAGGTATATCCTGAGGGGTTCTTAAGATTGCTGCTTCTATTCAATATATAAAGTGATGTGGGATTCCCTTCTGTATGCTGTGAATATCATTGGTTAATAAAGAAACTGCTTTTGGCCTATAGCAGAGCTATAGGGGAACAGAGCTAAGTGGAGAAAACTAAACTGGATGTTTGGAGAAAGAAGGGCAGAGCGAGGCAAAAACCATGGAGCTGCCTCCAGAGACAGATGTGCTAAAACTTTGTTGGTAGACCACAACTTCGTGGTGATGCACAGATTATTGGAGATGGATTAAATTAATAGGTAAGAGATAGCCAATGAGAAGCTACAGCTAATGGGCCAAGCAGTCATTTAATTAATATAGTTACTGTGTGAATATTTCAGTTCTGGGCAGCTGGGATGAACAAGCGGTCTCCTTCCAACAATAAAGTCCATTATTTTGTGAGTGAACACATAGGTAATTTTTTTTACAAATCTCTTCTATATTAATTAATAGCAAGTATATATAAAAACATCATGTGCTATGATGTACAAAATTAACATATCATTGGATAATCTGCTTGAATGGTAGTAGACTTAATTGCAAATGCCAATTTTCCTATTTGTGAAATTTGATGCTGAAGTACCTTGAAATTTGAAGCTCTGGCCTTTTACTTAGTCTTCCCATTTAGGATCTAATATGAACCCTTTAAAAACAGATCTGAGAGGATGTAAGAAACTGGAGTTACAACAGTGGGGTAGCAATAAATGGTTTCTAACTAGATGACATAAATTTTCCTTGTCAACCCAACTTCCTTTGACACATAGACATATCAACCTGGATAGAAATAGTCCATCACATAGATGTTTATATTCAAATCCTGTGTGCAACAACCAAGCTGTATCTTGTTATCTTCACTGAAGTCTAAAAATTTAGTTATTACTATTAAATTTCCTGGCTTCATAGCCAACTTGATTCTAAAATTTACATTGAGAATTAAACCATTTAGTGCTAATCTTTTTATATTCAATTGGCTTCAAATACTAGGACACCCTTTTGTTGGGGGAATGTTTGTTCTGTTTAAATGATTTTGAAAAGACAAACACAATTTAAGGTAGAGATAGCAAATGGGGACCCCCCAGTCTTTTGAAAAGTTAGTGAGAAAGGACATAAATATTTCTTTTCTGGAGGGTGCTAAATAGTGAGAATTCTGCCGTCCAATGGGAGTGGCAATTGACAATCTCTGAATGTTCTTTCCGACCTTAGGATCCTCTTCAGTTTGTCCCAGAGCACTGATTGCTAATGGCTGAACCATTTTATTTTTCTACGCCTCATTTCTCATGCTGATAAATTTCTCACTGTTCTTCTAACAAATCTGGTAGGGTAGTTGTTAATGAACCCAATCCCCACCAATTATCTTAACCTACACTCTTGTGCTGAGAAAGTTTTATCACTTGACATTAAAATGTTCCTATAACTCCTATGAGTTTTTTCAAAGGGAAAAACATCCACAGATACATTAAGACTACCCACTCTTCTCAGGATCATGACAAGAATAAAAGGAATATCAATAGGAATTTATTTAGCTCACACCAAATTCTATTAGTCTCTCATTATCTCTCATTTTAATATTTCTCCTATCTCCCAGTGTGTGCCATTTACTTCAAGTAGGCATCCTCCTGCTGGCCATGCTTTTCCTGCTCTAACTTGTGCAAATTCTACACATTCTTCTAATCACTGTTTCTCATTATATATTCTGTGGCTATTTTCAGTCTTCATTGGTCTTCCTTTACTTGAAAATCTGATAGGATTATAGCTTGCAAAAAACTACTCTGTATTTAATGGCACAAGGTTAGAAGCATTTCAATTGTTTTATTTTATCACCCAACATACTGGAGACTCTTAAAAGTAGAATATTGTTCCCACATAATTCCCACTTAAAGTTCCCAATGTGTACCCTCTTCCTGGTCTAAGAATGAGGCTCATGAAGTATATCTCTATGCATCTGTGAAGGGTGTGCTCCTGATCTGGTTTAAATACATAGCTTTAGAATCAGCATATAACCTTTTATGTCCTTAATCAGTTATATTTTTAAAGACTGATTACAGCTTACATTTCTCAAAGAGTAAATCTGGCCTAGACAATTTGGATCAATTATCCTGAAAGTGAAATTGACAGCCATTGTTTATTTATCCATGAAGTCAGTAAAAATTATGTTTTGGAAAAAGCTCTCACAAAAGAATGCAATTTTCTTCTTTAACTTAATCTTTAATGAATTCAGAAAAAATAGTAAAATCATCTGCTTGCTTTAAATATGATTTGATGCTCTAGCATTATAAACAGTATGAAGGCATTCATTTAGAGTTAAAACTTGGAAATGTATTACCATACATGTTTGCAACCTACCTCTAAAAGAGCTTATTATAATAGGATTACATATATTTAAACACTAACCTTTTAATAAACATGCCTCTACAGAAGCTAAAGACATGGAGAGGATTTATACCAACATATGGATAGTATTTTCCTGAAGAAAAAGAAACAGAGAAATAAGAGCAGAGACTTACATGAGTCATTCAAATGTAAACGCTGCATTATTTACTAAGAAAAGACCTGAAGCCATTATGGCCGAGTGATAACATTCTTTACTTGTCCATATTTTACACCCAATCAAATTCAGAGTGGTGAAACCCATCCCAACTTACCTCACAACACAACTTTCTCAGTCAAGGTTCCAAAGATTATTACCAAAGAGGGGATGGGAAGGTTATAAGAGCTACAGGAACATGAAGTTTTTTTTTTTTTTTATTGAAAAAATTTCTGCCTCCCAGCCTCCCATTTCCCTCCCCC
>NW_026067946.1:6517335-6527483 GCF_014885135.2 Alexandromys fortis
CTCCCCCCCCCAAGTCCAAAGAGCAGTCAGGGTTCCCTGCCCTGTGGGAAGTCCAAGGTCTTCCCCCCATCCATCCAGGTCTAGGAAGGTGAGCATCCAAACTGGCTAGGCTCCCACAAAGCCAGTAGGAACATGAAGTTTGCTGTGAGATTGTGCCTCCTAGTAGTGTCAAAGAGGTGGCAGCCGGGTTGGGATGACTACAGAACCATGTGTTCTCTTTTCAAGTGCTACAGATTTCAAGCAAAGCTGTCAAGGAAACAAATGAACCAAATCATGCCAGTGACCCATAAGAGAAGCTTCTTTCATAACTAATAAATCCATAGCATTGAAGAGAAAATGTGTGTCCAAACAGTCACAGGAAGACTGAACAAAACCCCAACCAATGTGAGAAAACAAAGGTGGCCACAGTACTACAGACACATAAAAGACACTGTGAGTTCCTGATTTAAATGCAAGTGCACAAGAATAATTAAAATACAATCAGGATACAGAAACACATTAGCTGGACATACATTTTAAAAAGGTGGACCAAATATAAACAACATATTTTCAATAATTCTTCTAAGTATAAAAATTGCAAACAAATTAGATTCCTCTGTACACATTACAAAATATTTATATTGGGTCATCAAATAAATATTTATAAGCTATTACTCTCACTTTTGGTTTCACTATTTAATTTATTTGCCTAGATCAAGATGATAGTGTCACATAGAAGTGAAATTTTAGATACATCTTGGGATGTGATAGCCTGGGTGTATAAGAGCCAAATATATATGTGTGAATACATATGTGCATAGGTATTATATACACACTAAAATTGAGCCTATTCACCTATCTCTTACATGTCAGACAGGATCTTAGTGGCAAAAAGCTTAAGAATGTATTTTAAAGAAAATAAAACTGCTAGCTTGGAATTTGCTTTTCAGAAGCATTTAGATGAGATTCTTAGTGAATCAAGAAATACTTTTGATAATTTCACTTATTAAATTTAAGGTTAAGAATAAATTTAATGATCATGAAATTAATATATTCAAGGTAAATCACAAGTAACAGTAAAAACTGTTGTGTCTTAGAGAAATGGATCACCCTTCACCAAGGTCAAGGACCCAAAAGAAGACATTTAAGTTTCTATTTTCTTATGATTGGGAGCTAGATTATTCAAAGTTTGAAATAACTAATACAAAGGAATTTTTGTATATAGCAATAGAATTAATTCATTTCTTATGGATAACAAAACTATAGCAATAATGATGTTTTAAAAATAACTAGACTACATACCCCCAAATTTTATCTTGCTATTTTATATGCTTGTGTTCTTTTGCTTATTTTTTTGTGCTCTTTTTTTATTCATTCTTTGGCCCATTGTTGACAAGTTAATTTGGGCCCATGATTCCTGTGAATTTATATGATACGTATACTTCCAGTGTTTCATTCCTGATTACTTACATTTTGTTGATAAGATTTTTTAAAGCTGGTGGAATTTAGCTAATGGAGTGATTGGCAATATGTATCATTTAGAAAAACATAAGGTTAAGTGATATTGAGATTGAAGTAAGCCAAAAAGAAAAAAATGAAAAGAGCACAGTGTCAGTGTGAAATAGCTTATGATTCCCAACTCACCATCTGTTCATCACCATCAAAGCAATGACCATCAGAGCCAGAGGAGGCAAATATCTATGCTTCTCATATAGCAATGTTTTTAAACCATCATTATCATTAAGAAAAAACATCATTAAATTATCTATATGGCTGACTCAATGAAGCATGATTAATTTCAGATTGAGGTCAAGGTAAGAATCAGTGGCTGGCTGCTTTGCTTTTCAGATCTTCTGGTTGAACCCCAATATTTGTCCCGGAGCTTTTATTAATCATGCTTAAATCAATACATAAATCATGCCTCATGGGAAAAGGCAAACAAAATACTGTGGTAAATTTCAGAGCAAAATAGCATATATAATTTGAGCAAGTCAAATGAAGACTGTGAAAGTTGAAAAGACAATATACAGATCTTTTTCAAATTTAATGAAGTTTTTATCCTTTGGAAAAATGTCATTCCTGTTTAAAGTGGATATGGATTATAACCCCTACAGTTCCAACTCTGTCCTTTCAAACATCCCCAGTCCTCAAACATATCACCCTCCCAACATCATGTGTCATTTTTAAATATTATTTTTAATAATCCACTGAATCTAATTAGTGCTGCTTACTATGTGACTGATTGTGGGGTACACCGGCTGTGGCCTGGGGCAATCAACTAATGTCTACCCCTTTCAATAAAACAAAGTGTCTCCTCCTCATTTAGCACAGATCAACTGTCAATAGTACCTCAGTTAGTTGAACTTCAGATGCCCTTCCTCTCTCCATGATCTATGTGGTTTTCTTAAAGTAACTACAATTCTCTGTGTCATGTGTGTTACAGAGATATGGCTTTCTGCAAAATTATCCTGTGGTTGGATTAGATTCCCCTTCCTTAGTTTTGTAATTTGAGTATAAGAGTGGATATTGTCATCATTTTTCCAAGTTAACCAGTAGTTGTTATAGGACATCTACTGTGAAGACAGGTAGAAATCAACAATGATAACACTTCTGTGAGTTACTGGCATATTGTAAGCCAGTGGGCATACTGTGAGCCAGAGCTATCTCACTACCAGGAAATGCACATAGTATTTTTTTCATCTATTAATCAAGTGTAGATTCAAAAAGATATTTCTGTGTCAGACTAGTTGTTATATTACTGCCTGGCTACATTAATATTTGCTTAAATGTCTTTGTAGTGCTGAATATATCCTTTTCACAATAATGGTTATTTCAATCAATACTGACCTCAAAATTACTGTTACTGGAACAGACACTATTCTAAACTCAGAAATGATGTTAAAGTCAACAATAATCCAAGTAGTAAACCAATAAGCTAAAAGTGTTATCATGCCATTGTTTTAAAAAAGTTATGCCAACAGTAATAAACAATTAAAACAAATCAGGTTATAAATGTTAAGGAAAGTGCACTATTTCAAAGATGTAAATCCAATTTGAGAATTAACTTCCTTCTTTAATATTTATTTATTTATTTATTTATTTATTTATTTATTTATTATGTATACAATATTCTGCCTGTGTGTACGCCTGAAGACCATAAAAGAGCACCAGACCATGTGGTTGCTGGGGAATGAACTCAGGACCTTTGGAAGAGCAGGCAATGCTTTTAACCTCTGAGCCATCTCTCCAGCCCTGATAATTGACTTCTTAACAACTGCTTAAGTACCTAACACAGTAAAGACAAAAGAAAACAGATCTCATGTCTACTTGATTAGAGTAGTGATAACAATTATAAATTCATTGAAAAAAAAAAGATTCCAAACTCCAAAGCCAAATTAAACAAATTTCAAGGAAACTTGAAAGGGAAATAAGTAGAATATCAAAACCAATACAACAAAAACTGAAAGCAAAAATATTTCATATTCCTTTTCCCTTTTTGCTTATAAAGACAAAAGAACCATTGACTATATCATATTTAATAATTGTAAAAATGATTTTTTACTTGACAAATACTATATGTACTTATGTGTCTGTGACAAAGCTGGTCTTTCCTCAATTACAGATTATTTTTAAGTAGTATATTTTAAATTTTGAAATTTTATCTCCACTGAGTCCTTTTTTTCAAATCAATATGTATTTTTCAAGATGAACCGCAAGCACAAAAATATTAATATAATTTCTAGTTAGGAAATCTTATTTTTATATGTAAACCCTGATGAGAAATTAGTGTCTTTCAGTGAGAGTTATTTATTTATTTATTTTGGTTTTTCAACACAAGGTTTCTTGTAGTGTTGGAGCCTGTCCTGGAACTAGCCCATTGTAGACCAGGCTGGCCTCGAACTCACAGAGATCTGCATACCTCTGTCTTCTGAGTGCTGGGATTAAGTTATGTGCCACCACCAGCTGGCTATTATTTATTATTTTAAAATATGTGTTTGAAATTTTTTAAATGAAGAATGATTTTATTTCTCATTATCTTTTAAAAATCTTAGTTGCAATCTAAAATAAAATTAGTCAATTTTTTATAAATTAATTATCAAACATTCATTCTTTACCTCCAAGCTTTTTTATTCAACCCATCATTTTATTGCTAAATAACTTTCCTATTAGTCAAAGATATTTCCAAAGATTTATTTTCACATGTTGCTCAGTTTTATTAATGATTAAAAATTATACTATTGAAATGAGCATTGTTAGATCAATTTTTAGATTGTTGGAACTTTTTGTGTAACTATTCCTTGAGAACTATGAACAAATGTCCACTCACTTCACATAGGGAATACAGACCAAACTAAAAGTACCCACTAGATTGAAGCAATTTGAATCATATACAAACTGTGTATTACCTAGGGGAAAAAGGGTAGGTAAGTAGGATTGTTTATTTATGCTAAAAAAATAACTGACCATGCACTGTGGTGGTAATGTTTCAGGTCATGAACTGAGTGTCTATAGATATATTGAGTTTATAATGACATAGAATTGTGTTTATGATTTGGGTGGGTTTGTATTAATATTTTCCTTCAATAAGAAAGGAATAATGTGGAATTTAAATCTTGCAAGTTCAGGTAATAAATTGCAGGTGAAAGTCAAGTGGATGAAAAGGGTCATTTACATAAACTGTAGGCGCAAAACGCACCCTGACCTCAAAAGACATTAAAACTCATTTTATCATCTTTGAGATTCATAGATGCAAAGTCTAACCCGAAATAAGATATTGAATCTGTGATGCATCTCTGAGGCCCTAATGAACTCAAGGATAGAAAGGACATTGCAAAGACTCTTTCAGGAAAATATTAACGGCAATGCTTAATCAAGCACTGAGGCTTTTACACAGATTTTATTGATTATGGTCTGAAATGTGGGAAATGCACTGTTTTTTTGGAGATAAATGCACATACATGGCTCCAAATCACAAATTTCTTGATTCTGTATAATAAAAAGAACAAGAACGAAATGCTGGCTACTATATGGAAATGAAGGATATTGCATTTCTAAAAGTGCAAATAGAATGGAACTGCCAAAATCAAGACTGATAAATTGGATATGAACTAATAACGACCGTTTACACCTTGATGTCCTTTGGGAACAGTTTTATGAATTCTACCCCCACCCCACTCAGGGCCACTCAGTCTATAACTCAGCTTACATTATAGGAAGCTAAGGTGTGTCACAGCCACTTCTTGGGGTATATTTCCAGCATTCCTTTAACACGTCAGAGAAGAATTATTCTTCCCTTTCTATTTACAACAACACATCCCAGAAATTTGTCTGGTCTAGCTACAAACCTACTTGTATGGTGGGTTTATATAATAGGTCTTTGCTAAATTTCTGTAGTTGTGTATTATGGAAGGACAGGTGGGTGGGTAGGAGGGGTGAGTATATTAACAAATAGGAAAAAAATAAACAGCCAAGACCAATAAGAAATGGCTTCTAACTATTTATTCAATATTTCATTAACCAAAAAGAATGATAGAAAAGATTCAGTTATAACTATTATGTCAAAAATAAAGAAAACAAATATATGTTAATGCATCAAAACATAATATAGAAGTATCCGATGGACAAATGAGAACAAAAATTAGTAAAAGTTAAAGGGCAAGTATGACAAATAAATAAAGTCCCTCTAAACTGTCCTCTAAACCTCTGTTATACCATACAGGGTTTCTCCCAAATAAAATGTATTCTATCAATCAATATATCACTACCGTAGACTATTGACCTAATAAACCTTACTGTTTTTTATGTTTTTTTTTCTTTTTAATCTAACACCACTCTATCCCATCCTTCCAATCTTAGGCAACCAGAGAGATTTAGGCATGAATTCCCTTTTTCATTCCACGTTCAACTTCCTTCTGTCTTCATTCGAGCTTGGTTAAGGCAGAGACCATATTTGATGTGCTGACCTTTGCTCTATAGCTAGCACTTAGCATAATGACTAACACCTGTTTGGCACTCAAGAGCTGGTTGGTGAATCAACTAATGAAACGACTTTCTGTGCATTCAATAAAATTGATCCTTGTCATCCATTATGATTAGGATGATATCATCAGTATGGTCAACTATTCATTCTTTATGATGATGTCATAGTGTAGTTAGTGACCTGGACGGTAGTTTATAATGTAGATTTGTCCAAAAGCGCTTAATCATCTACCTAACACCTCTACTTCTCAAGTCTCAATAGCACTGTCCTTTCTTGAATTCTTTCAGCATCTCTACTGAACTGTATGAAAGCAATCATTATTGTTTAGTGAATTCCTCATAATTATAAAGGTTCTGTATACTTATAATTGAATGAAAACTTGAATGTTCTCTGAGTGATGTAAACTAGAAGCCCTCTATAGCATATATGAGCAGGGCAACGTTCTTCTCTCATATCCCTCATACATTTGTGCTGAAAGTGGAAGAGATACCCCTTATTCCTCCTTAATATTTTCACATTGTATTCTTTATTTCTTGCCCAGTCATTTCCACCTTTGAATTATACCACTAGCCCATACATCTATCTATCAGTCATTTCCACCTTTGAATTATACCACTAGCCCATACATAGTATCTATCAGTCATCTACAATTGTCATGCAGACCCTGGGAACTTATTTCCCATAGAAGTCTAGTCCTACATAGTTTCTAGGCTCTAGACAGTATAGAACTGATAACTGAAGTTATTCTATATTTATAATTTTAATAATTTTTCTTCCCTTCTCTCTCTTTCTTTGCCCCTGCCCACTCTCTGTGTGCTTACAGAAGCTTACAGAAGTTTCTTCTCTCCTTCTTCCTTGTGGAAACCAGGGATTGACCTCAGATCCTCAGGCTTGGCAGCTTTCCCCGCCAACAGAACCATTCAACAGCCAAAATAATTGCAATGTTATGCACCCGTTTCTTTCTGATACTTCTGAAATTCCAAGTTCAAATGTTTTATTACACCAATTCTATTACCCCAATAAGAAGAATAACAATGGACTACCCATCCATTCTTTTCCTTAGATGGTTTAGACTCTGTAGCTCTTCATTATGATTGTGGTTTTGTAGTGTTTTCCATAGTGCTTTCATTTTAATTTGTCAATCAAGAATCTAATTTTTGCTAAATCTAAATGCAGCAAAAGTAAAGATTTCAAACAATTCTGGTGTCACGTCAGTTCGAATTTATGATTGCTAATATTTTTGTTACTTTTTCAGTTTTGAATTTTCTAGAGAATAAAACATTTACGTACTGAGTTTTTATTTAAATGATTATTAATCTTAAATGAGCTTTCATTGTTAGGTCCCCATCTTTCTGTATTTCTCCACTTTTTCTCGTTTTACTGATTGTTGGTTTCAGACATGCTCTTTGTATTACCAGGGTGTTAGCAATCTTCCTCACCTCTCCCCTCTTAAAAGAGAAAAGTAGAAGAACAAATAAGCACCTTTAGTACAGCATCACATAGCACTTGTTCATCTGCATCTGTGTGGTCTCTTTCTTCGCCATTTAAGCTGGGCTTATTTTTCTTTTCTGAGCTGAGAATATGCCTGAGAGTTGAACATGCTCTTCTCATGCTTCGTTGTCCCTGCATTCTCCCCCTCTCTCTTCTGCACCCCTTTTCTCCTTCTTCATCAGTTCCCTCTTCCTAGTCCAGCAAACATGTTATTAATCTTACAAATTAGGAATCAATAACAACACTAACCTCGTATTGATGAAGTGTTCTCTTCATTATTCATTTCTGCTTTGTTTGAATCTGAGTCACACAAATCTGCTCCAGTCCACCTGTTTCCACTTCGTTTATCTTTAATCTCACTTGTATCATGCTTTTGCCACAGCATCCCATAAATCTATTTTTCCAGGTTGAGGAATGCCTTGGTCAACCATGTCTTATATCCCAAAATTTACAGAACTTTTGATAGGGAAATTTTATCACACTGAGGCATTGGACACAAGGATGATCTATCCCAACAACATGCACATTTGATCATCAATGATTTTCAAACTAGGAAATCAAGTTATCTAGCTTAAGAAAGACTTCATCAAATTCTTCTCCTTGAAATAGTTTATTCTTTAAGCTTGTAGCTCACCAAACTCTCCTCTTGTCCTGCTTCATCTGTTGGTCTTTGTCAGTCTCCTTTTCCAGTTTTCCACCTGATCTGTGACCTAAGTGTTTTAGAGTTTCTAGAACTACATCCTCAACCCCATCCCTCTGTCGTATTCACTCATTTAATTATCAGGCAATTATTGTTACATTTACACTTTTAATTTGAGATTTTTATTGAATTGTCAATTTGTCTGTCTAGGCCACATCTATACTCTCTTACATAACAGACCTAACAAATTTAATCTTCCCCTTTCTAGACCTTCGGATCATTCTTGGGAACAATCTTTCACAAACAGTGTTAGTCACCACTCTGGGTTTAAGACCTCAGCTTTTCACATGGACTATGGGAGCCATATTCTTTCTGATTATTTTGTTTAATATTCTTAAAGTTATTGTTTGGTGTTTCATATAACCATAAATGAATTTTTATCATCTGACCTTACATTGTCCTCTCAAAGCACAAAATTACATACATACAAAATTTGTAGAAGTTTAGTATTTTTATCTTTGTATCTTCTTTATTATCTCCCCTTAAAAATATTCTAATGTAAAACTGTGTTGTCATTACAAAAAAGATACATATTTAATGCAAAACATTATTTTTTGTGCATTACACTCTTATTACTTATTTTGTGATAGATAATGGAATTATTTTGCCTTTTTATCTATGCACCATGACTAAATTCAAATATTAGTAATTTCCTTCTCTTTCTCTTTTTTTAAAGTAGTGTTTCAAAAGTGTGTGTGCTCATGGGTATGTATGTACATGTGTACATGTGTGTTTTGTGCATATGTATGTACATGTGTGTCCATATGTGTGTGTATGTTTAAGATTTTCTCTCCAGTCACATTTTGCAGCTTTAGTGGAATAGACTACTTTTTAGGTAAGTCTTAGCTCTGTTTTAGAATCTAAAAGCACATTTTACTGTCAAGATTATACCTATTTCTTAGAGCAAATGCATTTTGCCACATAACAATTTAAACAAATAATAATGCAATTTTTCCATATCATTAACTGGAAAGTCCTGGAGGATTTTAGATATATAAGCTGTGACTACAAAATAGAATATTTATATTGCACAGTTTACTGTTAGTTTCTCATCTTACTGTGAACCACAGATTGCTACAATTTAGAGAGCAGAAATCAAATATACTTTTCTAGCTACCATCTTCAATATCTTCTCACAAGCTGCTCTATAAACTAACAGTGAACTATAGACATGTTGCTCTATGGTCAAGGAAGTTGATCTTTGCTGGCCTCTTTCCCTGGGTTAACCACAGATATGTAACAAATTCTGTTGACTTTTTAGGGCCATTCAGAGGAAGACACCTCCTTGTCAAGACCAGGCGTTCTGTTCTGGGGTCTTTTCTTTATAAGATGTAACAGTACCATCTTGCCAAGCTCCAAGGCTTTGTATTCTGAGGTGAGTCTGACTCTGCTGCTTTATGAGATAGTATTCATGAAAATGAGGAAAGACTGGGAATCCCAACTGCTCACATGACCCCCAAATTAATATATGCTTCTGCTAGTCCTCTTTTTTTAACTGTGATAAAAAAAAAAAAACACTTAAAAACACTTGAGAAATTCATGCTAAAGGAAGGAAGTAGGCTTCATTTCGGCTGGTAGTTTTAGAGCTTTCAGTTAATGGTTCCTGGCTGAGTTACTTTGGGGCCCACAATAAGGCAGTGAGTGGAAGTAGTGAGAGCCGTGGTTTTTCAGTCACTTCCCTGCAAGTCTCACCTCTCAGCACTGCTGCACTGAGAACAGGAGAGTTCATGTGGGCATGTCAGGCCTAGGTTGTAACTAAGGGGCAGTAGTTCATGAAGATAGTGCTAAGCAGAACCTAATGAGAATAACTGTTAGACTGAGAGAATTGGAGAGGATGAGAGCCCTGTTTTTTTTTTTTTTTTATTGTTTTGTCAACTGTTTTCCTCTATTTTTTTTCTTTCTTTCTTTCTTTTTTTATTGAGAATAAGAAAAAAAAGTTTCCGCCTCCTCCCAGCCTCCCATTTCCCTCCCCCTCCCCCCAATCTTCTCCCCCTCCCC
>NW_026067946.1:6527717-6583357 GCF_014885135.2 Alexandromys fortis
TCCCAATAGATCAGCCCCACTGTCTCAGTGGGTGGGTGCACCCCCCGTGGTCCTGACATCCTTGCTCGTGTTCTCCCTCCATCTGCTTCTCATTGGGACCTTGGGAGCTCAGTCCAGTGCTCCAGTGTGGGTCTCTGTCTCTATCTCCATCCATCACCAGATGAAGGTTCTATGGTGATATGAAAGATATTCGTCAGTAATGCTATAGGATAGGGTCAGTTCAGGTTCCCTATCCTCAGTTTCCCAAGGGACTAACTGGGGACATCGCCTTGGGCTCCTGGGAGCCACTCTAGGTTCAAGTCTCTTGCCAACACTAAGGTGGCTCTTTTAACTAAGATATGTGCTTCCCTGCTCCCCTATCCGACCTTCCTTTATCCCAATCTTCCTGTTTCCCCAAGTTCCCCCAATCCTCCCCTTCTTACTTTTCTCTCCCTGTCCCCCCTTATCCCCAACCCACCCCACCCCCAAGATCCCAATTTTGTCCAAAATTGAGAGCCCTGTTTTTATTTGTACTGAACTTCTGCTTTCAAATTACAAACTCTTAAAATGTTTTTGTCCAATTTTAAAATATGACTGTACTCATAATAAACAAGCAACCAAATAAATGACTATATATGGATTTATATTAGCTTTCTCCTTTGTTTCAGAAATGTTTGCAAACATTTAATTCTCTCTATTGTATATATTTGTACCACTGGTGTGTCTATATAGTTCTTCCTTCTTCCATCCTTTATGTAATTATAGAATACCTTTGCTGGATAGCTTCTAATCTGATTACACCATGTTCATCCGTTTAACACCTGCTTGAAAGTTAGCTTACACAGGATTTTTTTAAGTTAGCCATTCCTTAAACATGGGAACTATCTTCTTTTAACCATTTCTCAAAAGAGGTTATCTCTCTGTGTTTAATTATGGGCTGGAAGGCAGCCACGTCTTCCTCCTGAGCTGGTATACAGGGAAACATACCAGGGATAGTCGACCTTATTCTCTTTCCCAAAACACATAGTATGTTCTTCCTTGATAAATGATTTTAACCCATGAGCACTTCTCTTTCTGTGTTTAAATCACTGCACAGTTTCTGCCTTTGTTCTTGAGGTCAGTAGCTAAGAAATCACTCAAAGCTAAAAAAGGAATTCTTGCCTTAGCAACTGAAACCTTTCTTTCCCTCTCCTCTTGATGCTCAGCCTGTCTGTAAAATATCCTTTCTAGAGTTGTGTTTTCTTCTATTTTGTTCTAGAGATACCTTGCATCCCTCCTGCATGATTGCTTGTTTTCAACAGTGACAGAAGCCTATTTTATGATTTCGATATGATTAAAAATGAGGTCATGGTGTTTACCCACATCTAGCCTAGAATACTCTAGGAAAAGTGTATTTTATACAGTGTACAATTCACCAATAAAGTGTGTGAGATCCATTTTGTCAACAAAGAAACATGGGCAAGGAAGATAATTGGTGTTAACATTATCAAAAGAGAGGAAACAAAGACTAAGATGTTTCCAAACGCATCTTACCTGAGGTCACTCAGATGTTGATAACAGAATCAAGGCCAGATACTACTTATCTTTGTCCACATAGAAAAAGAAGTTTGTAAGTCAGCATTTTGCACTTGGATTTTTTAAAATTAATTACTTGGGTGTTTAAAGATTTCCTGGTATCCTGGAGGTGAGCAGTATTCATGAAGGAGAGAGAGGAAAGACTGATACAGACAGTCAACACATTCTCTTTTATTTTGCCAACTCCAGGATTCAGTCTTTGTGCTCTTGACTACAGCTACACTGCTTTTCCTGATTGAGATAGATTTAAGCGAGTTCTCCTATTTCTGCTTTGTTTTATTGAGACAGTGTCTTGTTGTGTAGTCAAGACTGACTTCCATCTCACATCCTACTGCCCAGTTTCTGGGATAGTGGGAATGTGGCGGCATGCCTGGGTAATTATCCTATATCTTTATGCATCCGTGGAAGCAAACTTGTGATTTTCTCTAGTCCTCATCTTGTCTTTTATTCATTTAACATTGATTACAGTTAGGGTCTTCTACAGATAACCAACCTTTTCACGTAAAGACACAATTGACAGAACCTTTTACAAGTAATAAGGAGCTCTGGTCATGGCTTTAAATCAGGGTGGAAGGAAATGTTTGGCTATCACAGTCATTGGAAACACCTTCATGTATCACATAAATTCAATTGTCTAAGAAGAATCCATCTATGGACTTTTGCCAGGCACAGAAATACTTAACAAGGCATGTCCTACCTTTATTAGACCAACAACAACTGCAAATTTCTCTCCAAGTTATAGTATGTCTGACTTCATTAATGAGTACTAACTCTGAAAAGAGATTACGCAAAACTCCACGTGTCCATTTTTTTCAGTAATGTAATATTCAGGATAAAAAAAATCTTCTGAAGTGCCATCCCAATTTAATTTTAACTTACAAGATAAAGTAAAAACAAAATATCAGATACTAAACTATTCTGTTGCCATTTTAAGAGTGGTCCATAGGCCCGGGTTTTTCTCGTAATCTGACTGTGTAAGAACTGGAGAAAATTGAATTTGGACTGTGTAAGGCACTATTTATGAGCAAAACCAAACGCGATGAGCTTGTCAAGCTTGACTCTGGTTTAAGCTTGAATAAACTCAATTTAAATCTCCAGCTCTTACTTGCTGAATGAAATGCAGATGGGAGAAATATGCTTTCATCAGCAATCATTTGATGTTTTTATCCATAGATTGTCTTCTATCATATCAAAAATACCTTGAAGTGAAGTTTTGAAGGTGAAGAGTAGAAAGAAAACGACCAAGATGAATAGATCTATTTCATTATTTAATATGTCTGGAGACATTAAAGAGAGACTAAAATACTTGGTTCCATTCCTGTTGGCCATTAACTTAGGGTGGGCAGCAGCATTGCTAATGCAAACTAGTCATCTATCCAGATAGTAACTGGAGGGATTCACCCACAGGGATGTAAACTATCTAAGCAAATTTAATGTATTTTCATTTCTCATCCCAGAAGAGTTCTCATTATATAGTGGACAGTCAAATCTAGACATGTGGCTTCAAGAGTAAACCGAAAGTCTGCCAACAGTGAGGATGAGGAGTGAGCAAGATGAAGGAGAAGCAAGAGCCTCATGGCTGCTGGTAGGAAACACCATTAGCAGACAGGGGATCCGAAGTCTTGGATGCCCAGGAGGAGACAGCATGATGTAAGAGATCATTAGGAGCACCGAATGCCTCGCACTTCTCCTGACGACACGGGAGATACATTGTGTCGGGAGGCAAGTTCCACAGCGGCTCTGCGCCCTTTCTTTGAGGGTTAGTCATCCACTTAATTACTGGCTAGAGTTGTTTTGTTTTATGCGTGCCTGCCATTTCAGTGCTGTAAGAACAGGCATGAGAATGGGAACGCTTTATCACAGGGCTGAGGAACAACTCACATATCTCCACAGGAGCAGGAAGGAGAGGCAACACCGTGAGAGGACTTTATATTCTTGGCCTCAGTCAACTCGGCTTTTATTTACTGATCTTTCTCCAGAGAAATCTTGTTGGCTTTAATTATTTGCATGACTTTCCTTTCTGGGTCTTGATAAGAAGGTCCATGGCACAATGGGAACGAGCAACCAGCAACCTTTTCCCCTCCCCCAGTCATAGGCTCCTCTCTACACTCATAGAGATCTCTGTTTCTCACACCCTGGTGCCAGTATCAGTTCACTGCCCTACTGGCATCTCTTCTGAGCTTTGCTCCACCTTTGGGCCATGATCTGGCTAAGATTGCTTTAAGTGAAAAACCCCTAGGGGTTAGAGAAGCTATTCTGATTTAGTTATAAACTTGCCAGTAGGAGGGCTTAAGTTACCAGGCAACCGTTAATTAATTGGGGAATCATTGCATCCATAAATATTTCCTACTTAAGTCTCATGGGGAAGTTTAGAAATGCTTTCTAAGGTTCTTGGAAGGTCCTGAGAACCATCTGTTCCTATTGTTGATGGAAGAGATCCACACAGTGCATTCTTTATTAGTGGTTCCCTCTCTCAAGCAGTAATGCCTATTCTCCTTCCTTTATACCTTAGACCATCTTACCATAAATACATTACTCACTTACATGAAACCTTGTGTCTATGCTGTTTTGATTATTATTATTATTGTTTGTTATCATTATTATTAATTTGGATGCGGAGGGGATCCAGACTACTTTATTTGATGCCCCTGACCTAATAAATTCTTAGCAGAGCTTCTCAAAATATTGTAGAGAAGAATTTCCTCACATTGTTATTTTAAAACCAAAATCTTCAGTCTGAGATAAGTTGGAAAAGCAGTGTATCTTAATATATTAAGGGGTTTGTAAATGCTCACTTAAATTTGCCTATCCAATTGTATTTAAGTAATAATTAAAAACTAAAATCAATAACTACTGGTAACTGACAGCAATAGCCACCAAAACTAGCATCTGGTGGAATACATTACCAGTAGAACTGTGATGGGTGGCCTAGGACTGGTGTCCTTCTGGGAAGCCTCTGAGATCGTCAATCAGAAGTCTTGTAGCATTCACAGCAATATTATAGCTTTTGACGTTAATTTCTACATTCTTTCTCTGAGGGAAAGTCGGACATAAAGGAGGTGAAAAATTATAGTTGATGTAGAATGATCCAGCCTCCCCATTTCTCTCCCCTACTTGCTTCTTTCTTTCTTTCTTTCTTTCTTTCTTTCTTCTCTCTCTCTTTCTTTCTCTCTCTCTCTTTCTCTCTCTCTTTCTTTCTTTCTTTCTTTCTTTCTTTCTTTCTTTCTTTCTTTCTTTCTTTCCCACTTCTTTCTCCTAAGACTCCCCCAAGGTATAAGGCACTATACCTAAAGTAAAATCACTGTTATAATGCATCCTTTGTATCAAACTAAAAATGTATTAATGTGATATGTCTTTTAGACTATATTACTGTTCTGTAATAAGGATTTTGAGATTCGTAATTTGATTTGGGTTAGAAAAACACTATTCCACTTTTCCTACCAATTCTCTCTTCTATAAGATTTGCTTATTATTATAAATGTTCCAAACTTTCAAGAGGGAATATGTAATTAACATCAATTTATCCATTACTAGATTTAACAGTTGTTAATAAATTAATTGTAGAACAAACAGAAAAAAATACTCTGCATATTGCTACTTCAGTAATAAAACAGACTTGTAGGAAACTACTCAGGCCTTAGTCCTATCTAATGATAACTCCATAGTATTATCTACTATCTGACCCATAGCCAGCCTCTTGATCTGCTCAGCTAAACACTATCTCATGTTTGTTTATTTGTTTTGTTTTAACTTTAATTGTTTGTGTAGTAGTGGTTGCATCTAAGACCTGGTGTGTGCTAGTTCACTGCATTCACTGAGACTTATTATACAAAATTCCCAACACTGGATTTTCTTTCTATGTGTCTTTAGTGTTTTTTAACTTAAAACACCACATTCAGGATTTTTATTTTCCTCTGAAGAAACAAGATGCACTCTACCTTTTGAATATCCAGAAGTGAGTTGGAGGATATTAAGTGAGTTTCTCTGTTTCCTGCATATTCTGCATTTAAGAGATGAGGCATAAAAAAGGATCTAATGTGGTTTTAATATTTCCTACAGAGTAGTTTCATAGGATACATTATTTGTATAGTGGATTCATAATCACGAGTACTCTATTTTGGTTTCCTAAGACATTTATACAAATCTCGCTGCTTCTCTTTATCATTAGAATAAGAAGTATATGGGAAATGGATTTCCTGAGCCTAAAGTTTTTGGAGAAAATCAAGTTTAATGAGCTATGGCCTAAACTTATCATTTTGTTTGTAGTGAAAGTCTGAGACCTTATCTTGGGCAGATTATTACATAAGACAATTGTTTCTAAACTGACTATACTGAACAATCTACTCAACTGCATATTTTACAAAGTAATTCCCATATAATTTAATCTTTTGTCTTATATCATAACCTTTTTCTTTCTCCAAAATGTCCAACTTATTTGTTTCTATCTTTGAGTTTCTATCTCTGTCTCTCCTCTCTCAAGTAAATAATCCATTCTATTTTTAAATATATTCAGTAATAAATTAAATTCTGTTTAGATTGTGATTTTGCAATCTAAAACCCTCCACATGACCATGATCAACAGAATGGACTTTTCTTCTTAGTGTCGGTTCACTAATGTTAATATGCAACTTATTTTCTAATCAAGGACACTGAGAATTATTTTAGTAATATAACATCTATGTTAGGCTTTCTCTGAAGTGAAGTCATTGAATTTTTCTGCCTCAAAGTCTTAAAATAGGTTTTTCAACTAACGTAGAAAAAGTATCTCTCAGTAGAGAATCAAATATTTTCCTGTAGAACGCAGGCATATTTTTCTGTCTTCCTCTGTCTATAAGAAAACAAGCTGAAAATGTAAGCTCTTCCTCCCATACATCAGATCTCTGCTTTTGCCAGATTCTGCTATATTCTAAAACCCAAGTTCCTCTGTGTCAGTTGAGAGATTGAACTGTTGTATAGTAGCGATAACACACAATAAAAAATACATCATAAGCAAGCTGTCTCTCTTCTGGGTCACTTCATTGGAGATGGCTCTAAACTGCTTCTAATGAATTCACATTCACAAATAAGTATTACAGTGTAATACTCATATCTTTTGGGGTTGCTTTTGAAAAACATGGCAATGGAAAGAAAGATAAAATTGAAGGAAAGTGCGTATTAAGCCTTTCCTAAATTATGTGGACAGTGTATTACTTCAAAATCCTTATTGACCTGTAAGTATTCCATCCAGAAGCAAGAGACAACATGGTTTCTGCATTTATATTCCTGGACTGCTGGAGGAAAAGTAAGTGACTCATAAGACAGCAGATACTGGAAATGAAGTCAATCATCGCACACATGCTCTCTTCTCCTTACTTGTTAGACAAAGCTTTTTTTAAATTTTTTATTTAATTTTTTGTTGAAAAAAAAATTCTGCCTCCTCCCCGCCTCCCATTTCCCTCCCCCTTCTCCCACTCATCTCCCCCTCCTCCCACTCCATTCCCCCTCCCTCTCTAGTCTGAAGAGCAGTCTGGATTCCTTGCACTGTGGGAAGTCCAAGGTCCCCCCTCCACACTCCCCCCCCCTCCATCCAGGTCGAGGAAGGTGAGCATCCAAACAGGCTGGGCTCCCACAAAGCCAGTTCATGCAGTAGGATCGAAACCTAGTGCCATTGTCCTTGGCTTCTCATCAGCCCTCATTGTCCTCCATGTTCAGAGAGTACGGTTTTATCCCTTGCTTATTCAGTCCCAGTCCAGCTGGCCTTGGTGAGCTCCCAATAGATGAGCCCCACTGTCACAGTGGGTGGGTGCACCCCTCGCGGTCCTGACTTCCTTGCTCATGTTCTCCCTCCTTCTGCTCCTCATCTGGACCTTGGGAGCTCAGTCCGGTTTAGACAAATCTTTTTAAGACGCACAGTATCTTGCTCTGTGACACCTAATTTGTTTAACTGGTTTCATATAAATCACATCAGAGACTAACCCTGAAACTTCTCTCCTTCTTATGTATTTCGGTCACGAGTTGCATCAGAAGCATCTCTAGGGTCAGAATGCTCATAGGCTCTTTCATCCCTGCTCATAACTTCACTCAGCTTAAGCCCAAGGCTCTTCTCAGTGAGTTCCTAAAGATGATTTGATATATTCATAAATATTTTAAAAATATAGAACTTATGCAAAACATGCAATTAGAAGCATTGAGTAGAATACAAAATGTGTCAACGTGTTTATGGCATTGAGATTAAACTGAACCAACTCTAGCAAAGAGAGCAGAATATTCAGAACAACCTAGAGTCTGGATCTGCTCTGCGCAACTTCAGGACAATATTGTTAGAAAGTTATTCTTTTTTGCTACTATGTGACAATTTTGATGCTCAGTTATACATATCATACTTTATTCATTTCTCATTATTCATTTATTTCACAAATATTTAGAGTACCAAAGGGCACATGTTTTATTAGCTGTGCATATTTGCCAGTCGTGTGAATTTTTATACCATTTAACTTCTATACATTACATTAAATTCTTCTATAGAATAAAAGAGAACATTCTTGAAATGATTGATAAAATTAATTACCCTTCTACATGTGAGAAAACTGACAACTGCAATACAGTATACAGAACATATATACTGCATTAACCTCACCCCAACGTCTTTATTATTATAATAAAGTGAGGCAGATAATTAAATATCAAGAAAATGTTACTCAATAAGAGTGGTAAGAGCCCTTTGAAGATCTAATCAATGGTCTGTTTCATGTACCCTACATCGAAATTGATGTGACTTTGAAGAATGAAACATATTCATATATAGTAGAAGATGTGAATGTGTTTGTATATATACATATATCAATGCCTAGATGTGTTTTGGTTATAATTTGAATAATACAATAAGAAAAGTTGTGAGGAACAACTTATTAAATATACTTTGGTGACAAATTGCAATTTCAAAGCCCAATAGCTATACAAAATATTAGCATATCCATTCATGTTAGCAAGTTCAGTCTGTGACTGAAGGGTTGCACGAGAAGTATTTCATATTTCAGGGTTGCTATCCTGGTCACATTTGGAAACAGATTGACCCAGATGTTTAGCACCTGTACTCTGAAATGCAATCTAAACTCATAGCTACAGACATGTTCAAGCAATCCTTTTATTTAAGTGGCCGTGATCAATCATTATTGGATTAACAAGAACATGCTGGCAGCTACCTTTCTCCATCACTACTAGTGACCCTTACCCTCGTTTCATTTATGTTAACTATAATTTTTAATTATCACCAGATGGCCTGAGATTCCCACCTCCTGACCTGGTTTCTCCCAGCCTTCTGCTTTTCATCTTCAGCAAATCAAGTGTTTGCTTTCAGCTCTGTTGTCTAGGCTCAGGAAGAGCACAACTGTTGCCTGTTAGGAGCCAGTGATATGAGGAACTACACAGGACAGTGAAAGTGACAAAACAAAAACAAACAAACAAACAAAAAAAAACAGGCGGTCATTCATGAACTATGATCATAATCTGCTTGTGATCTAAGGGGTGTCTTAATACAACTATTTCCTGAAATATTAAAAAAGGAAGCAGCTTTAGATTCCAGTGACACCAATGGGGACAGTTTGGGGCCTGGCTGGAAACAGCCGTGCTGTCCTGTCATTGTGGTTTCTGTATTTGTTTGAACACTACGTCGTCTGGTTTTGCTTCATATCTTTCACTTAGATCAGGAGAGTAAGTCATTGATACGCTAGAACATGTCCACAAGAAAAATCACAACAAACAATTATTCTTAAAGAAATCCCTGTATATTATTACAGAGATAAAAATTAACAAGAAATAATGCAAAATACATAGAGCACATCAGCATATTCCTGATATACAGTGTGATAGGCCTAGGCATTTTCTTTCAAGATTTTAACTGTATAGACATTATAAAGTATTTAGATTCTGGATATTCCTCCTTTTTATTTATAATTAAAATCTCATGATTATTTTCATTTAAAACACCAATTTTCCATTACCAATAGTATCAAAACTAAAGACAGTTAAAATGTTAATTAATACATACAGTTTTAGACTGTTTTGTTAATGGGTTTATCTATAAAGAATCACAAATAAAAATTATATGACTAAAAATGTTTAACCCAGTGAGCAGAAGCACATGAATATCTCCTCAAACAGGAAACGGGATTGCCAGAATCTTCTAACCCCTGACTTATACCACTTTAGACAGCTTTTACTTAGTGTTCAGATGCATAATGTAGTTTGTGGTCAAATGTTTATTCCTGGAGTCTATTTTTAGCATCATTTTATGAAAGCCATTCAGTCTGTTGCTTACAGCAAGAACTTGTTCATTCACTTCACTACTCAGAAATATTGCACTCTGTGTGTGTGTCACAAAATACTCTTTCAGTCTGACAGGAAGATACTATACTTGTTCTCAGATTTCATATGATAATCTCTACTGATGTTGTTATCAGCATTTTACATGTCCCTTAAATATATGTGTACAATTTAGTGGTAATATTCTGAGACTGAAGTGACTATGTCACATGATTGACATGTTGAGTGTAGTTCACCTCCCACAAATATGAAGCTAAAATGCAGATTTCTCAGTGTGGAAGCTTGTTTAGAATGGGAAATTTCAGATGGTTCAATCACACCTACATCTATTTAATGAAAATCAAGAACAATGGTTCCATGCCAACTGTCCTTATTGAAAAAAACTGTATTTTCAGCTAAACTATTGCTTTCCTCAGAAAATGAATGGTCTTGTTATCTTTTTAAAAATAATTTACTGTTAAATATACATTTCCTCTCTGTAATAATGAGAAATGGTCCCTGGATATAACACAATGTTCTGAAAATAGCAAATATTTATGATAAGTGTGTGTTGCCAAAAAAATATACAAATGACAAATAGGCAACATAGACATGGAAATTATAAAATGTCCCATCTGTAAATGAAGAGCAACAGATGGTCATTGGCTGCGAGGAGAATCAGTTTGCTCTAGGAAAAGGCTTCCTCATAGACTTTCAACCATGGACACATATACATATAAGTATTATGAGCAAAGTTAAAGGGCTTTTGGGTTTCATATGCATGTATACATACATACATATACACACACACATATATATACATATATATATAAAGAATATATATATATATATTCTTTAAAAGCTGCATATTCTATCACTGTGTGATCTAGTAGTTAAGCACTGGGTGTTTAGTCAAATGATTGATAAACTCTCATCTAAACAAAAAGTTGCATATCAATGTTTATAGCTGATTCATTTTTAATTTCAAAACTTAGAAGTAGCCAAGATACCTTTCAATGAATTAATAAATAAATAATTTGCACTATTTTACCACCAGGACATATACAACAATAAAAAGAAATGAATTTTTTTCAAACTCTGAAAAATGTGAAAGAAAAGGAAGAACGCTATCATAACTTAAGTTATCATAACTTAAAGAAAAGGTTCTGAGACGCCTACATGTTGTATGATTCTAACTGTAAAACTTATTGGAAAATGCAAAACCACAAAATAAACCAAGGTTCCAGGTGCCCAATGCAAGAGAGCTACTGAAAATGGGTGGAGAATGTGAATTTGTAGAGCGTCCTTTCAAATTTTGTACAGAAACATATTTAACTACCACAGTGACTTACTTTTAACTGTAAGAGGGCTGAATTATTTTATATGGATATTTATATTCTGAAGAGGCATATATATATATATATACACACACATGTATATATATATGAGTAAGTCTTTGGGGACAGTGTAATTAGAGAACCAGAAGGATAAATTCTTCAAGAATTTGAATGAATAACAATTATCTTGCATAGTTTAATCTCTTAAAAGCCCATTTATATGGAAAATGTACCGTAATAGTTTCTCAAGCCTTAGGGAATATAATAAACAGCTACTTGTACTATGCTTGGGAATGTTTTCTCACACATTACTGTTTCCTACACAGGGTACTTATGAGAAATATTCCCCCTATTTTAAATTTTAAAGTCCTTCAGTATATCAGAAACATGTGCCTTGTACAACACATTTTAGTATATATTTTGGAATATAGAGTCTCACATATTCTATTAGACTAAAAAGCAGAATGAATTAACAAATGGAGAGAAAATATGTTCAACATGACCTTAATATTTTAATATGTCTGGATTGGCATGATTTTTTTCAGCTTAGAATCAGAAGAGCCGAAACTACAAAAATTCATTTTATTTCACTTGTATATAAAATGTACAATGGTCTATTGACCATTTAATCTCAGAAAATTAGCCTCTATTAGTAAAAATTAAACATTCATAAAAATATGGATTCTTTTGAAAACAAAGACAAGTATGAAATATTGCAATATGAAGGAGCTTTGGATGAAAATGGATGTGAAATCTGAAAGAGACATCACACTGTGGTGATAGTATCTGTGTGTGCTGGCAGAAGAGGGAGCAGAAGTCTCACGAGAGACAAAAGATCGGGGAGATTTTGTGCGAATGTGTCTCCTTGTAATATCACAAGCTATATACACAAAGTCTCATGCATGTGCCTTCTAAAACATGAGATGAATGAGAATAACACCAATAAAAGTGTCAAAGTGGACAGAAATAAGCCCATGAGGCTTCAACCCTACATGAAGAACTATAGGCAAATGGTGGGAGATGGGAGCAAGAGAGAGGGATCTTCCTCAGGGAGAATCACATCAACCGGTTGCCCAGTGCCAAATGGTCAGCCTTGAAACGTACATATAAGTAGCATTATACAGACTGAACAGCTTGTACTTGAGTATATATATGTATATACATGCGTATACATATATGCATGCAATAACAACTAGTAAAAAAGAAGCCATGAATTCGAAGGACAGTGTGGAAGAAAAGGAAAGGAGAAATATTGTAATTAAAATATATTCTCAAAAATAAAAACACTAAAAAATAAAAATGAATAAATAAAATTTAAAAATTACAGAAAAGATCTCCTGAGAAAGTTGGGAGTGGTGGTGGAGGGGGAGGAAGAGGGGAGAAGGGGGAGAGTAGGAGAACATGAGGGAATGGGATGCTCAAGAAAGAGGACATACAGAAAGGGAGAGAAAGGAAAGCGATATCTTGATTGAAGGTTTCATTCAAGGGCTAGGAAGAAATCTGGTACTAGGGAAATTCCCAGGAACCTGAAAGGATGACCCCAGATAACACTTTGAGCAACAGTGGAGTGGATGCCTAAACCAGCCTTCCCCTGTAACCAGGTTGGTAACTACCTTAATTGTCATCATAGAACCTCCATCCAGCAACTGGAAGCAGATGCAGAGAGATCTACAGTGAAGCACTGGCCAGTGCTACGGGAGACCAGTCCAAGAGAGGGAGGAGCGATAATATGAGCAAAGGGGTCAAGACCATGATGGTGATACCCACAGAAACAGCTGACCAGAGCTAGTGAGAGCTTGCGGACTCTGGACTGATAGCAGCGGAACTTGCATAGGATCCAACTAAGCCCACTGAATGTGGAAGACAGTTGTGACGCTTGGGCAGTCTGTGAGGCCACTGGCAGTGGAAACAGAATTTATCCCTAATGCTTGAACCGGGAGCACATGGGGTTAATTATGCAAAATGAGAAAAGATTGTACTAAAAATTCTTAATAAAAATTTTACAATAAGAAAAGAGAAAAAAAATAAAAAAATATGATCTTCTCACAGCAGTTGAGCAGTCCTTTGACAGAAACGGGAAAGCTGCAGGAAGTCAGCAAGCCTCACATGGGGACAGAGGATAGAGTGATAAAGGGGCAATTAAAACATGCTATTATGCATGCATCAGATTCACCTGGTCCATTCACAGCACTGCTGTTCTCCTTTCAAAATTCAAGAAGTAATAATTCAACTCAGTAACACTGGGAGTTTGAATATACAGACAAATAATGACCAGGTCATATATGACAAAAGCTCGCTGGCCCGTAGTTTCCTTAGTCAATATCCAGATCGCAAACCTTACCAAAAGATATTTGGAGAAGAGATGCTAGCCTCTGTATTGTGTCTCTCAACTTCTACCCCAAGACAAGGAATAGAAAAATCAAACATACTCCCAAGCCCAATACATATTAAGCCCAATTCTGACTTCTTCCCAGTTTCCCTGTCTACAACTTTCAGTCACAGTTTTTCTCAAAATCTCTAGTTTATCTTTTTAATTTTTAAAATTGGTTTTATTGAGCTAAACATTTTTCTCTTCTCTCCTCTGTTCCTCTTCCCACCTTTTCAACCCTCTCCTATGGTTCCTAGGCCCCAAACTTACTAAGGAGATCTTGTCTTTCTCTACTTCCGATGTAGATTATATCTAAGTATGTCTATCTTAGGGTCCTCATTGTTGTCTAGGTCTCTGGGATTGTGAATTATAGGCTGGTTTTCTTTGCTTTATGTTTAAAAAGCACTTATGAGTGAGTACATATGATAATTGTCTTTATGGGTCTGGGTTAACTCATTCAATATGAAGTTTTCTAGATCCATTCATTTGCTGCAAATTTCAAGATGTCATTATTTTTTTCTGCTGTGTCTTATTCCATTGTGTAAATGTACCACATTTTCCTTATCCATTCTTCAGTGGAGGGACATTTAGGTTTTTTTCCAGGTTCCGGCTATGACAAACAATGCTGCTATGAACATAGTTGAGCACACGTCCTTGTGGTACAATTGAGCATCCTTTGGGTATATACCCAAAACTGGTATTGCCGGGTCTTGAGGAAAGTTGTTTCCTAATTTTCTGAGAAATCTCCATACTGACATCCAAAGGGGCTGTACCAGCTTGCACTCCCACCAGCAATGCAGGAGTGTTCCCTTTACCCCACAACC
Source organism: Alexandromys fortis (assembly GCF_014885135.2). Lineage (NCBI taxonomy): Eukaryota > Metazoa > Chordata > Mammalia > Rodentia > Cricetidae > Alexandromys > Alexandromys fortis. Next base: position 6,542,081 of record NW_026067946.1, read on the forward strand.
TCTCCAGCTTAAGTTATCGCTAGTCTTTTTAATTTTGGCCAGTCTTAAAGGTGTAAAATGGAATCTCAGAGTTGTTTTGAATTGCATTGCTCTGATGGCTAAGGATGTTGAACATTTCCTAAAGTGTCTTTCAGCCATTTTAGATTCCTCTGTTGAGAGTTCTCTGTTTGGGTCTGTACTCCATTTTTTTTTATTAGCAAAATCTCTAGTTTTTGTATTAAGATATCTCCTGGCTACCCTGCTTGCCATGGCACTCTCAGCATGGTGTTAGCAATGTTGCTTTTGCCCATTACATAGCAGATTTTCAATAAACAATTCCCTATATCTTTGATGGCCTTTAGTATTTCCTTATAAATAATTTTAACAAATATGTGTAAAAACTTCCTTTCCAATAAGTCTTTAAAAATGTATCACTTTAATCATCATCATCATCATCATAATTGGTCTTCTAATAATAACAAAATGGTAGGTTTATAGATTTTTTTCAAATAATTGATTTGTGGATGTTGTAGATGAGAACATAATGGGAATAACCACAGGAGAGACTTTGGATAGATATACACAAACACACTACACTTTTTTGTTTTTCCATAAATTAGTTGACTAATTAATTAGTCCTCACTAATTCCTTCTAATAGTTTCTTCTCAGAACAATGGAGTAATAACTGTTTCCTCAAAGAGGCTGTTAATAGCATAGAACTATGAACTCTTCATAGGCTCTGCATATTCACAAACAGTAGTATTTCCTCCTACAGTTATCTTTGACCTCAGTTATAGAATTATGTTTGAATACATAAATAAACTCTCCTACATACAGATTCTAGATTTAATGTTGCATTGGTAACATAAAATATAAAGTGGAGTGTGGGACTAGCAAGAGTAGGATCAACCAGAGAGGATGGTGGAGGAGAGAGCAAATCTGACCAAGATTTAATGATACATGTGTAAAATATCATACTGAAACATGCTACTCTCTATAGGGACAAAACATTAAAAATAGTTAATAAAAAATGAATATTTTATAATAAGTAAATATAAATAGCCTACCAAACAGGTTTTAAATCTGGTTTCCTTTTGCATGTCAATGTAACAAACACTGGAACAAATCTGATAGACAAAAACCATAAGGTATGTGTCTCTAGGCTACAGATAATGGATTTGATCTGACAGTCAAGTATTATATGCTAGAAAAGTTTGAAATTTTTGTGAAAGAAGCTAAATTTCCCGAAATATGTAAGCATGTAAGTTACTATATAATCTTTTTAAAACATTTTCTGTGTTTATTATGGCTTGAGATAGTAGATGCCAGTGTATTATGGGAAGAAATAATTTACATATAAATAATGACTCACTCCCATCTCCACATAGGTTCTTAGAGCAAATACCCAAACTCTCGTATCAATGAAAAAAATTAAAACACACACACACACACACACACACACACACACACATGCTATTTAATTGAGTGAAGCAAGGCCATTGCCAGCAGATCTGCTTCTCTGAATACTGGATAGGTAACTAATTAAGAACAAAGCTGTTATATTAGCTTTACCTTGCTCTTTAACTGTGACAGCACAAATGTTGCTCTTTTGGACTTGAAGAAGCCCATTAATTTCTATCTACAAATTCACAGAACAATTGGTTTTGCTCAATACATATAGCAGCTATGTTTTTAACAGCTACATTTCACAGATTCAATTTACTTAATTAGATTCAAGAAAAATCCAATTCTCATTTGTGTTCATTATATAAATCTTATTTCTAAACACTGTATATACCTTTAGAAATTCTGGTTAATAAGTAATTGTGGAAATATGTATTAATAGTTATAAAATTGTTAACTTTTACTTTGATGTGAGATAACTAATATGACATCTTTTTCAGAAATACAGAATTTAGATAGATATCAGAACTATTTCAGATACTAGTAAAAAGTCAACTTTTCTAATGAAACGTAAGATAGTCTCTCAAATTTTATTTTCAAAAATTCATTATGTCTTTATAAAATGAAATTATAGTAACCTTAAACTTTAGATATTAATTTAAATAAATTCTGGTCACTGACATTAAAATTCAATAAAAATAAAAATCAGAAATGTATTATGCCTCAAAAATTTTGTGGTCCTTGTCTATGAAAAATAATTGTTGTTTTACACAAGAATAGAAAAATACGAGCTTTAGATGCTTGAATGCTAATTGGAGTTATACACGGCACAGCAACAAAGATGACAATATCACATACATTCTACAACTTTTACTTGAGGGAAGTATGCAGTGACTGTACCTGATGTAGGTCATGATGTTGGTACCGTTTTCGTCACGTTTGCAGATGTCCAGCATGTGGCTGACCCTGTGGAGGCCTCATTTTCCCAACTCATGCTTAGAAGTGGACAGTTTGGGTGACAATGTGGATGAGTAAGTGTCCTTAGGGTACGCCCACATGATTGAACATTAGTAGCTTTATGAGAAGATGGAGAGGAAAAAGTAAAATTTTTGTTTTGTTTAAGTTTTAGTTTTGCCGAGGTGTTTATTTCCCTCGGTGCACATGTATTAAAACATTATGACATATTTAGGAAATATTATTTCTGTGTATATGCTACATTTTCAAAAATTAAAAATTTTGTGAAAATATTTAAGAAATAAAACATGTAAAAACAAGAGAAATACCAGCATATACATACACATGGGATTCTCTGTGTCTTCAAGACCTGAAGCACCAGCAAGAATGATTTTATTAGAGCCATGAAATGTGATCTTAGCATCTGAACTGAGATAATGATAAGCTAGATCCACTGTATTCAATATTAATAAAACAAAAGAAGACATTCTGCATAGGATCCTGGTACTGTAGACATTAAGAGCCACAATTGCCAAATGGGATCTCACAAGATTGTAAATTCCGTGTATAGCAAAGGACACCATGACAGGTATGAAGAGACAACTATAGGAGGGAAATTATTTAGTAGCTATAATCTGACAGAGGATTCCGTATAGAGCAAATGTGCGTGCGTATGTATGTGTGTCTGTGCGTGTCCTTAGGTGTGGTTTAAATGGAGTTATCCTATAATGAGTAGAAAATGCTTCCTCCAAACACTATAGGCTCTTAAATGTGCACTGACAGGTGGGCAATGTCGCATAGACAAACCCTAACATTACATGCTATTTCCACTGCTCTTGGTTACCACACTCCGGAAATTAACGGAAGATCCTCTTACGGAAAACATGGAGAAATCCAGCTGATACTGACTTGGAAGTGTCTTCCTACTGATTTGTCTTCACATAGGGTTGGAAATTCCTTGTGTGTTACCCAACAGAGAAGAGGAATAAACAGTCGTGGCCAGCTGTGAACTCTGGGAGCTCTTATAATGACCGGCTTGGCACAAGATGCCCACTGGTACTATCGAGGCTTGCAAGTTATGGAAATAACTAGGAACTTCCTGATTGGGCTTAAAGTCAGCTACACAAGACATAACCAAGGCTTGCTATCACCAACTGAGCCAAAAGCTTACTTCTAACTGGGCCACCAACCTCAGAAAGAGCTTCTAATACTATGACTCCTCTAAATAGACATTCTATTGAACTCCATACTAAGTTCTTGTTTTTATAGTCACAAATTAATGCATTCTAATGCTGATCAGGGAAGCACCTTTCTGCAGTAGAAAGCTATTAATACAGAGATCCACAGCTGATCAACATGAAGAGAATAAGATTGTGGAGTGTTCAGTACTAAATAAGGCATCTCTAGGATTTCCCCCATTAAGAATCATAGACTATCTTAAAGGAGAGGGAGGAAGGATGGTGAGAAACAGAGGCAGTGGATATCTTCAGCGAAATAGGATTTTCCAGACATGTCATCATCATCACACACATGAACTCACCGTGGTTGTGACTGCATGTACAAGGTCTGCACAAGACTGAAGTATGCAAAATCCTAGGATGAATGGCAGAGGGACTCATGAAACCCCACATTTATCTGAGGAACTGTTGTCACTCAAAGGCGGATGGGGTGAGTCATTTTCTTCAGTGATGGGGCTCTTCAGAGACTAAGTCTGTGTCAATAGACAGTCCCACACCAATATAGACAGTGATGTACTGAGTAGTATAATTGGTTTAAATAAGAAGAGCTCATGAGTATGGGAGGGATAAGTGGAGTGTGATTCAGGGGCTAGAGAGGGAATTGTAAGAGAGTGAATGAAGGATGGATTTGATCAGAATGCATTACATGCATCTACGAAACGTTCAAATAATAGAATGATTATAAAAATCAGTCTGGCTGCTCCTGTGTCAGGTATATTGTCCTGGTGTAAAGAATGTTGATCTGCCTTTCTTATGCTTTTTTTTTTTCATGTGGGACAAAGTCTCACTCAGGGTAGCCTCAAACTTGGATCTTCTGTTGATAAAGTATTTGGAAGTTGTGTATAAGTTTTAATAATACAAGTTTCTTTGGGGTGTATATGACAGGATTTGCTACACTGGACTGGTATCTTCACAGCTTTCAAAAGGCAAGACCTGTCTCCAAAGCTTCCTTTTGCATCCTGCATTTAAGTCATTCCATGTAGTGGAGCCATGGCTGAGACTGTTTATTGTCTGGAGGTTTCCGGGGTTACTTCTCAGATTCCTTCAAGTCCCTCCACACATGTGTAATTTGTAGGACATTTAGCAGGATGTTGCCATAATATTGAATGCTGTACTTGGAAGCAAACTGGTTGAAGTTAAAGGCTGGAAAAAAAGACAGTGTGGATGATGGGATTCACAGTGTAGGGTGGAAAAAATAATGCCCATCGATACATTTTTAAGATGACAAGTTGAGGGGGTGAATTCTGTCAACTCATGCAGTTGTTACTTCATTAGGGAATTTCAAAAAAACTTTCTTTAAACTGCAGACAGCTATGTGCTGTAATGAGAGAACATGATATTCATGAGGACTGTGCTGTTATTTGTGCCTAATCTTAATAATAGCTGATACTGGAGCCCCTCAGCTTCTCTCCACACACAGGGCTTAATGAGGCAGTTATCTACTCCTAACTCCAGATGCTCTCTCTCTCCCTCCCTTCTAAATCTTTTGTCTCATTCAATATGTGTTCACATCTGCAGAAATGCTAACCATTATATGCAAGCAGTGCTTCTAGCTTCCCGAACTGCTATCAAAATGAGTTTAGCTAGTCTTCTCCATGGTAGGAATCTGATCTTCCTTCCAGCAGCAATTAAGGAGTGTATTGGTTTCCTAGGGCTGCCACGACAAAGAACTGTAAGCTGGGTGGTTACAAACAACAGACACTCATTTATTCCCAGTCCTGGAGGAAGACAGTCATAAAGCAAGCCAGGTGTAGGCAGAGTCCTGTGTTCCCTTACATGTGCATTTAGAAAGAATCTGTTTCCTTTGCCCTTTTGATGTCGGTGAACCCATGGTAACTCTGGGCTTCAGATGTGCCTTCCTGTCTCTACCTTTCTCAACACATAGCATCCTATGGTGTGTCTTTTCGCTTCACTTTGTCCTTTTCTTAATCTCTCTTTTTCTCTTTTTAATGACATTTGTTTTATCAGATTAGAATCTTAGAACCTTGTATAGACTTAACGAATCACATTGGAAATACCATAATGACACTCATCCACATTGTCACCAAAAGAGTCCACTTTTTTTTTTGTTTGTTTTGTTTTGCTTTCAAATAAGGTCACTTGCTGAATACTTGGTGCTACATATTCTTTTGTTTTGTTTTGGGTTTTAGAGCTATACATTTTTTTTCCATAGCAGAGACAAAGAAAACCTGATATTCAAGGAACATGGTTTCCTTCCCTGGTTATTTCTCATTAAGCTCATAGTTTAAAGTTCACTGTTACTTTAGTATTTTTTCCATATATCACAGTGTAGAAGATCAGAACCAGCTAAAGTAAGACATATGTAGCAGACTTTAAATTAAAAAGAAATAAGAACTAGAGTTAAAAAATCACACACACATATGTATATATATATATATATATATTTAATTAAGAAAAGCAGAGTGCTACACACATATATGGGATTACTCTAATCAAAATATGAGTTTCAACTTTTTATATACCATCTGTGTGAATGTTTGTAAGGTATTTGATTTTCCCTTTCTCTTCTAAATGGTTAAAATAAGCTTACTCCTTTTGCAGCATCTAGCTTTTATTCTTGATAAGAGATAATCTTATGAGGGAATTGTTGCTTAGCACAATATGTGACAATAAGAGACAGCTAACACCTTTGTCTGGCCTGTATACACTTGACACTTGTATGCATAAAGGTACACGGCATATATAGAAACATGTGAATTAAAATTATTGTATAAAATATATCTCTAATAAAATGTATTTGTGTATATTGAATATGCATGGATTACCTTTGTCTTATTCTCTAAACAACATGTTTAACACCATTTATATAACATTTAAGTTATGCCAGGAATTACAAAGCAAACTAGATATGATGTAAAGTGGAAGGTGGTAGGTATGATACACATGATCACTGTGTCATTTTGTAGAAGAGATTTCAGCATCTACAGTCTCTGGTATCTAAAAGAGTCCTGAAACCAATCCCTCCTGGACAACTGTCCATTAACTCTATTAACTCAGATAGAGGGAGATACACAAGAGTTCAGAGTTGTCAGACAGGGTATGGAGACTTTCATGATGGCAGAATTTCTTAGGTATTTCAATCAGTCATCTGCCATTGAAGGAATCGCATACCCAGATATGATTCTCTACCCATCCTGCTTGTCCAGTTTCCTGCACTGGGTGTTTCTAAATATCTGTGCTTTTTTTCACTTTATGAGGTACATAGTCTGAAAGATAGATCTCAAGACAACGACATCATCATAGTGTCTACAGTGGTATTACAAATATGTAACTTTTCAAAAGTCTCAAGTCAAAACTCATAGTAAAAGACATACTGCTTAACCACAAGTTTTTCTGGCTCCCATCTGGTGTGTATCACTTTCTCAGACGACTGAACTCCTAAAGTGTGACCCCAGCCCAACTGTGACACATGCAGATCTCTGGTTCCTTCACCTGCTTGTACTCTTATAAGTCGTATCTCAGGCAAACAATTGTAAATTTCCCCAAAGCTTTAGACATTTCAGAATACATTTTTGTCTGAGTCAAAATCAAGAATCAGTGATGCTGTTTTATCTATTATCTTACATATTTTAGAAAGTGGCTTCCCTATTGGATACTGAGAGCATTTCTCCTTCAAACCAATTTTTTTTTCAGTATGATGGATAGAAGTTAATTAACTTATCTGCAATAAAATGTATGTGCAACTGTAATAGGGAAATAATAAATATGAGAAATTTTGTGATCTGTCTCTCTCTAGTATGTGTGTTTATCTGTGCACAGAAAAGCAGTTTAGTGGAAGATTTAGAGTTTTAAAACCTTTAAATACATAATAGTGACAGTGTTCAGCTTTCTTGAACATTGTTTTTGTGAAGAAAATGGCAACAGTTGAGAAACTCCCCAATTGTTTCTTCCCTACAATAGCTTGCCATTCATGTCCAGAGAAGGTACTAACCAGTGCAAACTTTTCTTTTGCATAGTCTGATACCTTCCTTATAGTTCACCACCTATATAAAGACCCAGTTAGTCCCGCTGTTTGTGAGATGTCTCTCATTAGTGAATAGTCCATAGAGAGAAATGGCATTAAGAGTTCCCTTAATTATATTAAGCATAAAATACAAAATATAAAAAACACCATTTCTCTCACACACATGTATCTATTATCTGTCTCATTACTATCTATCATCTATCTATCTATCATTTATTATCTATATCATCTATCTATCTATCATTTATTATCTATCTATCTATCTATCTATCTATCTATCTATCTATCTATCATCTATCTATCATCTATCATATATCTCTATCTGTATACCTCTATAAAACACTTACAATGTCAAAACAAGATTTTATGCATATAATTTAGCTACAAGATATTGAACCTTCTTTAAATAAAACAATCCTTTCTGAACATTATTTCTTAAAAACTTGAAGGATGTGTGTCACTTCTTACGGGTTACTGGCATATTAGAATAAACCATATTTTTTAAAAGTGATATAGAAAGAAATTTCATAGAAATCAGAATTTGTTTGTTTCTTGCTCACATTTTCTAAAGGAGAACTTTATGCTTGGTGCTAATTTTTTATTTCTCCTATACTTCATCATTGTGTCACTTATTTAAGATTTTTAGGAACATTTCTTCAGGGACTAAAGATATGGCTCAGCAGTTAACAGAGCTTAATGCTCTACCAGAGACCTTGAGTTTAGTTCCAACACTCAGGTCAGTGGTTGACAACTACGTCACTCCAGCTACCGAAGAAGCAGATATTATCTTTTGACTGCCATGTGTACCCACACACATGAAATACAGAGAGAGATGTACACATTCACCAAAACATTGTAAAAATAATTACATCCTAAAATTGGTTCAATTATTAAAGATGAAGTATTGGACCAGGGATATTCTTAAAAATTTAAAAAAAAAACTTACAACATGTATTTGTGTGTGAGTGTGTGTGTATGTATGTGTGTTTGTGTGAGTGTCTGCATGTATGAATGTGCACCAGAGTTTTGCACCTTGACATATATATTTTCTGTGGATGTCAGGAGACAGCATAGAGAAGTAAGCACCCCCTTCCCTTCCCTTCCAACATGTAGATCTAGGAGACTGCTCAGGTAGTCAGACTTGGCATCAAGCATTTCTACCTGCTGAGCCATTTTCACAGGCCCCCAAGGAGGTTCTTTTATCTGAGAGCTATTCTTCCACCTAGGCCTGTATCTGTAAATGTTAGTATAGATTCTACCTGAGAAAGTCTAGTGATTCAGAAAATTATAATCCTTTATGGAAGTGATAATATTTGCCTTCTGCTTAACTCTTATTTGTTCCTGTGCCTTTTAAAAGGGATTCACGCCTGACAAGTATCCTTCACAAATGATCGAGTTTTGGAGTATCAAAAAATGTATACACCCAAACACTTCTGGGGAATTTTTTAAAGTGTTGGAGTTCGAATGAGAAGCATGTGCCCATGCCTAGCAATTTAAGGCTGCCCATTTTCTCACCAGTTCTCATTATTTCTTTCAGAGCCTGAGGCAGTCAAAATTTGTAGGACACCTTATTAACTGGGCATAATTTAAGTAGCTTCTCTCTCTCTCTCTCTCTCTCTCTCTCTCTCTCTCCCTCCCTCTCTCTCTAATTTTCTTTTTTTAATAGGAAGTAGGAAGAAGTGCCTGAGCTGATGACTAAAGCAAACTGAGTTGCAAGTCATGAATTCATCAATTAAGAAAATACTTAAAAATTTCTTAGAGTCATTTTTTTATATATATAATGCAATTGCAGTGCAAAGAATGGGGCCCCTGTGTGTTTGGACACTGTTTTGGCATGGGAAGGAAAGTCAGTCTTTTCTATTCATTATAAAAGGGCGCCTGTCAGTCAACTGTCCAGGGTAAGCTGCAGTCTTCACCTCACCTGATAAAATAAAAGCCACAGTGGTGTCAAGGGGCTGCTACTTTGCATTTGTTTGAGATTCACTCATTCATTGATTAATTTTCACAACAGTATGTTATATGATTTTGATTGTCAATTATCACTCTAGTGTGGATAGTTATATGAGAAAAAAGAGATTACTGTTGCATAATAATGGATGTCTATTTTCAAAATATTTTCTAATTATCTTCATTGGTTGAAATAGATAATGGGAAGAATGTGCTGGGGATTGGCTGGCATCACCTGTTCATAGGTAATTTAACACTGAGGTGTTAAACACGGTGCTTTCTCCATTGTGAAATGCCAAAATCAGTCAAATCCTGTGTGGAAGGATGAACCCTGCACCCTGCACCCCATGGAGGCACATGAGATACCTCCTGATAAACTCTGGTATGCCTTGAAGGATATACCTTAAATTTATTTAAAATGTTTCACATTTTAAACACAATATACAAAATAGAGAAATATGTCAGCAAATTCAAAAAATGGTGACTTTTATGTGGCCAGCCGTGCCTCAGCTAAGCCCATCAGCTAATTGTCATAATGATAAATAATCAGTATTCTACAGTGTGCAGTGATGCTAAACTATGAAGTTATTTAGGGCTATAAAAACAATTTCTTCTTAAAACAGTTACAAATTACAATGAGTTTATGAGGAAGTGAGCATGTTTGAAGTCAGGAATGCCTGTGTATAAGTCATATCATTGACTTACAAAACTGTAAGAGAGAATGGAAACTCTCAATAAAATCTTTCATTCAGGCCTCACAGAGGAAGGCTTTGTTGGTGAGATTCATTTATACAAAGGGTATATGGAATACCAAGAAGGTATATTCCAAATGCTTTCATGTATTCTAGTCTCCTAGTTTTCAGCAGACTTATTTCTCTTCTCTGGGGCCAATGCACAAACATAGCTAAGTGGAGAGGAGTTGGGTTATTAGGGACAGGGAGAAAACAACATGCTCAGGTTCTTAAAAGAAAGAGATATCTTTATTATTAGACTCAACTATGTAGGCTTTTTTTTTTTACAAAACATCCTAGATTACTACCGAGGCTGGATGAATTTTTAATCTAGACAGGTTTATACAGTGTAACCTATCCTTTTAACCAGTCAGTCAAGTATTGGCAGTCTACTAAATAACCCTTGCTTTATTTATTGCATGTTTAATTATTACATTTACACAGTCACTTTATCAGTCACTATTCCTTACAGTTAGACTAGATATTGTTCAGTGTACTTCACATCAGTAGAGAATCATCATGAATAATTAATCAGTTGATGTAACTTGCAAAGCAATGCTTAGAAGTCAGGGGTGCTACTGACATTGTGAGCTCTATAGCTTGGTATATTTTCAAGTTTAGAAAGTTAGCCAAGTCAGTGTATGGTTGGACAACATTCAAGCCTGAATTCTTTGAGCTAGCTCCATCTTCATTTGTTCCTCACTATATAATCAAACTAAAGAATAGTTTCTACTAGTACTTTTGTGGCTGCTATTGCTATGTCAAAGGTGAATTTTGTGAAATACTATTTATATATTTCTCATTCTTCTCTTTTAGAAATAATTTTACTCTTTTAAAAATTAATGTTATACCTACTGGACTAGGCCTACTTTACATAGGCTTGAAATAGTTGCTAGGAAATTCAATTGTTTCTATCCTACTTAAATTTTGTTATAAAATATACATCATTCATTAAATTAAAAATTATTCTGTTTATTGATTTGTTGAAATATTGACTACTGTGGGTTCCCATTAGGAACAAGGGACTAACTGTATAGGTAATTTTTTTTCCTTTGTTGCTTTTGTCAGAAATGACTACTCATGCAAGAAAGGCAAGTTTATTCTATACTGGTTTAAGTTCTTAGTTAATATCTATAATAAGAAACTATCTCGAATAAATTCATGTCCTTTCTCTGTTTTCAAGGGGATTCTTCATTTTCCTTCTCTATGTAAAAGTATTTTCTCTCTATATGTTTCCAGTGGCTTGGATTCTTAATTTTCCATATATTATAACTGTGGAAAATACCAAAAGCAACATGAGTAAACATTGTGCAAAACTCTTAATGCCCTGGAAATAATTAAGCATAAAATAAAAAAGATGACAAATTTTATTATTCCTTAGACTGTGTGGCAGAATCCCACAACTGAAAGATAACTTGTTGACAGAGAGAGAATAGAGCAGAGAGCACTGGAAAGATGAGTAAGTAGATGAATGTGCCTGCTGCCAAGGATGGGGAACTGAGTTCTGTCTCAGGGACCCACATGGAGAAAGAAAAGAATATACTTCAGGTGGGTTTTTCTGACATCTATACAGTTATTTGGTATGTGTATTTATGAACACCACACACACACACACACATACCCTAAACTAATAAATAAATGTTTAAAAAGGGAAACTAGAGTATAGAAAGAACCATAGATAAAACCATGAGTTTCATCTAAATAAAAGGAATTTTTTAGGGACCAAAAAGATATAGAATATTGGAAGTCCTGTCCTAACATATATTACAGTTTTCTATGGCATACAGAAGCTCAGCCAAGCAGTAGAAATGAACTATTATAGGAATATTTATTTCTACAACTTGTATTTTATATACCATTTACCACCTCTCTTCATTACACTTTTGTCTTATGTAATCACATGTTTTAATATTGCTTGATTATCAGGTACATTTATATCACTTGATATCAAAATCTATCTGGTATAATCATACAGAATATCCCTAGAAAATCTTTGTAAATATCTATGACTTTGACATTGGTTATATGTTTTCACAAAGATACACTTCCTATTTTTCCCCAATGACATTGAACTGTCACTTTGAGTGGCCATAGTCACCTATGCTCACAGACCCTTCCTAAGCCTTTCAGTTTGTGTATTAATATTAACTATTACCAACAAACTACTCAGTATTCTGGGTGGTTTTATTCTTTTTATTGTCAATTTAATCTGATTGAATGTTTCTTCCAATTATGGAAAAGAATATAAAAACAAACAAGCATGTAAAGTTATAGAGACTGGGTAGGATATAGTAAACGTATACACATATGTGAATATAACAACCATTAAGGAAAAGAGCACCTATGAATTTGAGAGCAAGGTGGGAGGGCATGATGGTGGTTTTGAATTGGTAAAAGTGAAGAAATTGTGGAATTATTTTATAATATCACGAATAAGATAAAATAAATAGATAGATATTGATAGACAGATAGTTAAATGTAACAAGTAAATCACTAAACAGATAGCCAATAGCAGACATTTGTGTCTTCCCTGAGATTGTCTGTTGAGGACCCCTTCAGAGTGACACTGAGCTAGGTCACAGCCACAGCTGACTCAAAATTCACTCTTAATCAATTGTCTTAGTCATTTTATAGTTTCTATCTAATTGTTTATTCGAGGACCGAACTAATACCTCACAGCCAAGCAGATTTTTATGGCTGTGTATATAATGTCTGGACAAATAGGTTGTGTAGTGGAAACGAAAGAGCTGACTCTGTGCTTTCTGTAATGGCATGAGTGGACTCAGTACCACAAAGTGCGGCTTTATTGTGTCTTTCCAGCAGGCCATTTGTGTGAGGCATGGATTGGAATAATAATTCAGAAGTGTAATAGCACTTGAACCCAATTGGATATGAGATCCATCCAACAAATAAATGGATGGATGCAAATGATGCAGAAATAGAAAAACAAACGGCCAGTGCAAACCCTCTCCTCATTTAAACATGCCTCTCGCTGTCATTTTGACAATGTCACTAAATTGACATTTTAAATAAAGAAAACTATCTTCTTTTAGAACAAATCCTTATCTTTGATTTGAAATAGTCTGATACTTTAAATTAAGGGTAGTTTTGTCTTAATTGTAGAAAAATAAGTGCCTTGATACCTAGATGATTTTTTAAACTTACATATACGCATATATATTTAACATATACATTTTTTTCTGTGTATGTAGGGTAGTATTTCATAGGAACCTAAACTTAAGAAATAGTATTATTGATCCAGTCCATACCCTTTAAAGACTCAAAATTTGCCCTGGAAAGAGAAAAGGGAAAAAAAATAAGGTAAAAGAATAGGAAACTGGATCTGACCATTCCTCTTTCTGACAGTGTTTACTAAATATTGTCAAAGCAGTTATGGCAGACTCAGTCTGAGGAGACTCCTTAAGGAGGCTGAACTCTGGAATCCCCCATGCTGACAAGTCCTCTCAAACCTCTTAATGGATTGGAACTCTAAGGAAAGGGGAGGAGATAAGTCAGGAGCCGAGCAGTTTTATCTTATCTAGGTCTGTTTTTCCAAACGCTTCTCTATTTCTCTTCTTATTTCTGTCGTCTTTGCCATCTCAAACCCACTGATTAAAATAAGAGAGAATTAATTGAGGGGGAAAGTTTACCCTGGAAATATCAGAAATGCTTATTGAGCCAGTGAATGGCCAAGTGTGAAAAGAGGAAAATCAGCCGAAGTGAGGAAATAAAGTTTGTAGGTGTTTAAAGTAACTGGATGTGTGAATTCAATCTGTAGTATACTCCATTTCCTACTGGGCACCACACATAGTGTGTTTTTCTCTCCTCTGTTCTCCTACTGGATGGCAAAGCAATGTTCCTATCTTCTGAGATTCTGTTCTCATTAATGTGGCTCTGCTAAAGGGAAAGATGTAAGGATTTTTTTTTAAACTCTAGGACAATGTAATGAGTTTTGGCAAGAGGCTTGGCTCCGGAGGGGTTTCCAGAGTCCACGGGGATGGCCCTAACTAGGCCCTTGGGCAGTGGAGGAGAGGGTGCCTGAACTGGCCTTGTTCAGTTGTCAGACTGATGACTATCTTGAGTATCACCATAGAACCTTCATCCGGTGACAGATGGACAAAGAGACAGAGACCCACATTGGAGCACTGGACTGAGCTCCCAAGGTCCAGTTGAAGAGCAGAAGGAGGGAGACTATGAGCAAGGAAGTCAGGACCACGAGGGGTTGGTTCACTCACTGAGACAATGTGCCTGAGCTAATGGGAGCTCATCAACTCCAGCTGGGACTGAACGAGCTTGGGATCAAACTGAGCTCTCTGAATGTAGTTGACAATTGGGGCAGACAGAGGGGCCAATGATAATGGCACTGGGATTTGTCTCTACTGCATGTACTGGCTGGCCTTTTTCGGATCCTATTCCCTTTGGATGCATACCTTCCTAAGTCTGGATGTAGTGGGGAGGGACTTGGACTTCACATGGGGCAGGGTATTTTGCCCTCTCTTAGGACTGGAGGGGCATGTGGCAGGGGGGGGGAGTGTAGAAGGGGAGTGGGAGGGAAGTGGGAAGAGGGGAGGAAGTGGGAATTTTGATTGGTATTATTTATAAAGTAATAGAAAAAGAAATAAAAAATAAAACAGTAAAAAGAAGGAAGGAAGGAAGGAAGGATGGAAGGAAGGAAGGAAGGAAGGAAGGAAGGAAGGAAGCAAGCAAGCAAGCAAGCAAGCAAGCAAGCAAGCAAGCAAGCAGGAAAGACTCCAGGACAAGTATGCTGTACATCTCTGCTGCTGCTTCCTGGAGGAAGAAAGCAGAGAAAAGGAAAAAGAAAAAGATGTCATGCCATTTGCGTTAAGCCAGTATGGAGCAGCCACTTGGCAGGATAGACATGGGGAGGAATGGGATTTTGACAGACTACAGAAGAAGTCTACACAGAAAAGCATTCATTGGTTTTGGCCAGCATTGAAAAAAAAAACCCAGTAGAAATAAAGAATAACAATGTCACACTTTTCTCAGCAAGATAAACAGACCCAATTAACCTCATGGCAATTTTTGTAGGAATTGCCTTTTTTGTTGTTGTTTTTCACTTTTGAAATGAGTTTTTAGACAGATTGAAAAATACTTTGGCAAAGGACTCCTGGTCTTTGCTTACCACGTTGTCCTTCTGCTGCTCTTATATACTTCATTTTCTTTGCGAGTTATACTTCAGGTTAGCTCAGTGAATTTGAAGAAAAAAGTTTGATAGGCTTTTGGGTCATTTCCAAGAAGTTATTAATTGTGCCTCATGGAAGTGTTGTGTGTTGGGATTTATAAGTCACCTAGAAAAAATACTTTACACTTTACAAATTCTTCCTAAATATCACACTTATTATTAGTAAATTATTTGAGTCGAATAGAAGCATAAGATGCTAGCGTTAGAATGCACTTGAGATAATTAGATGTGTGCCCTTCTTTTCAGATAAGAAATCTAATGCTCAAGGAGAAGCCAAATGCTCTACCAAGGTCATTAAATAAGTAGAAATAGGGTTAAAATCTAGGGTTGAATTATTCAATTTAGTATTCTTTATATTGCTTCATATGCTTGTCCCTCAACTTCCTACATCATTCTTAATTATACTGGTTTTGCAGTAGACCCATGCAGCCACCAACACTCACAATATTCTAGGATAATCCATCATTTCGTCTCACAACATATTTTATCTGGAAACACCCTTTCTCCAGAGGGAAAAGTAATAAATAAATAACTTTGTAGACATAGAACCTACAAAGTTATTTATATACGATAGACCTAGAACGTATGAAGTAAGTGGGCTATTTCTTATAACATCTTAGAAAAAAATCCCTTGTGTTGTATTTTATCTAATAAGTAAAAAATATTATTTTATTTTTTATGATTTTTTTCTCTTTATAATATTTGCATGCACTTGTTTGTTGTTGAGCTCAGGTTGGCCTCGGACTTTTGAACTTTCTGCCTCCAGTGCCCCACATGTCTTGATGCCCTCCCAGCTCTATTTATATAGACTGTGGTCATTCTTTACATGTGGACCATATATAACAATCAAGTCAAAGCAGTATTTCCTTCCGCTCAAACACACATCTTGGTTAAAAGCTAAATATTTTTCTTCTAGTCTTTGTAAATAATTTAGAATTATTTTATCTTTACTTACCTATTGCACTACTGAAAAGCCACAAATAATTCTTCCACTGGACCTGTGAGATGGTGCCTCTTTCTGAGTGCCTCGTCACTCTGATTCTCCACTCTTCATCTCTGTTACTGCTACCCCATTCCTCTACAAGGCTGACTTACTAGTTTGCATCAATGAATAAGAACATGCAGTACTTGTTCCATTCTCCCTTATTTCTTTTATTAACATTAATTAAATGTTTAGACTGTTGTACATAACTTTGGGTTTATTATGGCATTTTCTCACAAAACATGGTGGCTTCATACTTTGATCACTTTCATTCACAAACCTTTTCTGTATTCAAGGCTTCATAATTATTTAAAAATAATGTTCAGATACATTGTTCATTATTCTGCTTTTTTTGAGGCAAGGCCTTCTTTACCTTTAAGTTTTCTGTGTATGCTAATACATGAAATTCATTTGATTTTTGTACATTCATCTTGTTCATATACTCTCAAAAATTTTCTCAGATATTTCTGCAGATACTCAGATTATTCCAGTTATATAAGGTTACCTACAAGAACATTCTATGATTTTTAGTCATTTTCTACAGTTTAATATATCTCATTAAAATTTTTTGAAATATTTTACAGAGAAATAAATCAAATTTGTTGATTTGAAATCTTCTTGAAACATTCTTAGTGTAGATGACTATATGCTACACACACATACACACACACACATACACACACATTAACATATACTTTTAGTCAATCCTACTAATAGTCTTCTAATTTCCTTAAAACCTTAAAAGTTAATACTTGTTTGGCTTTCAAGTTTAATTCTTTCTCTATAGTTATCATGCAAAAAATGATTGACGGGTAAAGGAAGCTTGGTCGGTGTCCTGTTGGAATGGCTGAACTTTGATTTAATTGAGCATAAAAGAGCAACCAACCTCCACAGGGATAAGCCGGCATGTGTGGCTGTTTGAGTTTCTACTCGAGAGGGTATTTTGTCACAATGTACAATATAAAGCAGGTGCTACAACATGCTCTGCTGGGCAGAGTGACAAGTGATGGCATCCCCAGAGTCACAGCAAACGACAGATTTAGAGACTCCTGTGCTATGATGAAGGACCCATGCACCAGGGCTGTAGATTAACTTCTACTTGTTAAAGGGAGAGAATTTTCATGTGTGCTCAGGAGACCTTTCATCAAGCAGCAGTAGGAATTGAAATGTGGAGGTCTGCCTCACACTTCCAGTATTTAGAAAAATACTGTACAATTGAATGAAAACCTGGAATAACAGCAAGCTTGTATCTAGGCTGTTTTTATTCTTCATGATAGGGCAAAATATAGAAACTTTCAGATGACCTAAATATCAAGGAGGATTCCAGAAGGTTCCAAATGACCTTTATGTCCCTTGGAGATCTTCTATCTGAAAGCATCGCTTACTAAAAATTTTGGTCATCTATGGCTTTTGTGATGACAGAGTATTCCTATCTGCCCAAGCAAGCAGAATAAAAACCAAACACAATGGCTTCAGATTATACTTAACCATACGTTAAGTAGAACAGTTCTCCAAAATGAAAAAATAAAAGAAATTGATGCCTTGTTGAGAAAACTGTGAGTGTATTATTTATTCGTTCTCCATCTAAATCATGTGTGATCATAGGAAAGGCCATCCAATTTCTGTGCAGTTATGGCAACTACAAAAGAGAAATAATGAGCACAGTCCCTATCCTCAGTCATTCTTTATACTTTTAATCTATTTTATTACAATTACTTTTTAAAAGAGATGAAAGTTGTATAGGCTCATGTAAGAGATTCCTACTAAATATATTCAAAACAAAGATCTAGAGTATATAATAATACATACAGAAAATACACTATTTTAACAAATGTGGTGGGAAAGTTTAGGAGCAAAAACAGCAGTAGTCAATTTCTTCTATGAATATAAAATAAAAGTCTTGGATAGCACATTTAACAAGGTTTCAGAGGATAGAAGCATGTTCAATAAGACCTAGGGAGATTTATTTTGAGCGCAAAGACATTTTTACAAGTTAGGAAACATACTAAGGAGGTTTCACACATTAAAAGACAGAAGGAGAAAATGCTGCCCCATGATTGCCATATCTACAGAAGGTGTTCCATAGCAGTAAACACAGATATTATTTTTATTGATGTTGTTTCACCAAACATGAAACATCCCAAGGCATAATTGAACATTAAAACATTTAACTTAAATCTAGCTCAAAACATGGGTTGGGTTTCAAAGTTTTCTTAGGTAAACGCAACACGAACACACTCTTTCTGTGGGAACCAAGGACAGACAAAAGTCAGAATTGCACCAAAGTACGTTCTCAACATTACACCTTTAAAAATTTGTAAGAAGCTTTCAGACAGCAGTATTATTCATAGTACTTATAAAACCTTCTTTGAGGAAAGTTTAAGTAACATGGTTGAAATCATTGCAAAGCAGAAGCATTGCACTTAAGCAGATTCAAAGTCACTATCCAATATCAGCTCCCATACACACTCTGCTGGCTAATGTTGTGTCCTCTTGATACTCCTCATTTTTGAATAGGAAGCCTCAATGGAGAAGTGACCTTACCTGCTTGGCCAGTGGTAAGGCCTCTGGCTGCTTTTCTTGTTTGACAATTAATACAGGAGGACTGAGCTCACTGTGGCCTCAGAGCCCTGGGGTGCTCTGAAATAGCAAGCTAGGCAAGCCTTGAGCAGAAAGTCAGTAAGCAGCACTTCTCCAAGGTTTCTCCTTCAGTTCCTCTGTGTAGGTTTCTGCACTTTCTTCTTTGGATGCATGTACAAGCTGTAAAATGATAAAAACCTTCCCTTCCCATGTTGCTCTTGGTCATGGTGCTTTATCACAAAAGCTCCTAAAACCTAGCTGAGACATTCATGTTTTATTTATTCTGGTGGATGGAAATTACTCTTTTGTTTGTCTTTCTAAGTGCTGGCTCAGAAACACCAAAGGAAGCATTCCTATTTGAAGTCCCTAGGTAATTGTATTATTCTAAGTCTACCTGTGGTCCCTCACATCCCTGCCTGTATTTGCTTTAGTTTTGAATATATGGCCAAGATTCTGCTAAGGAAGACAGGATAGAGAAGGATTCTAAAGCATTGATTCACTCTTTTTAAAAATAATATATTTAAATTTATTTTATGTGTATTGGTGTGAAGGTGTCAGATCCCCTGAAATGGAGGTACAGACAGGAGCTGCCATTTCAGTGATGAGAATTAAAGCCAAGTCCTCTGGAAGAGCAGTCAGTGCTCTTAACCACTGAGCGATCTCTCCAACCCCTAATAATTTATTTTTATTTTATGTGCCTTGCTGCTTTGCCGGCACGTGTGAGGATGTCAGGTTCCCTTGAATGTTTTTTCCACTCTTAAAGAGAGAGACCATATATATTTTCTCCTTTTCTACTGACATGCCCCGCACTTTACATGTGATTCTTTTTGTTTGTTTGTTTGTTTTGTTTTTGTTTTTCAAGACAGGGTTTCTCTGTGGTTTTGGAGCCTGTCCTGGAACTAGCTCTGTAGACCAGGCTGGTCTCGAACTCCCAGAGATCCGCCTGCCTCTGCCTCCCGAGTGCTGGGATTTTACATGTGATTCTTGCTTCGTAACCACTCCGTCTTGAGAAGGCCAGTTTGAGAACAAGTTGGGCCACCTGAGGGTGGCAGAACCGAGGACAGGAATCTTTGAAAATGCCAAGTTGTAAAGCTGAGCAGCGTCAGAGCTGTTCTACATCAGGTATTCTTCCTTTGAGGGACCAGCAACTTCATGAAAGGCTCCACTTTCAGTACAGTCAAAATGACCCTCACAGGATCAGAATGTGTGGTCCAACAGCTGCGAACAGTTCCTCACAGATTACTGTGATGAGTAGCCTCAAGGAGTATCTACTTTCACAGAGTTAATTACAGAAGTCAATAGAAATGAAAGTTTTACCATGAATAGACATTACTAATTTTCTTAAGGAACCAGTGCCTATATCACTAAGGTGGGTGTTGGCAAGCCCAGAGACCACCAGACTGCACTGAAAACAGGCAGGAATATAGCTTCGGATAGATTGTTGTTCAGACCTCCTAAGTTTCCCAGATCATCAAAGACTTTTAAGGGAAAAACATCAACTTCCTGAGGACCCAGACATTTGAGTTTCCACTTCTGAACATAAATAATTTTTGAAAGATATTTAAGCCTAAAGCAAGTATGAATAAAAGCTACTCTTACTTGGTCCTTAAGCTGTAGTTTTACAACACACATTCAAAAGACTACAGATCTCATTATCAGGACTACAATTTTATTGTATAGTGTAATAAAGTAATTGTTGTAATATGTTTATATACATATATGAGAGGGGGATCATACTATGGCCCCTGCTATCCTAACTCATGATCTTCCATTTCATCCTCTTAAATGCTAGGCTTGCGGGTGAATAACACTACACATTTTATATACAGGATTTTTACACCATCTTTCTACATAAATAACACAGCAAATAAAAATTTAAAAAATAAGCAAAACCAAACAAGTTGAGTGGTCCTAGAGAGGCAGCTGTTAATTGCCTCTCTAAAGCCATTGGGAAGTGCATACATTGGGCCTACAATGTGGTTTATGCCTATAAGTGTTTCAATTTAGTCTGGTCAAATAATTACATTTGTAGAAATTTTAATATCTAACTCTTGAGGAAAAACAATTATTTTCTAACAAGCTGTTTTGATAGCTCTAAATTGTTCTAATGTATTTTTCTAAGGTTTGGATAAATAGAAATCTTTGATAAAATTTCAAAATTCACTTAATGCATGACAGAAGGGGCATGAATGTCCTCCAGTCCTTATGGCAGAGGTTGAGCCTAGGAAGTGAACTCAGGAAACCCCTTTTTACACTTTTAGCGTCATTGCTTGACACAGCCTATCCTGGAGAAACGTTCATAGGTAAAACTGTCTATCTTTCCCATAGTTTGGATAATGTTTCTAGCTATTAGAAAAAGATATGGCCATCCTAAGACTTGTGTAAAATGAGCTACTTATAAAACATCATATCATCATATGCATATTAGTTCATTTAATAACACACACAATTAGCATGTTGCCTTGACTTTTAGGTTGTCATTTATTCCAATTTTATCTTTCTTATTATGAATAATTTGATATAATCTGTTTTGTGCCCTCTTTCCCTGTTTTGACAGAACTGAACATAGATCTGATTTCTGAAATTTGAAGTCAGTTTAACTTTTTTATTACTTTTAGTAAAGAAACACATTCATTTTCCATCTACCCAGATATATTTGTAGCTTATTTATTATTTTGTGATTAAAATTCAGAAGCTGAGTAAGTCTGCATGCATTTTTTTTCGGGAATTCAGGAAATACATTGATTGGTGTAAATAGTTCTCATTGTCCCCTCAAGAACATTTAAAATAATAGTCTACTTCATTCTCAATCATTTGCTTTCCTGTAGGAAATGTAATTCACAAATAACCTTGCTCTTAAGCAATTTCCTTCTTAATAATTTCATGATTTTTCATTCATTTTCAAGAGATTAATTGAAAATATTAATTTAAATACTTGGTTCCCTTCTTAATACATTTTATAGCATGGATTTTATATTTCTTGTATGATGTATAACATCATAATTTATAAGTGAGGGCCCTCAGATCCCATTGCCATCATTATGAACCATCTTTGGTACAAGGTTGCTGAAAATTTATACCATAAGTGCGCCTTCAAATAAAATGTGTTTTTCTTGGAAATTAAAAACAATGGAATGCTATGCCAATCTTCCCATCATTGGTCCTCTCCTTCAGGGATCAATCTGGTATTTTTCACACCCAAAACAAGGTTAGAAATGTGATTGCCAAGAGTGGTAGTTACCACTAAGTTGGCTTCATGTGTTTGTACTCATACTTGCATAGAATTAAATGAAGCAAAAATGTGATATAGAAAAAGAGCTAAAAGAATGGAAAAGGATGAAGATCATGTTGGATACATACAAGACAGAGAAAACAAATGGTAATGGCACCAGTCACAAAGTAAATCATAAATACTTTAATGAAAGGAGAATATTTTGTAAGGTTTGTTTGCTTGTAAGAACTTCAGAGAGTTTCAAAGATCACAGAATGCCAGGGGGAGGTTTGAGGTAGAAACCTACAGAGAGAACCTTCTCTCTCCAACATTACACCAACCCTATAGTACCCCCAGCCCAGAAATTACAGGAGACTGAAGTCTTTAATTTGTCTGATTAAATGAAGGGACTGCTGGATGACAAAGCATTGGCAACACAGGGGGGATTCTAATGGTAGGCTAACATTCACAGATGGTGTAAGAGACTACTATATGAGCTGTGTACCTGTGTGAATTCCAGGTCATCTCCCTTGCACATATTCAGAAAGTCCAAACTGCAGAAAGGTTCTGTGGAGCGCACATTAAGACCCTACAGTGTCTTCAGTTTTTCTGTGGTTTAGATAGCTTTCTTCCTAGTGTAGATCCCTGGCTACCTTTTCTACTAAATTTAATTTAGAAAACTTGACATTCTAAATTCTTTTTTTTTTTTTTTGGCTTTTTGAGACATAATTCTTCCACAACCTAAAAATGCCTTTCTTGTAGGTGCCATTTCTTTGAAATATTATCATTAAGAAAAACTCATACCTAGATGAAGTGCTACAGGCAGTCAGTGGCTGCTAGGAGAATCAGTCTTTTCCAGAGATGAGATCCTTGTTAAGTTATCAAATCCCACGTAGTCAGATATAATTCATGTACACAGCAACACAAAATGGACTCAGTAGGTTATGTGTGTGTGTGTGTGACAATAATAAAGCAAAGATTAAGTGAACTTGAAATATAGTGGAGGAGATGCAAAAGCAGTTGGAAGAGGAAGGCAGTGGAAATGATGGTATATACAGTACTCACACATGAAATTCTCAAAGCAATAAAAGCTATAAATTAAAAAGAAAGACCATGCCCTAAGTCCAAGTCTCTGTGAGGAAGAGTCTATCATCCATGGGTGCCTAGTAGAAAACAGAAGTGTCCTAATCACATGGGCCATGCATTCCACAGTGGTCATCCACTACTTTTCCACTTACTCATCCTGGTGTTCACAAAAACTCATTCAGAGGATTGGAGCTGCACTTGTTTTCTGTATAGAGTAACTTTCAGTGTGGTCTTTCTTATGTACTGATGTAGTTTTCTCTGACCGCTCCAAAACCTTAGAGCGCATTTCTACACATATTGAAATGCTTGAGATCCTAAATGCTCACGTTTATACCTCAGGAATGACCAGTAGCAGCAGCATGCACACATGTACATGCATGTGTGCACATGCACGCACGCACACGCACGCGCATGGACACACACACACTTCTATACATTCCTTTTAAATGATAATTGAGTGTCCACCGCTTTTGAAAAGCTTCTAATGGGGAATAATTAGGAGAGACCAACAAAACACTTATAAAAAGTAATGTGTTTGTTTGTGTAAAACATATAAAATACTTATTGGGAAAATATACATAGGAGGAAAGAAAAGAGAAGTAAATGATAAGAGAGAGGAAGGAAGGAGGGGAGGAAGGAAAGGATGTATAGGGGAAGGAAAGGAGGGACATGTCAGAGATTCCTGTGTATGCTTGCTTTTAGTTGCCTAACTCAAAATAGCGGAATGGAATCACAAAGCTAGGAAACCTAGCCAAACTACCTGTCCACCAACAAAAGAAAATGATTAAAGAGAATGGACACTGGAATTCTAGGGAGCTGTGCACTAGAAAGGAAATCAGAAGAGGCGAGAAAGAAATGAAATAAATACTGAGGGAGCTGAATATAGAATAGTGGATTATATACAGTAAGAAATGGGACTCCCTGTGGACAGAAGGGAAGGGAGGTCACAGCTGAATGGAGGGGAACAAATTATACAGCATGATGGTCTATGGTCTATGAGGATGTCATGATACACCTATTATTTAGTCTAAAAATATCATTTAATAAGCAATAAAAGAAAAAAGAAGGAAATGAAATAAAGGAATCCAAGAAACAAAATGTAGAAGATAAATATGTGTATTAGTTTTTTAAAGACTAGGAAAAGCATTATGTTTACTATGTACATTACATATAAATATTCCAGTGTAAATATGGTGAGGTGCACTCTTTAAAATTAGTTGTGTGTAATTTATCAGAGTTAAACTTAAAATATAAGCAAACAGCAAGGTTAAACATGGTTCAACAGTTGTTAGATAAATATTAACCACAGAAAGGTCACCACTGCTTTTCTGAGCCATCTTTAGCTACTCTACTTTCTTGACTTCATTAATAGTGCTGCCCCTATGTTTTATGCACCATGAACTATGATCTATTCTTCCATAAAGCATTGAAAGAGTTATGATAAATGTTTCATTCTGAAGATTATTTTGTTGCTTTTAACATAAGATACTGCCAGTGTTTCCTTTCATGCAGTATGAAGCTATATAATTAGGTGTCTGGGGGTTAGAAATTCTGCACATACTTACTAAGCTATCAAAAGACACTTAGTATAATTATTGTCAATAATACCTCTTTTTAAAGTTTAAAATTATATCAGTTTGGTTATCTCAGTGATTTTTATTAAGTTCCTGGATATTTAATCTTTACATTTTTATCCTTGATATCTTTGTGTTTTAGTTGTTGACTGCAATAAGAGTCTAAGGTTGAATTTATATTACCTTGTCTGATAGTCTCTCTAACAGATGCATATAGTGATACTTTATATATATATATGATTGGCTATAAATACATAATTATATTCTATATGCATATTATATATTATATTCCAGGAATTTATATTTGATTTAATTTGTCATTTATTTTAATGTTTTTAATTATTTTGCTTCTTCATGTTTTTATGTTGCTTTCTTCCCTACTACTGTATTAGTAGGCAAATTTAGTAACAGTAAACAATATTATTTTTAACTATTCAAGGCTATAAGTTCACATCAATTCCATACAAATTTTTCACTCTTTTAAAATATTTTTATTCATGTTTTAGCTTCACAATTCTAATTTCCAAAGTTAGTAAATCTGATTGCTGTCAAATTAATATTATAGTAGTATTTGTATAGATTCCCTCTTAGCAATGGGAGTTGCTGCCATTCATTATAGTGTAGATTTTTCTTTACCTTGAGAGACAACTCAAAACAAAATTACATTGCTAGGATTCTTTAAAAAGTTATTTTTTTTTATTTAATTTGCTGTTTCTTGACTTTGGATTTGAGTTAAAATCTTGTTTTGCAAGTGAGCACCAATAACTACTACCTATGTAGTATGCTGTAGCATGGATTCTAATCAATCTTAATTATAAAAACCCAGAGTCAGATATTAGGGGATGAAAGATGAAATATTAGAGAAGCAGAGCAACCAGCCATTAGCTCTTACCTCTGAGAAATCCTCAGACCATAAAGGCTATCGTGTCTTTACAAGTTCTTAGACAGAATGCAGTGAGCTCGTGTCTCCTCCCGCTTTATATTCCTTTCTCTGCCCAGCCATATACTTCTTGTCTCCAGCTCCCTAATGCTTGAATTAAAGGCTGGTGACTCTCCAAAGTGCTGGGATCACAGGTGTGAGCCACCACCACCTGGCTCTGTTTCTCTTTTAGACTGATTCAATTTTGTGTAGTCCAGTGTAGCCTTGAAATCACAGAGATTTATCTGCCTCTATCTTCAGAGTTCTGGGAATAAAGATGTGTGCCACAACTGCCCAGCCTCTATGTCTAATTAGTGGCTCTCTCCACACTGTAATTCTCAGGCAAGGTTTATATGTTACTGCAAAACAAAATATCATCACATATTTAACCTTACTCTAACAATGCTCTTTTCTGTTGCCATAAACAAAATCACTTAGTCTGGTAATATCTGTGTGGTTTCTTTTGCCAGATTAAATAATATACCCCTTTCCTTTTTTTTACTTTTCTCTGTCTCAAAACGCATTAAACATCTTCATTTTTGACCTGGTTTTCTCAAGTTTCATTTATTAACATCTTAGAATGCATCATTTATTTATACCAACCATTATTTGGTAAACTTTATGAATCTGACAATGCATGTCTCATCTGCCCAGTAGCTGGAACACAAGTGTTACTATTCTGTAGTCTCAAATGTATGTTTTGAGAGTTGCTTTTTCCCTCTACTTCTAAATTTCTGGAAATCTCATTCCATTTTGTTTGCATGTTTTTTTTTTCTAATTATCATTCTCTTTCATCCCATATCACTTTACCTTTCTGGGGTCTTTTCTGATTATTTCATGATGTTGAAATTATTACTATATTTTATCTTTTATCTTGTATTAAAAATAGAGATGATTGATAGCTCATTGAATAAAGTGCGTGCTAAGCAGCACTCATAAGAACATGAATTCAGACCCTGGTCAAACACACAAAAGTCAGGCAAGAAGACGTACAATTATAACTCAATATTGTGGATGAGTGCAGTAAGGGCAGATCTTGGGAGCACGCTAGCTTTGAAGTCTGTCTCAAGGAAAGAACTCTAATGTCAATGAGATCAACTCTGTTTTTAACAATAAATCCTCTCCCCTGCACTCAGGAGAAATGCACCCAGCCACTGAAATGAGAGAGCTGGCCCTATTGGCATGGGTCTAGGAGAGCTTGGTTTGTCCCTCCCTTGAGATGGTGGTTCCAGTGGCCCAGAAAGGACAGCCCAGCTACTACCCAGACCTACAACTTGGGCCTTAAGTTGGGCCACCCTAACATCAACTTATCTATGATTTACTGGAATGCATAAAGGGACTGGTCCTATGGAACAATAACCACAGTATCTCCATGACTCTGGGCAACAGCAGGATATTCAAGAAGAATATCAGAGGGCATCCAGTTTTGATGAACCCTGAGGGGGCTTGAATCAGACCCATTATGTTACAAGGAGGGGGCTGCTTGTTCTTCCTGCTGCCCAGTTCCTGGCTGCCTAGCTAGCTTACACCCCCACCCCCGCCAAAAAAAAAAAAAAAAAACTACACAGAAAATTTATTAATTAAATCACTGCTTGGCCCATTAGCTCTAGTTTCTCAATGGCTAATTCTTACATTTTAATTTAACTCATTTCTATTAATCTGTATATCGCCACATGGCAGTGGCTTACCAGGTGGAATTCCCAGCATCTGTATCTGGTGGATCCATGGCGGCTCTCTCTCCTCCCAGAATTCAGTTCTGTCTTTTCCGCTTACCTGAGTTCTGCCCTATCAGGTCAAGGCAGTTTCTTTATTAACCAATGAAAGCAATGCAAAGACAGAAGGACCTCCTACACCACCATAACTCATTGCAATGACTATTTTGTGGGCAGGACTGACTGGCTAAAAGGGTATATTGCTGTAACACATGGCAGCCCCCAGTCCTAGGATGAATAAAGATGTGTTAGAAAGAATGAGGAGCAAGTGTTTTTTGTTTGTTTGTTTTGTCTTGAATTAATTTGAAGCAGTGCTTCAGGGGTGAGGGGCAGATATAGAGGGACTGGTACTTGAATGGGATTTGGGTGCGTGATGTGAAATTCCAAAGAATCAATAAAGAATTTTGTTTTAAAAAATAGCTTAGAGGGGCTGGAGAGATGGCTCAGAGGTTACGACCACTGGCTGCTCTTCCAGAGGTCCTGAGTTCAATTCCCAGCAACCTCATGGTAGCTCACAACCATCTATGAGATCTGGTGCCTTTTTCTGGCGGGTAGGCTAACGTGCAGGCAGAACATTGTATACATAATAAATAAATAAATTAAAAAATAATAGCTTAGACTTGATAAAGACACATGACATTGGCCCCTATTCTTTACCCACATACTTCTGGGCAAACAAACCCACACATATGCACATATACAGATAACACATTCCAAAACATACATGTAATATTATTTACTAACTTGGCCATCGAAGATAGTTTCAAGCATTCTCTGTCCCCTGTGGGCTGACTTTAGTGGTGGTTGATTTCATATATACATAATTAAATTGTATCCACAAGGCTGGAGGAATTCTATGAAGGCAATGTTATACTAATAGGTGAGTTTCTTATTTTCAGTCTATGTTTTTGGAGTCAGCTGTTTGAGCACCAGGGTTATGTTGTTGGAGGTTGCAGGCCTCCTACAGGACTGATGCATTTTATTTTCATTTATCTCTCAGTTTAAAAATCCACCCTCCCCAAATGTTGCCCAGGTCTTTAGGACATCTTATGTGTATTTAAATGGATATTTATTACTTTCTTCCAATATTTCTTGTTTTTGTTTTTTTCTTATGTAGCTGGAGATATTTCAGAATGCTTAATCTGTTTTTTTAACAATAGGTATAGTTCAATTCAATTATTCTTTATTCTTCAATGATAATGCATGTAAGAATTTACAAAGACAGACACTGGTATGTGACAAATGGAAACACTGACTACAATTGAATTTTTTAGGATTTTTAAAATATTTTGCTCTTACCCTGTAATATATGTTTTAAAATTTTTAAATATTTCCATCAAGATTAAAGATAATAAACAGAAAGATATTGGTCTATGTCATCTACATGCATTTCAATTAAATAAAAAATAAAAATAGACTTTCTAGGACTTTTTATAAGAACCCCTGGGTGGAGCATACAGGAAATAGTAAAGACTGTCTGAAACTGTATCTAGGTAAACCAGGGTGAGCAAAACAAGAGAAGTAAGTTAAGCATCTCTGATAGCAGAAGAGTAAAACAAATTCTAATACTGCTATAAACAAAAGGATCACATCTTTTATGAGTGGTTTTTGAAGCTCACTGACATTCTAGACTCCACTTGGCCTACCTTCCTTTGATGACAAACTGTCCTGTGGAAGCATAATAAGTCAAGCAAACCCTTTAATACCCGTGAAGCTGATTTGGTTATGATGTTTCATCACAGCAATAGTAACCCTATCTAAGACAGCATAGAGTTGACATTTCCAGTATAATGTACAGAAGGAACTCAAACAGAGCAATGTTAGTATAAAGCAATTAATTGTATGCAAACCTTATACCCACTGTCAGAAACACTAGGCAAAAAGAAAAAAATTCTAACTTTGATGCATGAAATTGAAAAGATTATTAAACATTATCTAGGTTTAATATAATTAGAAAGCCTATCCCACCTCCACCCCCACTCCATGGCCCATTCTGGAAATGAAAGTTATAGTTCTGATTCTGTGGCTTACTTGACGTGGTTTGTGTAACTTGGTTTTAAATGACTATTTGATTTGGCTTAGGAGAAAGTGAAAAGACATGAATAGCAGTTTAACATGGAGTTGTAATAGTCACAGATGTGGTTTTACCCAAAGGGGCTGTTAGCCTGTTTGCTGTCTTTCCTTTCACTTTATACAGATGTAGGTTTGGTGGTTACTAAGACCGCCCACTCTTCTGCTGTCCATGCAAATCCAAATCCTCCAATGTGGTTTATTTTAGCAACAAAATGTTCTTTTTGTTTTTTTTTTCATTTATACTGTACAGGATTTCTTAAAGGTCAGGCACTTAAACGTCAAAATATTTTTATTTCAATTGAAACTCATATAATTTAAACTGTTTCCACTGAATTTGATCTAATTGATGGTGTTAGCAATTCTGCCTAAAGGGAAATAATTAGAAAGATTAGAAAGAAGTAATATTAGGAAGTATCTTAATGTGTAATGCATTAAATTAAAATATTCTCAGTGTAACCTGATAAAATTTCAACACATCAGAAATGTTTATTGATAGTTTCTTGTACTTAGTCTGCATAACACAAACCCACTATGTTTACTCTTGAGGACTGAAATCAAGGGTTCAGATGGAAATTCTAGACCACAGATGCCAGAGGAAACAGTATTTGACTGAGCATTTTCAGTGTTTATTATATAATTCCCAAATGCAGTAGAATTTTACTTTCTCCCTTTCTGTAAAGATTAATATCTTTCTACTCTTTTCCCTGCTAAATTGTCCATCTGGAAAAAATAAATAAATAAAATTTTAGCCAGGGACATAACATAAAGAGGGTCAGCACTTGATAATAAATTCATGTTTAGGTTGTGTTCTAGACTATAAAACTCTCTCTCTTCCTATGAGATAATCCACATTGGTGTTTGGTAAATTGGCATTTGTTAATTGTGTGGGTTTGTGCTTCTGTTTGTATACATACATCTGTGCAAGGCAACGGCCAAAGGATACCTTTTGGGAATCGATCGTCTTCTCCCACCATGTAGGTTTCAGGATTGAATTGAGATCTTGATGGAAAGTATCTTTATCCAGTAAGCCGTGTCACTGATCCCTGTATTTACTTCTTTTACTTGTCCTGGAAGTTTTTATTCAGTTGCTTAGTTAAAAGATAGTTATCAGCTGGGTGGTGGTAACACAGGCCTTTAATCCCAGCACTTGAGAGGTAAAGATTGGTATATCTAAGTGAGTTCAAGGCCAGCCTGGTCTACAAAGAGTTCCAAAACAGTCTCCAAAGCTACAGAGAAAACCTGTGTCGAATTTTTTTTTTAAAAAGATATTTACTAGATGCTTTATTTCCCTGAAAATTACTAGAATCTGCTATCAAGATTTTGATATAACTTATCTACATATTTCCAACTTATTTGAAATTATATTACAATAGCTTTGTTATAAAATTGATTTATAAAAAAACCTCAAGGACATAAACAATTAAAAATCTCAAAACACATCATTTTTGTGTTTTGCCCTAATGCTTTTGTTCCCATTTTGACAGTTTCCTCTCCCATGGTCCTTGTAGCATGTCATTTCTCTCTTGTGAGTTTACATTTTCAGTCTTCTTCAAATCTTTTCTATTTTTGTTTTTCAAACGGTAAATTCTCTCACTTTTTGTTAAAAAGCAATGCTTAAGTGTCATCCTTAAAGGATGTCTTGACTTGGTATAAACTTAAACAATTTGAGATCCTTTCTTGCTATTTCGTGGAGATAATAATTCATTATTGCACTTTCCTTCTGGTGTTATTTTCTCAAAGCTATCTGCCATTTTTTTTTCAGGTTGTTTTAACAGTGATCCTTCCCTTTGGTTTCTGCAGACTAATTATGATGCATCTAAAGTGTTTTTATTCATTCATACTCTCAATATGTAGCTATGGACATTTCATTACCTCAAATAATAGACATTTCCTGTTTCCTATTTTTTTCTTGGACTCTGATTCATATTATATCAAACATTTCAAAGTAGCTTTTATGCTTTTTATATACACCCATA
Organism: Alexandromys fortis; assembly: GCF_014885135.2. Lineage (NCBI taxonomy): Eukaryota > Metazoa > Chordata > Mammalia > Rodentia > Cricetidae > Alexandromys > Alexandromys fortis. The sequence continues at coordinate 6,573,636 of NW_026067946.1, forward strand.
TTTTTTCAGCCTTATGTTTATTTATGCTGTCTGGTCACCAATTCTCAGAGATATATATTTACCTTTATGTGTTTTTTAAACTGAACTCTTAATTTTGATTATTATAACGTTCCTTTCTTCTTTAAGATCCACTATTGCCATACAACTCTACTGTGTAATTTTCCACAGATCATATTGTTTAAGTTTCATTTTATTTAACATCAAAGCAACCGTTTTTAATTTTTGAACACAAAATGGAAGTATCTAACACCTTATAGATAAGTGTCTGTTGTTTGAGCTTGCTCATTTTCATCCATGCTGCCAGGAAGGCCTAATTGTTCTGTATTTGGTCAGTCTGTATGAAAACAGTACTCATTAAATCACTAGAAGAATGCTGACAGGGGCTTTTGTTTGTGTTTGCCATGTATTGTGGGTTACCACAAATTGGGAACACTTAAATCCAAGCCTAAAGATTGCCTCCTGAATGTTAGCGCCTTATATCTCAGCATGAGGGCTTAGCCTGGGGACTTTGGTCACTTTCTCTTATTAGAACATAGTGTTACTAGCATAAAGATTGATTTTAGTTCTTGCAAAGTTCTCCAAACAAATCTGAGGGCTTTTTTAGGATCAGCAAGTACCATCCAAGTGAAAATAGATTGAACATAGAAAACAACAAATTCCACAATGTCCTTTCGTTGTTAATTCTAGTGATTCATTACTACTGCATCACGGTACAGTTTTATTTAAGAAAATTTTTGAATTGTTTCACATAGTTGTTTAAATTATTTTGGTGAGAAAGGGGCATTCTGAATAACATGTCTGTTACCAAAAAGCAGAAATCTCTTCACAGTTTCTTATGTCAGCTCATTATCAAAGTTTACAAGATAAATGGTTTTATTTTATATACAAAGAGTAAAGTTAATCATTCCAGGACTTAAAAAGTTGTGATTGGTTCATTAGTTAATCCCAGGTTTGGTGAAGCTTCCAGGACTTTCTAGCCTTTTGATAACACTCATTAGCTACAATGTGAAAGACTGTATAACCTTTTTATGTATTTATTTATAAATTTATGGCTTGTATATTAGTAAATATTTTCATCCTGTCCTGTGGTTAAGAGAAGCCAATAAAATGCCCAGAGAGAGTTGCTGCTGTTGTACATGTATCAAAATACCGTTAGATGTGGCTGGACTAGGTGGCGATGCTTACAGATAAGTTGAATAGCCATTACCCGAAAAAATAACACTATATATTCTTAAAAAAACTTGCAACTTTACTCTTCATCTTTTTTAGAACCATAAGGTGGTAGAATTTCTCACAGAACTGGTAAGAATAGTGGGAAAAAACTGTTACCCATTAGCTTTCAACCAGACCTCCTAAGGCAATTACTGTTGGATGTGGTTCCAACCTGGGGGCCATTTAGTGATGATAAGAAGAACAGCTTGCCTCAATGAGGAGTGACAGTTAGAGAGGCATATTTATTTCAGACTTACCACTGGCCAGACGCCATGCTAAGTAGCAGTGTGATAGCAACAGACAGAACAGTTCTGAACCTCATAAATGTCCAGGTCAACACAAGATGGTGTAGAATTTGGAGAGTTGCCTAATTTGAACTATTTTGTTTAGGCATATTTTTTTTATTTTAACTCCTTTCATTTGTGCTTCACATAAATTCTAATATCCTAAGGTTCTTGTCCTCGATGCCTTGTAAAACACACCACAATCTGTGAAAATGGTGGGTGCACACTCACTTCTTGAAGATAGCATGGTGTCTGACCTTCAGCTAATGCCACTGAGATGAAGCTTGCTCACGGCAAACACTCAAGACAGCCTAAAATATTCCCAATCCAATTCATGAAAGGAGTGCTTGTATTCTTTGAATTCTTTGAATGAGTCCAATCAAATAGCATCGTTCGCTCTAGATACAGCTCACTTGGGCTTGTTAGGACACTCCTGTGAGAATCCGTTAGTGTTGTTTGCAGCAGACAGTTCATGCCATGGTGTATTATGGAAAGAAAGAGAAAAGCAAAACAAAACAAAAGAAACAAGGCAGTGCTTATTTTTTTTCTTTTCAAATTACCTGAATTTCAAACTAGTTATGTATTAGGAAGCGGTGAGCTGTAGTTGATGAGACTGGTCTCAGAGGCTTCTAGTTCAAGTTGCTTATTTACTGTACTTTAGTGATTTTGTTTTGAATGGCTCATTGAGCCAATGCACAAAATTTCAAGGGAAACAATGATCCACATTCCCATAATCTCATAAGATTACAAATTGTATTTTCTAAGGTGGTGGACACTGCTAGACAGTGTTCCTTGAGTGACTTGTGGGGAATCTGTTCCTAACAAAGCTGCAGATTATGCTCAGGTCAGGTCCCCTTCCAGTCTCCTGGCATTAAACTGGCTTTTTCTCTGGCACTGGTTACCATAACATTCATATGTGCATTCATGTATGTGTGTGTGTTGTGCATGAAATCATATTTATTTTTTAATAAATTTTATATAATTTTCTCTAATTATATTCTTTCCATTCTTCCAGCTTCTTTCATCTTTTCTACACCTCCTACTACCCAGTCAACATTATGTTCTCTCCCTCAAAAACAAACTAAAACAAAACAAAACCAACCTCCCCCCCCCACCAGAAAACATGTAAATGAAACTCACAACATACAAATAGACAAAAGACCAGTAAAACAGATAATGCCAAAACAAACCAAACAAAAAGGACATGAACTAGAACACTGATTTTGCCGTGTGTTGACTAACTGCTCTTGGTCTAGGACCTGTTATGAACTAACTGTAGCTGATATTCCCAGTGAAGCTCCACTGAAAAGAAGTGATTACCTCTTTGTCATTAGACGTCAACTCCAAATAACTTCTTGGCTAGTGGTGGGAAACCACGTCTACTTCCTCATCTCAGTGCTGGGATCCCATCTGTCTTGAACCTGGACAGGGCTTGTACTTGTCACAGGCTCTGTGTACTAGTTTTTATATCAGGAAGAAACAGTTTTCTTGGAGTCATCTACCTTCTAAGGCTTTATAATTTTTATACTTCCTCTTCTACATAGATCCCTAACCCTTAATGAGGCAGAAGAGTTTGATGAAGCCCCTTTTAATTCCAAGTACCCCAAAGTCTATCACTCTCTGCCATGGTCCAGGTATGGGTCTCTGTTTTGATTTCTATCTACCACAAGAAATTTCTCTGATGTGGGTTCATATAGTTACTGAGGATATGTCCTTAGGAGTCATTTTGTTGTTGTCTTCCATTAGCAGAAAAATATTGGTAGGTTTTCTCTTAGGCTCATGACTTACCTAGACTTAGGTCCCTGGTCACTGCATCAATGTCAAACATGGGTTCTGTCTCATGGAGTGGGCCTTAAATCCAATGAAAAAGTTGTTGTTCCGTCCCATAGTATTTGTGCCACAATGACACCAGTAAATATTGCAGGCGGGCTGCAAGATTTATACTTGAGAGATACTGATGATCATATATCTCCTTTAGTAGGACTCAGCATACTCTCCAACACAGTGAGTACTAAGCAGTGAGGGTGAAGCTTCTAGTTAGACACTAGCTTGTTTTCTCTGTGGTGGGTGACATAAATAAGTATTGTCTTCAATGGGAAGACCTTACCATGAGGTTGGGGAAAGCAATCAGTAGACTTAGAAATAGCTTGTGATATTTGGAAAGTTCTGTGCATCTTTTTTTGGCCAATGGTTCAACAATGACTGATGTTGTTACTTGGTGACAGAAGATGTCGAGTTGAAACATTGTTTCCCTTATTATTTGTTGAATCCATTTAAATACCTTTCATATATGTATGTATTTTAGAAAACTCCTATAGCAGGGGTTTCCATATTTTTTTTCCAAAAGACCTTTATGGTAGTTGTCCCTCACTACATTTCTTCCTTTACCTCTTTCCCCCATCTCTTTCCCTATTTGATCCTCCTCTTCTCTTCTCTCCTTTATCTCTTCATACCACTAGATTCTATCATCTATTCTTTGGGAAATATTCTCCCACCCTCCATCCTCAGTCCCTTACTAATTACACAACCTCTGTGACTATTTGGATTGTAGCACACATTCCAAATGCTTAAAAGAAAATAATAAAAATCATGCAATACTTGTCTTTGGGTGCCTGGGTTATTACATACAGGATTTTGTTTTTAGCTTCATCCATTTACCAGCAAATTTTATTTTTCTTAATAGCTGAACAATTGACCCTTGTGTAAATCAGGCATATTTTCATTTAGTAATGCTAAATATGGTTTAAATGGGAAGGAATAAGAACCCAAACTTTCATGACATTGTTTTTTTCTTTAAAATTACTTAACAGGAAAATCAATTAGTTTTTTTTTTATTTTTACTTACATTTTATGTTTGTATATATATAATTCTGCTTGTGATGTGACCATGATCATTAGAATCCCAAAGAAGAAAATAATAAACTTTGCCAAGAAATCAAACTCCAGCATGAAAAAAGAACCAACCTTATTCCAAGCACGTCAGCAGCTTTTCTATGTGTATGTACCTAACTATATTATAAGTAATCAGGTGTGTGAAATGTGAGAAATGGACAAAGATAAGAGTTTCCCTCACAACCTTTTATTTTTATAGGAAGTTGTTGTTTATTCATTTGCCTCTTATTTTGTTTGATGTACGTATGAAACAATGTCAATAGGAAACCAGAATTTTATTTTGAGTTTATCTAAAAACTAATAATAATCACAAGGTATCTGGCATGCACTTGCTATCCCACTTGGAAAAAACCAATAATGATCTCTTGAGCTCTCAGGCTCACTATCTAGCCATATTCATCTTTTCCATGAGTTCCTGATCAATGAGAAACTCTGTCTCCAGAAAAAAAATAGTATCTGAAGAATGGTATCCTAGTTAGTACTTCAACCTCCACATGTGTGCCCATGTGCACATATATCCTAACACAGTAAGCATGAACACACACAAAAATTACATGATGTTGTACCATGTGAACACTTCATAGTAGCTTTAGCACATCCATTTTACTTGTTCATTGTTTTACACACACGAACACACACACACATATACCTCTGTGTGTGTGTGTGCATGTGTATGTGAATACGTGTATTAATTTTGTGTTCTGCATGTTTATGGACATGTGTGTCATGGCACAAACTTGGAGATGAGAGGAAAAGTGCAGTGGATCCCACGAATAGCCTCAGGTTGTCATGTATGGGAGAAAGTGTTTTCATTTGTTTTTAACCTGCTGAGCTATTTCCCTGATCTATGTATACACAGCTTATTTCCCAATTTCTAAAATCATAGATTTGCTGTGAACAGGCTCACGGTTGCTATTAAATAAGTTCCATATTTAACACCTGATTTATTGCCTTGTAATTTAAGAAATATTTAACTGTCAGGTGTGGTGAAATATACATTTAGTCCCAACACTCAGGAGGCAGAGGCAGGAAAATCTTTTGAGTTTGAGGCCAGCATGGTCTATAGAATGCGTTCCAGGACAGCCAAGGCTTCATAGAAAAACTCTCCCTCAAAACCAAAACAAAAAACAGGAACAGAAACAATGCTCCATCTCAACATTGGAAAAAGTATATTCTTTAAAATTATACATACACCCACTAAATGAGGACATATCTTAGATGTCTAAAAACTAAGTTTGTTTAACATCATTGTTAAACTCTAAACTGAGTGTAGTTGTTTAGGATGGTCAATATGAGACCAACTTGGTATACAAATAGTTAGCTTAATGGCAGGCTGTGCTATAGAGCAGAGCTGAGTCTTCTCAAAGCTAAAACAACAGTGCAATAAAAACTAAACAATTTTAATTGTAGATAGTTTTAATTTTTCCAGCTAGCCCAGTCCTTATCTTAGAATTTAAAATCCATAGATTTCAAAATTATGCCTTGTTCTCCATCCTGAGGCACAGTAATCAAAAACCTTCTTTTACTTGGAATTTCCTTGTTTGATATTTAACAGTTACAGAATTCAAGCAAGTGTGTGTTACAAAACAAATAAATGCCTTCAAACAAATATAAAATTTCCCCCGGTTTTGGTTTGCTTATACTTTCCTTTTTGTTTTGAAGACATTTTTTGATTATTGTTTGATTTAAAAGTAAAAAAAAAAAGCCTGGGAGAGCTGATTTACATTGAGGTAGAGCAGGCATTTCCAATTGACAGCAATAACCCTGGATAACTAAATCCATCAGAGCCATCCTGCTCCAGATGTACCGCGCTCTGTTCTCATTTCCTTTCCGTAAAAGAGGTCACTGTGCCCAACTCCAATGTCTTCCAGCCCAGAGGAAGCTGTAATATTTACCACATAGTAAGATGTATCAGGACAGTTTATTGAAACACAGTGTAGGGTCTCCATCTCTTTTGACATTTTGGAAAAACTTATCTGGAGACAGCGAGACAATGTAGAAAGCTGACAGCAAGCTAAATGTAGCTAGACCTCATCTGTCGGGCTCACATTTTCTGTGTTGTGTTTCCTCGTGTATGCTGAATTAGAATTATTTAGAAGGATGAAAGAATAATAAGATACCTTTATACTGCTTCAGTAAATGATTATAATATAAAAGCATGGGGGAGTGATGCATATGCTATGAATCAAAATTATGTCCATAAATTATTGAATTAACTGCATATCATAATTCAAGATTGCTAAAGAATGAGATCAACAGATGCTTTTCATTTTACATATAAGAAATGTGTATGAATTTAATAATATCAAGAGAAGTTTTTTTAAAGCTCCCCCTTAAAAACTATAAATCAATTACAACACTAGAAGAAAATGTTTTCAAGTCTTTTTCTTATGTACACAAGGAACTCTCAAAGTCAAGATTCTATTTTAAACTCAAGAAAAATGAGGACAAAAATATTTGGAATCAAAATCAGGAATATAAGTGAATGTAGCATTACTGAGATAAGAAAATCAGTATTAAGCCCTGCAGTGGCAGCCTTGAATACTACAGCAATGTAGATTAGCCGGACTACTGCAAGAGAATGATGCCGAATTGTGAGCACTGTATCTATTCTTGTACATGTGAGCTGGTTATAATTCAGTGTTATCTGTACGTAATTCTTTCCATGTGGATTCATGGGTATGTGCTTCCCTGGAAGAAAATATCCCTTAAATTTGTGTTTTTATTTTTAATATATGGATGAGAAAGCAGAATTAGAAAAGAAAGTGAAACTTCCTCCAAAATGAAGGTGTTATATCTGATCAAATAAATATAGCAACTCATAAAATTTTCATTATGCCAAGGTGGAAAAACTTAAATGTAAAATATTATATCTTGTTTCAGGCACATATTTTATTTTTATCTTCAAAACATTTTGAAGGTTGGGCTTTCCATGTTACATTTATCATAAAGTGTTTAGTACACATAGTTAATTGATGCTATAGTATCCTGAATATTGTTTATTTAAAGATCTAGTTATATTTTATTTTGTATGTGTGAGTGCTTTGCCTGTATGTCTGTGAATGCAGCAAATGTGTAACCTACACCATACCCATGGAGATCGTAAAAGGGTGTTGGATCTCCTGGAATTAGCATTATGGGTTGAGTTGCTAGGCTTTGTGATAGGGATGCTGGGACCTGGTCCCAGGAACTCTGCCAATGTAGAAAGACTCTTAACTACTGAACTATCTCTCTAGCCCCTATCTCACAGATCTCTAATAATACAGGAGAATAGAACCTAGACTTTATGAACTTCCCATACTGCAGAGAAGATCTTAAACCCTACATGTGCATGCAGTATTAGCCCAGAAACCTACCTGAAACAGGCATTGATAATTGCGAGTTATTTTCTTCTTGTTTTGTCTTGCATTTCCTTCTACTGATACTCAGAATAATGTTGTTTTGGATTCATAGTAAACCTAGGGTTCAAGAACTTTTTAAAATTTAATTTCTTGATCAAGTTTGAAGATGGTCCTGTTATTTGATAACCTACGTTTTAACTTCATGTAAAACATCTTATGGAAGAGTAATGACTAAAACTGTTGCAAAATCACAAGAGAAAATTGAGATAAGGATGTCAGGAAAGTGATCGTTTCTACCTAAATTTTTGATTTTGCATCCTGAAAATAATGAACTGTCTGAAGAACTTTGCTAAATATTTCATCAACTGTATTTTATAGTGCTTTGTGGGAACTTTGATAAATGGCCAGTGACATTTGCAGAGTTTATGAAACCAGGGGTCATGACATTAACAAGGTTACTCTTTTATTAGATGTCTTCCATTTCCTACAGGCCAAGACAGACTGATCTTAGCTTTTTAATTTTGTTATCATTGTTTGTAGCATCCAGTGTCTTACAGTTTCTTAAATCTTTTCTTTTTTTTGTTTTGTTAATTTTTTTTAGTTGTTGAAAAAAAATTTCTGCCTCCTCCCCGTTTCCCATTTCCCTCCCCTTCCTCCCACACATCGCCTCCCTCACTCCCGTCCCCCTCCCCCCTCCCCTCCACTCCATTCCCCCTTTCTCTAGAGAATGAAGAGCAGTACAGATTCCCTGTCCTGCAGGAAGTCCAAGGTCCTCCCACTTCTATCCAGGTCCAGGAAGGTGAGCATCCAAACAGGCTAGGCTCCCACAAAGCCAGTTCATGTATTAGGATCAAAAATGTGTGTGTGTGTGTGTGTGTGTGTGTCTGTGTGTGTGTCTGTGTGTGTGTCTGTGTGTCTGTGTCTGTGTGTTAATGCCTACTAAGGCCAGAAGAGGCCATTGATCCCTCTATCACTAAATTCATAGGTGATTATGAGCCACCCAATATTGGTGTCGTAAACTCAACTCTGATCCTCTGAAAGGGTATCAGGACCTCTTAACTGCTGAGCCACCTTTCCCACTCTATTTTCTCAAACCTTACATGTCTTCACTTCAGTTGAGACTCTTTCTCCATTATTATTTTCAACACATTACTAATTAGGTGTGTGTGTGTGTGTGCGCGTGCATGCATGTGTGTGTGTATGTGTGTTTGTGTATATGTGCATGTGTGTGTGTTCTTTATTCTCCCACACTTCTCCCATACTTAGCTTCTCCTATTCTTCCCATAGAACTGTATGGGTCTGGTAATCCATATGTGTGTGTTTACCTGATTGATTTATAAATCAAGCATAAATTAGCTGGACTATTTCACGAGAGAATGTAGGATGTGAGTTACCCCTTCATGAACACGATTCCAGTGAGTCATATGAGTTGCACCAGTGTGGGGAGGAACAGTACTTTGAGATTGGCATGGATTTAACATTCAGCAGAACTTTGCCTTGACCTTTCCCTGTTCTGCCTGAGGACCTCCTCTACAATTGTATTGTTCACTCTGACACATTCAACCTTGGTCTCACAAATCACAGATCCTCAGACTAAAAGAATACAAGAAACAGTCTAAAATTTTGCCACTTTCCTCTTTTATTTTTTTTTAATTTATTTATTTATTTATTTATTTATTTATTAAACATTTCTGTCTCTTCCCCACCGCCGCCTCCCCTTTCCCTCCCCCTCCCCCGACCAAGCCCCCCTCCCTCGTCAGCCCAAAAAGCAATCAGGGTTCTCTGCCCTGTGGGAAGTCCAAGGACCACCCACCTCCATCCAGGTCTAGTAAGGTGAGCATCCACGAAACTGCCTAGGCTCCCACAAAACCACTAGGTCCAGTAGAATCAAAAACCCGTTGCCATTGTTCTTGAGGTCTCAGTAGTCCTCCTTGTCCGCTATGTTCAGCGAGACCAGTTTTGACCCAGGCTTTTTCAGACCCAGGCCAGCTGG
>NW_026067946.1:6583505-6762141 GCF_014885135.2 Alexandromys fortis
ATATGCTCTACTATGTTTATAGCAGCATTGTTTGTAATAGCCAGAACCTGGAAACAACCTAGATGCCCTTCAATTGAAGAATGGATGAAGAAAGTATGGAATATATACATATTAGAGTACTACTCAGCAGTAAAAAACAAGGACTTCTTGAAGTTTGCAGGCAAATGGATGGAAATAGAAAACACCATCCTGAGTGAGGTAAGCCAGACCCAAAAAGAGGAACATGGAATGTTCTCACTCATATTTGGTTTCTAGCCATAAATAAAGGACATTGAACCTATAAGTTGGGTTCTTAGAGAAGCTAAATAAGAAGGAGAACCCACTTTCCTCTTTTAAAAAGCACAATTAATGTGTGATTCTGCCCCCAGATAGAAGTGAGTAGACCTTTACAATGCACTGTATGCAATGCCCTAAAAGGAAGATGGGCTTCGTGAAACATTTTGACAGTGAATCTGGTAGTGGGAGAGCAGGTTAAGACAGCAGATAGAGAGATTGGCCCCGCAGAGTCTGAGTGCGGTCCTGACTAGTACTTTCTTGCTCTCATGATATGAAATATGAAACGAAAACTCTAGCAGATTGAGATTCAGTCCCAGCTTGCCTGGCAGTACAGTGGAGCTGGCTGTGGATGGCTTGAGCCTGGAAAGCCAACAGGCCTGGGTACAGGAGAGCTGGTCCCACCCCAGACAGAGCAGTGCTGGGGTGCTGGCCCTGGTGGCACAGATGTAGGAGAGTTGGTGGACTGACCAAGTCAGCTGCCACCCAGGCCCAATGCTTGTTCTTCCCTAACGTGTTTCATTATCGAATGTCTGACAACATCTATGAACATGGGAGTCACTTCTTGATTAGGTTATACAGGTGATGAGTAGCTGTCTAGTGACAATGATGACTTTAAGTCATATAAAGTTCTGAAGGATCTTCTGGAGATATAGATTATAGATTCTCAGCTGGACCCATGAGAAGACGCTGAGAGTAGTCAACTGTGGCAATGAGTGGTTACCAAGAAAGAAAATAGGATTCTGAGTCATACAGCTATATGAAACTTGAATGGGATGTCCAAATCCAGGTAAGACCATACCCTGGCAGATGCTTGGACAGAGAACCTAGCAACTAAATCTGAAAGACTAACTTGGGCAACTGTGGAGATAATAAATCTGCATAATTGTTAGATATCATTTAAAAATGCATAGAAGGACTGTTTTATCTAATGCTATCTTTTTGAAGTACCTGTTTCCAACTTAAGTTTCTATGAAAAGAGAATGACAGCAATGCTTAGATCAGCAGTTAGAAGCTGTATTCCAGTTAGACATGAGAGAGAGGTCAGGCTATCTTGCCTGCTGACTAGAGACCAGGCTCTGAAATTATTCAAGCTTTTACAGCTCAGCTTCACCAATTCAAAACTTCTTTGTCTTCGGCAAATTTTAAATTTCTGTTTTACAGTTTATTCATTTAGAAACTTATTATGAAACAATAACATTTCTATCACTGGATAAATAAGGGTTAAATGAAGTGAAGCAAAATTATTCATAACTATCTTTCAAACGTTAAGTTATCAATAAATTTTCATTTATTTAAGAAACATTCAGATAGGTCAGGAAGAAGGAGTCAAATATGGAATCCAGAAGTGGACATATAATTATTAAAAAATAAAACCAAGCAAACTTGTAAATAAGAAATGTACAGAACTAACACGCTGATACTGAGGATTGTCATGGGACTGACTTTCACCCCCAACTCCAACACTGAAGCCTTAATCCCTGGTAGCTCTGAATACATACATTTAAGGAGAGGATCTCTAAAGGCTGGTAAAGTTAAATGAGACTACCAGAGTGGGCTCTAATCCATTCTGACACACAAATACACCAGGAATGCACACTCACAAAGTCCTCAGAGAAGGAAGTCATCTGCAGGACAGAGGAAGAGACTTTCAGAAGTCACAAAACAAAAGCTCTGCTGATGCTTTTGAAACCTCAGTCCAGGATATGCAGACTCAAAGAGAAAATGCATTTCTGTTGTTTAAGACACCCTGCTTGTGGTATTTGCTATGGCAGCCTGAGCTGATTAAAGCAAGGCTCCTTTGTTTCCCTTTGTGTCTGCCAAATCCTTTCTTCATGCTCCTCTACACTGCTATGTTAAACCACGCGCTGACCTTCCCTTCTCTTGCTCTGACTCCCTGATGGAGGGCCAGACTCCATCTCTTACTTGACTTGTGTAATTTTTTTTTTCTTGCTCCTCAACACCGAAAAGAGAAAACCTTTCAGTTTCCCGGAACATTTTAGCTTCTCATATTGTTTTAAAACAGGCCAGATTATCTGAGGTGAATTCTGTTTTCTCTCTGGGCTTGATTGATGTAGCAAGAGCAGTGAGTGAAATATTGGGGAGAATGAATGTATCCAAGGAGGACAATAGTTTCTGAGTAGATGAAATGAGGTAGCTAAGAGGGATGCCCCAATATTCAAATAGACCCTATAGGGTGACAAGAACATTTTCAGGCAAGCCGGGGCAAATCCAAAACTTGCGCAGATGTGAAGGAGGGTCATGTGCAAAGTACATAAGTTTAGAGGCAAAAGAACTGAAAGTTTGTGCTCTGTAGGAGTCACACCCAAGAGTGTGAAGACTGACCTGTCTCGGATTGTCAAGGTTTAGTGCAACAGTTAGTTTATTTGCTTGGCAGTGGGACAAAAAAGGAGTCGCTAGATTAGAGAGTTTTTTTTTTTTTTTTTGGGAAAGAATAATTCTCAAAATCTGGGCTGTGCCTCTCTTGGTTTCCCCTAAATCATCTCAGGAACTGAGGAAGGGTCAAACTATTTTTCATATTAAATTCAGACACTGTAAGCTGACTTTTTTATTGGAGTGATGATTTGCAAGTGGAGATTTAACGAAACTTTTTAATGTTTTAGCAAAAGTGAGGTTGGGATGCTGACTCATGCCAGTAATCTGTATAATTTTTACTGATGCTCACTCACAATTGTAAGGTACTGGTTTTGCTCAAGAATGCCCTTGATGAAATACAATTACTAATTTTTATTAAACATGACCCTTGTGAGTATGTCTTTTTAATATTATGGATAGTGAGATAAGAAGTACATATAAAACACTTTAATTTGAACATTACTGCCTGAAGGGGAAGATGCTTCTTGTCGAAATGTCAAGCTGAACTCAGTCATACAAACAATTTTGACTTGAAAGAACAGCTAGTGGGTCATGGATGGCTCTTTAGATTTGGGTATTGACAGACAAGGTCATAAAAACAATACAGAAACTACTTAAAATTAAAGCATTTGTTTACAGAAAATGAACTTTTAGAAAACTACTTTTGAGTCATGCATGGCTTTTTACAAGCCTTTCCTGAGAATTGTGATGGAGTTTAAGAATATCGTTCCCAAGGACATTATAATGAAATACTATTAACTTTGGAAGACCAGTAAAATTTAGTAAGTTAATATTTTCAAAAAGTCCTTTTACAAATGGGTGAATAAAATATGTTAAAATTCAATAAAAATTAATACTTTGCAATATAAAAGTATTTGAAAATTTAATACAGTTTTAAAATCCTTACTGCATCTAATTTTAAAATTATTCCTTTTTGAAATTTGTTATAATATCAAAGAATATTCATAATTCTCTATAAGGTAATAAGCCACCTGTCTCTTTTTTCCAACTGGAACTTCTAGGCCTGCATTATCTCTATACACATCAATTGCAGTTATATATTTCAACAGCCTAGAGGCAGGATGTAGACATTCTGTGGGCTTCTATTATTTACAGTGAATATTTTTTTATGTCTGAACTTTTCTTTTAATTCAAGCTATCCTCAATTTACACGGTAGTGTAATTTCACTAAAATCCCTACACCCTGAATCTATGCCCATTTTCATTGCTTTGTGCCGGCTAGTCCTGCTATTATAAAATCTCTGAATATGCACAAATTTAAGTTAGAATGGTAACACACTGAGGTAGTTTGAAAGAAAATGTCTCCCAAAGGCTGTGGCACTCTTAGGAGGTATGGTTTTGTTGGAGCAGATGTGGTGTTGCTAGAGGAGGGGCTTCTCTGTGGAGGCAGGTTTTGAGGTCTCATACATGCTCAAGCCATGCCTAATGCCTCAGACTACTTCCTGTTGTCTGTGAGTCAAGATGTAAGAACTCTCAGCTCCATCATGGCGTCTCCTCATAGCAATAGGACTCTAATACACACACAAAGGGAACACCTCCTGGGTGATAAGTACCAACAGATGAAACACACAGAAACATTTTGGGGGGATTTCCATCCTTAGTTGAAGTGTCAAGTGGTCTAGATGTCAGAGTCTAAGAAATATTAGAATGGTGTCGTCAAGAATAGAATGAGCTCACTCTGTATGTACAATTGATTGAAAGCTTCCAGCACACCTCAGCAGGACAGAAGATGGTTCACTCAGTTAATAGTACAACAACAAAAATCCCAAATGAGTTCTTTTTTTTAAATTTTATTTATTTATGTATTAAAGATTTCTGCCTCCTCCCTGCCACCGCCTCCCATTCCCCCCCCTCTCCCAATCAACTCCCCCTCCCTCATCAGCACGAAGAGCAGTCAGGGTTCCCTGCCCTGTGGGAAGTCCAAGGACCTCCCACCTTCTTCCAGGTCTAGTAAGGTGAGCATCCAAACAGCCTAGGCTCCCACAAAGAACACAAACCTATAGCTTCTCACCACTGTTTCTCAAATCATCCATTTACTGTTACTAAAATCCAACTTTTTGTTACAATTTTCAAGTACTTTTTAAAGTTTATTGTTCAATAATACTAAACATATTTCCATTGTTAAAAAAAATCCCAAATGAGAATGTGAGACTTTGAAGGTATTCAGTTGGTAAAATGAGTAGTAATGCCAGAGGAATTATCTATCTATCTATCTATCTATCTATCTATCTATCTATCTATCTATCTATCTATCTATCTATCTATATCTATCTATCTATCATCTGTCTGTCTGTCTGTCTGTCTGTCTGTCTATCTATCTATGTTTGAATATGCCTATTACCACAACAAAGCATGTGGTGGTCATAGGATAACTTTGGGGGATTCATATCTCATATATTATATATTTTCATATATTCTACTTTAACAAAGCAGATTCCTTCTTCTTTCTCTTGCTGTGATGTCTAAGCCAGGCTAGTAGGCATGTGAGTTCATGAATATTTCTCCAGTCTCTCCTTCCACCTTGCTGTAGGCTGGGTGCTGGAGTTACAAGTATGCACCAAAACATCCTGATTATTTGCTAGGTTCCAATGATCAAACTCAGGTCATCAGGCTGATGTGGCAAGCACTTTATACACTGATTTATCTTGGGGGCCCCTATCTGGCAGTAAAGATGGACTTTTAAGTAGATAGCCATGCTGGCATGAAGTGAGATGATTTTATTCATATTTCCCTCTTTGTCATTCCTATGTGATTCTATTGAGTCTAACAATACTCTTGGTGCTGTTGTTAAACTAGCAAAGCATTGTGTGTGTTGACAAATTCTCACATGTGACCCAGATTTTCAGATCCAATTCCAACTTTTATTAATAGTGCTAATTCCAACATTTATAATCTTATTTTATCAGGGAGTTATATAGATATAGTTAAGCCATAAAAGGTTTTGTTTTAATAAAATTGTAGTGCTGGAAAAAGCACTATCATATGAGCACTTCCTTATAGGAAAAAGTGAAATTCATGTAGCATATGAGAAAGAGGGTAATGTTACTATGGGTGTTGCTTTTCCTCAACAAAGGAAGACAGTGTCTGGTTTATAATCCTCTGCTGCTGTCTACAGCAACTGTCTGAGTCGGTTCCTGAAGACCCCTCTCCCACGCTTCAGCTGGCCATCTGGAGCAAGCAGGCTTACTATGCCCCCTGACACTTCTTTCTTCACTTCAGGGCTTCCTGTTTTTATGTTCCATTCCTGACCTCTCACCTTCTTTCTAAAAAAAACAGCCACATTCCCCACCTCTTTGCAAACGCTTAGTCATTCCGTCACTTTAATGCGGCTATTTGTAACCTTTTCCACCTTCTCCCTAGTAATAGGATGAGATGTCGCCTATGAAATACTTCCTCATTTGAGTCTTACACTTTTATGTGAATTCATGGTCACTGACTTAAACTCAGTTGTAAGTGATGGCATGACAAAGTAGCGGTGTTACCATTTTATAAGCTGATGCGCAAGGCATGAAGGACTAATCCTACTTTATAATTTTAATGCACTATAGAGTTTACAATCCGCGTGACTGTTTATCACCAGTGTCTTTTTTTTTTTTTTTTTGAGCTCTCCACTACTAGAAGAGAGACATATTTTAAAGCATGTGTTTATTCTACTTTTTATCCAGTTAAATGAAAAAAAAATCTACGTTGATTCTGGTCATATTTTATACAGCCTCTAAGGCTGAAGAATATTTTTAAAAGATTTTATTGTTAATTGGCTGTGTATGTGGGTGGGTACAGGTGCCTGTGGAGGACATATAAAAGTACCTCTTCTGGATTGTAGGCTTTGAGTTACCTGATATGGATACTAGGAAAGGAACTTAGTCCTCTTCAAGAGTAATGTGTCTGTGACTCCTGAGACATTTCTACAACACCCTAAGTTTTGGCTCATTAGTTAATAGTACTGAATGCTCATCCAGAAGACTTAGGTTTAATTTTCAGCACCCAAATGTTGGTTGAGAGCCATCTGTTACTCCAAACCTAGGGGATGCCACACCCTTTTCTGATCTTCATGGGCACTGCATGAACAATATCCATAGACATGCACTCCTGCCCATAGAATGAAAATAAAAAGAAAATAAAAGAAGGCCACACTCAAGGCTAATTACCCCAAGTTCATGCTCCTGATAAATCTTAAAAAATTCATTTATTAAAGTTGGGATGGATTAGAATATTAGGGTCCATTCCATAAGACTCTTTACCACTCTTTTTTGTTATTATTATTAAAGGAAGACAAATCTCTATCATTTTCTTATCTTCTGGCTGGGTTTATTAGCTATTGATAATATATATGGTTTTATATAAATAATATATATATGCATATTGTTTTAAAAGATGAGACAAATATTAGAAGAAGAAATGCCAAAATTCTGTAAAGAACTCAAAGTTATTCTCATTAAAAGAACATGGAGAAATTTATACAACAGACCAAACTGAGGGAGCCTGTACAGTTTTTTTAACTGAGTAGCAAATAATAATCATCAAAAATTATTAGGAATATTTGAAAGCTTTAAATCCCCTGTCTGAGTTCAAAGTTGGTAGAAATAATAAAATGGAATTAAAGAAGCAGCAAGTAAATATACTTTGATTAAGGAAGAAAACATGTGGCCCTCAAAAGAGAAAACAAAACACTATCCTAAGAGAAATAGTCAGAGGATATTGAAAATTACCTAGAAACTAATTTCATCTGAAACACGAATAACACAAAAAAAAGTCTATTCTTCCTTCTGTAAAGTTCCTAGAAAGACCTTGCTGGCATATGTCTGTACCCCTGATATATCTGCAAATGCTGAACAGATACTCTGCCAGTGCTTTCTCTGTGGACACATATTACCTGAAGTTATCTGAATAAATGTTGAATTGTTATAGAATAGCTTGTACTGTAATTTAGTCATTTCTTTCAAGGTCTCAATCTAAGAAACTATCATTCTTACACATAAATTGTTGGGCCATTTTATTGGAAGTCAAGTCATGTCTTGAAATAATGGAGATATTCAGAAAACACGTGTTCACCCAATTAAGACCTAAAAGAATGGAATGAAAGAAACAGCTTTTGTGTTCTTGCATTAATTGTAAATTTTTATCTGTTATTGCTTAGCTGTTTTCTTTTTCAGCCCTGTTTTGGTTACAAAAAAAAAAAAAAAAAAAGATTAGTTTTCCTAGCTCCTTCTCCCTGAGTGCTCAGGGTTTTCTTGTTATAGATTGCATTCTCGGGCCGCATTGTAATTAAGTGCAGTCTCTATAGGTTATGGATTTTTATTGTTATATAACATCAGTAACTAGTTTTGATTGGGATGGGAGAATGTAACAATATTCTAAAGTCTCTTTGTTTCACTTTTTGTTCAGCCTAATTTTTGGCAATTATGTGCTGTATAACGGTATCACATTTCATTCTAAATTATTTTCCTTGGCAACACTGTTATTTTGTCTGCATTAATGGAATGTCCACCAACATATGTGCTCTTTGAGATACTAAATAGTAAAAATAGTTTGCCTCAGTTCCCTTGCTCATTGTATTAAGCCATAGTGCTCAATCTAGAAGAGCTGTCACGTTAGATTCTATTGCTCATGAGCCTAAGCCTTAGATAAGCACATGATCCCTTAAGAGGACACAGGATAAAAGATTAAGATGATCAAAACAAATTATGAACATATATGAAATTTTCAAAGATTAAGTACTATCTTCTTACAAAAAGAAAATATACAGATAAAGGCAAAGAGAAGACACAGACAAGGCGAAGAACAAAATCCGGAGACTAAAGCAGCCTTGTCTAAGAAGACAATATACTACTGTCTCTAAAGTTCAACTTTTGTCTTTGTTTAGAGCTTCTGAAATATACCTTCATTCAGTCATCTTAAAAGTGTTTATGACATGGAGATTTTCCTTTCTTGATCTTTTTTGCAAGTGAGAGAGCAGGTCTATGAAAGTTTCAGTCCCTAGTTTAAGGCCTTCATCTAGAGGATAAGACATGGAGATGTTGGTCTGGACTTTCTGGGTGTAAGTACAAACATCCTTTCTACTTTTCTTTTTAGAAACTACTCATTCTTGAGTTTTTGGAGTCTGTAGCATCATCCCATTTGGGGATAGTACTACATAAGGTAGAGAGATTGTGCATTTGAAACTCAGTGGCTTCCCCAGAGGCCTCTGCTCACATGCTTTCTTTAGCAGGACTCACAGGTTTCACCTGAAGATTGGTCCACTTTCATCAGTTTTATCCGCCCTTGGTTTGAACTTACCTTAGCAATATAATGCACTTTTCCTCGAATGCACTTCAACACTGACCTCAATAAAACAAACATTCTGTTCCACAGGTCAGGTCGGCAAGTCCTCTACTGTTAATTTCACTAGTGAACAAACATTGCCTAGTCATGTATTTATTTGGGGTAAATGAGTTCTCAGGAATGCCCAGAGGCATGTCTTCTTCCGGTACAGAATTAAAACAAACACAGAAGCTGGCTGCTATTATCGAATGCCTGACTAGAGAAATCAACCAATTCTTAAGTGTGTAAAAGATGCTTTAAAATGTGCTTGAAACAACTGTATGTAGTGTCTTTGCCCTGAGAGGATCTACCCACTGAGCTTTCTAATGTTCCTGTTGGCAGAACACAGGGACCACTAGGTGCGAGTTATGCCTGACTACGCATGTACACGTGTTCACCATAACTCTGAGATTTCTGTTTTGATACTGGAAGGAGTACTGGTAAATATCATTTTTCATGTCATTTTATTTGAATCCTAACTTGGAACACTAAGAGACTGAAACTGCAACACGTGAAATAGTCCTATTATTATTATTATTATTATTATCATTATTATTATTATTACTACTACTGTTATTATTTGTCTCAGAACTAGTGATCATGTACTCTCCCTGAAAAGTTAGATTTGATGTTATCCACATACTGGAAGAGAGTTAAGTGTCATTTTAATACAAGTGTTAGATACCTATGGTGGCATCAGATATTTCTCAGCAGCTGACAGAATGATCGCGCGATGTGCTGTGTAAGTGAAACCGATTTGGTAGAACAGTTTCAATTATGTACCCAAAGAAAGATTTTGTACTAAATGCAGCCTCATCAAATGCAGTTCACTGGGTTTGAAAGCAAGGTGGAAATGTAGTGGAACCAGGAATTGCAGACCATGTAATTTGAAAATGTTCATCATCCAATATACTTTGAAGGTTCTAGACAGGGGCCAGCCTTGTCAAATAAGTTACCATAAAATAAATCACAATTTGACTAAGTGCAAGGGAGGCAGATTTTCATCACTGTGTTTTGTTTGAAGGGGAATTAAAAAGCACATGGGTATGGAAAAACACTGGTAATTATGGTAATTTCTTGTTAGCTTCTCCTCCTCTCCAATACAATCAGATGAGTAGCCATAAAAACAACAAAATAATTCTCTCTCTTCTTTTTTTTCTATTTTGACTATTAAATTACCTATTCTAATTTCAAAAGATGGCTTTGGCAACTTACTTGCCTAACAGATACTTGTTAGTGTTCAAAAGCTATATGTGTCTTCTATAGACCATGCCAACAGAAACATGTAAGTAATCATCAAAATAATATTTAAAAACAGCAATCAAGCACCTTAGTTAGTAAATGTTTGTTGTCTTAGTAAGTTCAGTGGTGAATAAAAAGTAAGCCTTATCAAAGTATGCTTCCAAAGTGAATATCAGAAAGGAGTCCTCAAACATGTGGTTTACTTTCCAGGTTGGTATCTACTGGTTTGTGTTGCTTAATTTTCCATTATGAAGCCACAATACAGGATATTCAAGCTCCAAAGAATTGAATTATTTTGCCCCATGAGGACAGTGTCTAGATGTCACCTCAAAAAGCCCATGTTTCCCAGTATAGCCATTCTTTCAGTACAGTTACATATACTGAGACTGGGCTATGAGAGAGAGATCCTAAGACAGTAAAAAGACTCCTCTCATTTCCCCATACATAGAACAATTATAAAAGGTGAAAATTCCTAACATTGTTATTCTAAAACAAAAAAAAACACGAATTTTTTGTGTTATAAATGACCAAGATTTTCCATATTTCAGCATCAGCGGAGAGGAGAGCAGTGGCAAAGTGCACTGCCTACTCACTGTCCCCAGAACACATACCCACTGTCCCCAGAACACCTACCCACTGTCCTCTGAAGCACAGCTTGTCTTCTCAGGGAGAAGATGATCCCTAGGTTTGCAAGTAGAGATAAAATGTTTGAACTCTATTGAGAGAAATTGGTGATCCATCACAAATAATCACACTTATCTGTCAATATACAACTCTGCCTTCCGCCTTATTTTATTTTATTCATTATCATCCCTTAGAAGAGTGTTTGTTTTCTAATGAGAGGCAGAAATACGTATGCACATCCTGGTCCATGGTGATATTGTTTCCAATTAGAGAACACTGGTAAGAAGACACCAAACACACAGCACAGAAAATACTGCGACACAAACGTTGTGCAAGAGGAACAATGTCTAACTGAAGAGCACAGGGGGGGTGAGCTCTCAAAACAGATAGTACATGATTTCCAGGAGACCGAAATAAACAAGAAATTAAAAAGAGCTAATATTTACATAATAACATTTTCAACAGGGGGCACCAACAGAAAATGAAGTTAGATGAAATATAGAAAGAAAATTGAAGAAAATGGTCCAAGAATGGACCAAGAAGTAAACTACTCACTATCAGGAAACATTCTTAGGGCCAAAGATTGCACTTAGACAGGTGGCCTCTCAGAGGCATTGTATGTGTGTGTGTTTGTGTGTGTTGTGTATGTATTTTGTGTGTGTATATATGCATATGAGCAAAAAATGGTGTAGACATAATGATTTTATGACATTATGGTCTATTAGAAACAAAGAAAATGCTAAAAATATAATGGTCGTTGAATGTCATGTCTATTATACTTAAAAATTTAAATTAAAAAATGATCCTCCTCAATCTCTTAACTGTTTATAAAAAATCCTAGGGAACAAATGGCTTATTATCTATCTCTTATTTTTTTTGTCTGTAATGAGGATGGAAGGATCTATGTCATCTTCACTGAGCAAAAGAGAAGGCTGCCAACATTTCCAATGCCAAGAGTTCCTTACAGATACTGTCTTAATTGAAGCTTAGAAGCAATTTCAAGATAGTTTAAATTTTTTTTCACCGTGTGAATAGCAAGGTCTCCTTTGTGTGAGGCCTGTCACCATACAATGGGACACAGGACTCATTGGGAGTTTTATTTGAAATCAGGTAAGATGGGAAGTTGGTAACATTTATTTCTTTTCTGAAAATTCAATACAGCCATGCAGAGGAGAGGAAAAACACTCAAACTGCACCTCACATGCCCAACCCTACAAGTCAAGAGCAAATGGAGACTGATTCTATTGATGAAGAGTTAGTTATTTGATAAATAAAGTTACCTATATTTTAGAGCTGCTCTTTTTAAAAAATATCTTGGCACTAATATATAAAAATATATAGGCAAGAAGTATTTTTTTAATTTTTAATTTATGAAAATTAATTAGATCATTTATTTTTCAGTGACTGTGAAAGGATTCCCAGAAAGAAGTTTCCAGAATAAACTTTAAAATAATTACAAAATATGGAAAGCACATTAAGCTAAATGTCAAAACTCCTTTCTCTAGGGTTCTAAATGCCTACTAATAATGAGAACATTCAACATGTGTAAATCTTATTTAGTCCTGTTACTTCCATTAATGCCTGTCTAGTAAAAATAGGTATGATTCCCCATTCTGGAAATCTGACTCTAGAGAATAATGCACTATTGATAACTCACAAAGCTGAATGCTTTTTTGATTGCCCCAGGCATTTGAAGAATATGGCGAAAGTTGCTGTTATACAGCAGGCAGAAGCAAAGTTCTTAATTTCTAAGCCAACTAAATTCACCCATCAGTATTCCCTCTGGGGGGATCTGAATGGAAGATTCACTTTTAATACAAAAGAAGTCTGGGAGTGTAGGACCCAGCCATGATAAGCTTAACAGAAGCCTGAGTCTCAGTAGTTTACCCTGAAGCAATACCTGATCCCCATAAGGACCACAAACTGAGACTGCCCAGGCACCACCCAGGAACAGACCATCCAAAGGAAATCCCTAAAGTTCCAACCAACCTTTGTAGATAGGATCACCTGACAGCACACATTCAACAGGACACCTCTAGACAAATGGTAGCCAATCAGGGGTCCTGAACCTTAGAAATCTCTCACCCTCATCTTTGCTATTTCACCTACCCAACTCTAACTGAGCTTGGGGCTCTCTGACCATTCCAATACATTGGACACATGAAGAGTTTGAGTCTGCAAATTTGTGTAGAATAAAGGCTCTTTTCTTTCACATATGGGACTGAGATTCATTGTTGGTTTTGGGGGGACTTCACAGATCTGAGCATAACAAGAACAGTCATGTTGTGGTATATTTATACAGTATGTGAAGGTGTATTTTTGTGGTTGGTGTGATACCACAAAATAAGCTGAACGGCCAAT
This sequence comes from Alexandromys fortis, assembly GCF_014885135.2. Lineage (NCBI taxonomy): Eukaryota > Metazoa > Chordata > Mammalia > Rodentia > Cricetidae > Alexandromys > Alexandromys fortis. The sequence goes on from NW_026067946.1 coordinate 6,596,703, forward strand.
AGCTAGGCAGGAGGTATATACAGGACTTCTGGGGAGAGAAAGGAAGCAGAAGGAAGAATCTAGGTGCACAGGAGCTTCCAGGGATAATGAGAAGAAACAGGGAGTGAAATATGAAAGAGAGGCAATGCCACATGATAGAGCATAGATTAATATAAATGGGTTAATTTAAATTATAAGAGCTAGTTAGGAACAAGACTAAGCTACTGGCTAAGCTTTCATGATTAATAAGAAGTCTCTGTTTCATTATCTGGGAGCTTGCTGGCACCACAGAAAAAGACTTGTTACACACTTTTGATTTAGTTGGATGTTACTTTTATTAAATTGAGTCTTTAACAGTATATGAACATTTCTCTATTACTGACCACCAAAAATGGAGCATCATATCACTGATGCACCGAAGTCCCTTGCTTCACATGAAGAGTTGCATTCTAGAGAGAGAACAGAGAAGAGATCAAGTTTCTATCTCAGGGAAAGAGCAGAGAAATGTTTCTAGAGTAGGAGATGCACACTTAAATAGTTGCTCATCTTAAAAAGTCAAATTCAAAGAAATGTTGAGTACATGGAAGGGATAAAATGTGTGAAGGAGAAAAGAAAGTGCTGAGATACTAAGAATATTTAAGAATAAAACACATTTAGTTTAACAAGTATATGAAGCAATAACTTATGAGATACAAGTATGAAAAATTGGCATGAAAGAAAGATAATTAGACGAATAGTTTGCCTTGAGTATGGGGGCACGCAGAATTCTATTTCAAGTGCATTTGCTTTCAAAGAGTACAATAGCTAAAATTCATCTAATGACTGCACTTTCATACCCCATAGGGGATTGCCTTACTGAACAGATATGAACGCTTTCTGCATTAACATTCAGCAAATATTTTTTAAATAAAAGCTTGTAAGTTTCATGTTAACTGTTTCAAAAGTGTTTACATGCTCTAAACTCATTTAAATATATGACAACCTGATAGTTTATAGGCCATTGCTTTTGCAACACATACAAGTCTTTACAGACGATGCAGTAGAGAACTGTCCAAACTGCTGTATGCGTGACTCCGTGTTAGTGTACAAACATCCATATGCATGAAGGATAGAATATGACTTCTGCTAATGCATTTAATATTTTATCACAGCATCTCAGTCTTTGAAAACATAGAGGTAAATCATTTCTATTTTTTTCAGTGTTGAGAATTTTATACATGTAGACAAGGAAATATGATTACATCACCCCACTCCTTTCTCCTCCGCCTTATTCACATGTTTAGGAGCACGTCTTACTTTCCAGCTTTATGTTATTCTTGTTTTGTTTCGAGTATCCACTAAATCCAGCTAATGCTGCCCATAAGCACATAGCTATAGCACAACCCATGGAATACGGAAATTCTCTCCATTGTGACCTCCTCAACAGAGAATGATGGTTGATACTGACGAGAAAATTATTCTTTTTTTTTATTTTTATTGAGCTCTACATTATTCTCTGCTCCCTTCCCTGCCACTCCCCTTCCCATTCAACCCTCCCCCAAGATCCCCAGGCTCCCAATTTACTCAGGAGATCTTGTCTATTTCTACTTCCCATGTAGATTAGATCTATGTAAGTTTCTCTTAATGTTTTCATTGTTGTCTAACTTCTCTGGGATTGTGGTTTGAATACTGTTTTTCTTTGCTTTATATTTAAAAAACACTTATGAGTGAGTACATGTGATAATTGTCTTTCTGGGTCTGGGTTACGTCACTCAATATGATGTTTTCTAGCTCCATCCATTTGCCTACAAATTTCAAGATGCAATTAGTTTTTTCTGCTGTATCGTACTCCATTGTGTAAATGTACCACATTTTCCTTATCCATTCTTTCATCAAAGGCATTTAGATTGTTTCCAGGTTCTGGCTATGACAAACAAGGCTGCTATGAACATTGCTGAGCACATGTCCTTGAGGCACGGTTGAGCATCCTTTGGCTATATAGCCAAAAGTGGTATGACTGGGTCTTGAGGAAGGTTGTTTCCTAGTTTTCTGAGAAATCACCACATTGATATCCAAAGGGGTTGTACCAGCTTGCATTTTTCCAGCAATGCAAGAGTCTCCCCTTTACCCCACAACCTCTCCAGTATAACTTGTCATTAGTGTTTTTGCTCTTGGCCATTCTTACAGGTGTAAGATGGAATCTCAGAGTTGTTCAAAACCTCTCTGAGAAAATATTCTATCTTGAGGAGGTCACAGTGGCATGGATGTGGTTACAGAATACCACCTTGGAAATCTATCAAGAAGTTTCTTAAAAGCATGAGAAGTAGAACTACCATATGACCCGGCTACATTACTCCAAGTCATATATCAAACCCTAACAGAATTTATGACCTACTATAGAGACACTTGCATAAACATATCCATTACTGTTCTATTCACAATAGCTAAGAAATGGAATCAAACTAGATATCCCTCGACAGATGGATAGTAAGAAAAATGAGACTCATATACATGATGGAATGCTGCTCAGCCATAAAAAGAATTAAATCATGAAATTTGCAGTTAAATGGATAGGACTGAAAAAATTTATTGAGCTAAATAAACCAAACCTATAAGACAAAAAACATATATTCTTTCTCAAATGTGGGTCCTAGCTTCAAACTATTGTATAGTTTACTTGGGGCACAAGTGGAAGTGAGGAAACTGGAAAGGAACCATTTGATGGATCATATTAAGGGAGGAGAATAGATAAAATGAAAGTAGACAGAAGTATTAGGGAAAGGCTTAAAGGGGGAGAGCATTGAGTATTAGCAGGACAGCAAGCCTTGCAGGGGAAGGCTAATTCATGGGAAGAAAATATGAAAACACTTATGGAGGAATAGTATTTTCCAACTGAGCTTAACAATCAGTGTTTGCTAGTTGGACCCATGTGAAATGAAAGAAGGGGAGGGGTATTGGGATTAAAGCATTTAAGCAGGGCTGAGCAAGGGGAAGAAGAAATGAGTGTGGTAGTCAAAACCGAGAATTATGGAAAAGCCCACGTGAAACTGCTAACTTGAAATTACATCTTTAAAAATCATAAAGACCATTCATTCTAATTGCATTACCTTTCATAGAAGGAAATAAATATTAATTATTTATAAAGTTATTTAAATTTCTCTTCTTGTTTTTAATTTCTTGTTCTAAATTTTCAAGTGGCATATTCTTAGGAATCCTGAAATAGAATGTAGCAGAGAGAAAATCGTGTAAACTACACAATAAGACCTATAAACATGTTTCTTTTTACATTTCTGTAATTATTCTGATATTGGCTCAACCTATTCATTTTTTTTTTGGAGGAAAATGTCAGCCTTGAAAACTCAAGATCAACTAATCCTGTTTAGTTTAAAGCTAGTATCTTGGGCTGTAATGTATGATCAGGTAAGGGTATATATATAGGGTTTCTTCCTTCCCTCTGGAATAGCAAAGTCATTATGGACAATAGGTTGGGATTATTCTCACGAACATATTTTTAAAGATATGTGTTTATGCTTTGTTTTTATGTGTTTCCTATCTACCCTGTTCTCTTCCAATGTTCTAAATCCTTAAGACTGGTTCTCTTTTTTTCTTCTATATGTTAGTCTTAACTTGATTTCAATTTTGTTGTTTTTCAAGACATGCTTTCTCTGTAGCTTTGGGGCCTGTCCTGGAACTAGCTCTTGTAGACCAGGTTGGCCTTGAACTTATAGAGATCCACCTGCCTCTGCTCCCTGAGTGCTGGGATCAAAGGTGTGCACCATCACAGGCCGCCTCTCCCTCGATCTCTTATCACTTGCACCCCTTTACAATATTCTTCTTCTCAGCTCCAGTGATCACATTTCTCATTTCTGCACATACACTTGTATGTGTTTGTGTGTGTATTTAAAGCTAGATGTTGAATAAAAAAGGAAAATATGTGATATATAATTTTCTAAATATTCCTTACTACTCCACTCCCAAATGTTGATGATAAAGCAATCAACATAAATGTGCAAATATCTCAGGACTACAATGACTTTGGAACTTAAGCCTTAGCATATAACCAAGAATGGTACCACAATAGTTTTCTCATTAACCTCTATACTGACTGTCATAGTGGACGTACAAGTTTCCTGACTACCTACTCTGGATATGAGGCTCTCTTTTCCTACATTCTCAACACGTATTGTTGTATGCTTTTCTAATAGCTGTTCTGAGATACAATAGATCCTCAAAGATATGCTCTTTTACATTTCTCTAATATCTAAAGATGTTGGATACTTTTCTAAGTATCCATTGTCCATTTTTATTTCTACTTTTGATAACTGCCCATTGAAATTTTTAGTCCATTTATTGGGGTTTCGGTGTTTAATGATTTTAGTTCATTATTTACCCCACACATTCATTCCTTTAGTGGTGTAATTAGCAAAGGCTCTTCCTCATTTTAAATGCACTCTCTTCATCATGGTGATTTTCTCCATTTGTGTGCAGAAACTTCAGAATAGTATGTGTTTTCACATTTCTGTTCTTAGGAGTATTTTACTTGCCACTTGGGCACCGTGAGAGATACAAATCTAGCGTCTTTCTTGGATGTGTAGAAATCGGATTTTCCTAGCAGCATTTGTTGAAGAGGCTATATTTTCTCTAACATAACTTATTGACAACTTCATCAAAATTAACTGGCTGTGGTGGGCACAGCTTATTCTGAGTACTCCACTCTGTTCTAGTGCTCTGTACCCTTTCTGCGCTAGCGTCAACCGTTCTGCTAGTTTTGTTCTCTTTGAGGTTAGGTATTGTGATCCCTACAGCACATTTCTTTGTAAGAAGGATTGCCTTGTCTATTTGGAAATTTTTCTGCTTCTGTGAGAATTTTAGAATTCTTTCTAGTTTGGAAAGAGTGGAAGTTTCATGTGTTGCTGACATAAACTGTTTCTGATACTGCAACAATTTCCTCAACACTAGTTTTGCTAATCTGTCTTTTTGTGTCTTTGATGCATTTCTTTGGCTTCTTAAAGTTTTCCTTGTCAATGTTTTTTTTTTTTTTTATTTTTCACTTTCTTGATTAGGTCTGTTTCTTTTTATTTATTTTAAGTTACTGATATTTTTTTCCTAGGCTATTTCTTTCTTTTCATGTTCTGTAATGGTATTCATAAATGCTATTATTGCTTTCAGTGTGTTGATTTTGTATTCTGGCACTTTGATTACATAGTTTAATCCGATTTGGACCTTTTAAAAATTATATTTATATTATTTCTAAATATAGAAGCATGCCTTATGCAGATATACATATAATTTAAATTTTTCCTGTCAGTAGTTCTTTTCTTTCTTTTTTTAAAAATCTGGTATTTCATGTACTATACTAAAAAACAGTAGAGAAAGGGAGCACCCTTATTTTAATCTAGATTTTAGAAAAAAAATGTTCTCAGTTTTCTCCCATTTGGTATAATGTTGGCAATAGATTTGCCAGTTACAGAATTTATGATGTCAATGCGTATTCTTTCTGGTCCTTGCTTATTCACAGCTCTTATGATGAACTGGTGTTAAAAACACCAATCAAGACAAACCTACAACTTGATACCTCATTTCAGAGTAGTAAACATTAAAACCACTAAGATACCACTGCATTTGTTCTGTGAGAATAGTTCAGTTGGTGGAGCACTTGCTTAGCATGCATGAAGCTCTGGATTCAGTTTTTAGCACTGTATAAACCACCTCCAGCACTGAGTGAACCAGACATGGTAACCCATATGCTTAAAAGACAGCAACAGGTAGAGACTGGAAGATTAAAAATTCAATGTCATCATTGGTACATAGCGATTTGGCAGGTTACAGAAGATCCAGTTCAAAGCAAACAAACAAATGAAAGACTTCTAATGTGTTTCATGCTACTTGACATACAGTGTTGTCCAAAATATGGGCCAGCACAAATGCTGATTACATGTTTATAGTACATTAAAATAGACTAGACCCTATGAAAGGCACTGGCATTTTCTTAAGCCAGTTTTTCTTCTGCTCTTACTGTATGATCAATCCAGTATCCATTGTTCCTTTGTATTTATTCAAATGAACTGAATAATCCACAGCAACCACACTGCTGTCCTACAGCAGGTAAAGAGCTAAAAGCTGTGCTGTTAAGTTCTTCAGGGGTGCAGAGAGATTGGGGGACACTATTGATGGGAACAAGAGAGAGAGAACAATGTTCAAGTAGCGCTGGTAACCCAAAGCAGTAGTTTGGATCTGAAAATGTCCTTGCTGGAGGTCAGAAATGCTGGAAATAGTTATGGTTTCTGATCACTTGTTATTTCTTACCCTTGCTTAAAAGCTTAGTATGAGAAAATGACTGAATCTGAGAGGAGGCACCTTGATACTTAACTGTCAGGCCAATAGAACCGACCAGCTCAGCCATTCCTCACCACAGTTCCTGGGGTAAGTCATTAAGAAAGCCCTGTACTAGCAGCTAAGCAGTATCTCATTCATAGGGTTGCACCCTTGCTATAAGGGAGTTCTCTTTCCCTACCCCCAATCCCTGATTTGAATCTATAATACACCTCCTTTGAAAACTGACCTGTGATCTGCGAATTTCATTCTTCAAATCCCCAAGGCCATTGGCTCACAAAGAACCACAAAGCCATTGGCTCACAGTAACTCTGGTGGCCATTAAGGTTTCTAGGACCCTAGAACCTAAATAAAATTTACAAAGAAACAGAAAAGACTTTGTTACTAATGAAGATATCCCCCCAAATTTCTGCATCATTATAAATGTTTAGGAATACAAGGAACCTCCTCTTAGGTTCATTATTCATTCTCTCTCTCTCTCTCTCTCTCTCTCTCTCTCTCTCTCTCTCTCTCTCTCTCTGTGTGTGTGTGAGTGTGTGTCTCTCATAATAAATCTGAATCCATACAAAGACTTTTATCTGAATGAAAGAGAAGGTAATTCTATAAATATTTGAGTTCATGTAGATACCTAGTAGGTAGATTGGGTAAAAATAGGGATCCCTTTGAAGGAGATGAATATTCTAGACTGAGACTGAAGACATAGTGCAACAATTCTGGAAAGTTACTAAAACAAAATAACTCATATACTTTTGTTTGATGAATTTAATAGTATGCAAATTATAATTCTATAAAGCTATTAAAGAGTGAACAATTTATACATTTGTATATAACATTTATGAATAGTGTCCACATTCCCATGACTTTTCCAATATTTTATAGGATTTTATTTAATCTAGAAAACAATTTATATGAGGCAGTTACTTAAAGCATCTTCAGTTTATGGAAGGGTGTTGAAGCTTAAGTGACTTGCTAAGACTTCCATGGCATCTGTGTGTTCAGGCTCCAATTCATACTCAAACTCTAGGTTACTTACTGTAAACTACAGTATACATATTTTTGCGAAATTTTACTGCTCAGAATACACATTCTTAATATGTCTCTATTTCTACTACAGAAACCATTTACTTATATGAAGATTTCTGATATGTGTGTTTTCTTCTTGTTAAAGATGAATAGGGCAAGAATTAGTCTAAGTTCAGTCTGTGTTTTGAATTTACACATTTCACATTTCCTAACTTGATCTTTTTTCTTTGCTTCTGACTTAAATCCTGCTGATTTTTCAACATCAAGAACAAAGAACCAAAATTCCTTATCTCTCTAGGTCAATGTCCCAGAACATTCTTTGCATGCCTACAGTATTCTTCTTTTTCCAGTGCACCACAAAGCCTTGTTTGCATAGCTGTTTTTCTATTAAGCTGAAACTCTCAAGAACAGGGAGCACTGCCTTGTGTTTGCAAATTCCAGTAATGCTGCTTGGAGAACAACAGGCAACCAATATACCTGAGTGAATGAAAGAGCAATAGAATCCATAGGAGAAATGGAATCGCTGTGCATTTCCTTTTACTTGCAGAATTCAGGATGTATCCAGGAGATCAAAAGTGCAAATAATGAATAGCAAATGTCTATTTTAGACGAATCTTAGTGAGGTGAATTTAGAATAGGAAGATGGAAATGGGCATTTCTAGGCCTTCTTTATATGTACTTAGGAAATAGTTTTGACTGGTGTGTGTGGCTAATTATAAAATATCACTTCCTTACATTATCACAATTCAGTCTGGATGGTAACACTTTGCACATTAGTGTTAACAGCATGTTGCACAGAGAACAATGATCAGATAGCTAAGAAGTTTTGATTTTCAGTGCTACTTTCAAAGTGTGTTACCTATTAAAATGGAGACTGAGGATGCCAGAGTTGAAAACCATTGGCATTCAGCTTGGAAAAGAATATTCCAGAAAGTGCTTTGTTTAGCATTTTGGACTAAAGCCTGTTCGCCTGGGAATGTCATTAGTTCTACTGAAAATGATTTACCTGGGTAACTTTTCAATCAGAAAATTATTTTAAAAATAAATCTAAAAGGGAAAATATTGGTCCTGCCAGAATGAACAAAATATTTTCTCCTTTTATAGCGTGTAAGTGACAAGCTCTGCCAAGTGCAAACCTTTTCTCCGAAGTAGTGAGAATGTAGGACTCAGAGTGTCACAGTTTGCCTTCTTGGTACTTAAGCCTATATCTTTATGGTCACTTAAGTTACTTGGGTAGCAGTTAGTAACCCCATCAGTCAACTGTCAAATGGCATATTTGATCTGCCTCTGTCCCGCAATTGCCCGGGTGAGATCATGTCCTGTATGTGTCTATTGCACTATAGAGACAAGATGTGTTCAGTGGCTTGGAGGATCCACGACTCCAACAACAGACCACTACAGATAAAACAGTGGGTGTCAACTGAGACACTCACAGTGTTAGTATTTTTGCAGGTATCCAAACTCAGCAATTTACCTTTCATTTAAAGTCCATTCAGTATTGGTTGATAGCAGTGAATGACAAATTAGAAATGGAAAGAAATCAGCAAACGTAGGGAAAAGTGTTTAGTCAGGGGACTTTCCCTCTCTGTCAAGACTAACGCTAAGTGAAGCCTATACAGGGTACAGATGTGCTAAAGATTAGCCTTTGGTAATTGAACACACAGAAATCAGGCGCTCCAAGAACTCCTCTATATTACTAAGGAAAGTTGTTTCTTATTTTTGCTTTGTTTGATTTTTAAAGTCTATCCATTCAGTTGAGGTCTGTGTGTGTATACCTTCTGAGTGTGTTCAAACCAAGGTGGCATCTTTTAAAAAAAAAGGTCAATTATGGTGGATGATATGAAGACAGAAATAAATGCTAAAATATATATTTAGAAACAACAGTTTTCCTTGTCCGAGCAAGGGTCCCATTTACAAATGAGATTGTTTAATTAAGAGACTTTAACTCTGAAGTTGACACCCAGGAGATGGCTGAACAGAGGCATCCTACATTTCTGCTGTTCTGAGGACCACACAGCCCTGATCTTTCAAAGTAGGGCTACTATTTAAGAATTAAATGCAAATTAAATATGTGTGATAACTAAAAATATTCTGTTTGTGTTATTAATGCTAGTTCTTTGCTTCAGGTAAGTTTTTGTGTTTGTTGAAGACATTTCTATCACCTTTTGTCTATAGGCACACAGATAAACATGAAGGAAATAAAGAGTATATGATATCATTTTTGCCCAGAGGGTGCTCATATATTACATTGTTTTATTTTCAAGTGTGAGAGATCCATTTGTCTTACCACAGTCTCATGTGTCATACACTCGGCTGCCTGAAGAGGTTTTAGCATCTTCATGTGTCTAACTTCTGGGCTTCATTTCTGCATATGTCATTCTCTCAGAGACATACAATAACTTAGTCTTTGCGTTTGTTTCTGCTGCCTGAACACATTTGTGGTTTAGATTTTTTTTCAGATGTATCTTTCTGACCATTTTTATTCCCTTAAATTTTCTCGAGGAGAGGTCCTTCTTTGGTCACTTTATGATACACAGTCACTCCCAGTCACTAATACCCTATATTATTTTATGTTTTTCTTAAGAATCATCATTTTGGAATTTCTCTCTAATTTGCTTCCTTTTCTGCTGGTTTCTGCCTGTCTCTTACTTTTCAATTCTGATCTTTCTCCAGGTAAAGGTACTAGCCGTCTCGACATGTTCTTTTGTTCTTTATCGACTGCCTAGAACAGTGCCTGGGGAGAAAAAAAATCCCGATTGTGGACTCAGTGAAAATTTGAGATATGAATGCAAAGAAATAGAGTAAAATGAAGATACTGACGGGAAAACGATTGCTTTTATTGGCCGAGATTTATGTGAGGAGGCTAAGAGAAACACATGCGTGAGAGGAGGAGGTAGATGCTATCCAGATTAAAGAAGCAGTACAGACAGGATGACATTAGGATTGTGGTTGTTCCATTACTGGGCTGTAGTGAAGTCCCATGAAGACAGAGTGACACAGTGGTAAAGAAGTGGCTAAGACATAAAGGGCATCATATTTTGTGCTCTATTATAAAGTTAGATATATGTGGGATAGGGATACAGGCAGCTCAGTGGTGAAGTGCTTACTTGTAAGGTCCCTGGGTTCAATCACCATTATCTGAAAACACACCTGGAACTTTTTCAGTAAGCATGGTAAAACCACTAACTGTGGATTAAGGAGAAGATGATGTGGCCAAGTTTGCACTTTGTGTAGATTATACTGGCAACTACATCGAATAAAAAACTAGGAGGTGTTGGGAGCAGTAAGACCCCAGATCCTGAATTTCTTGTAATCCCCTAATTTGAGTGCCTACAGCTGCCCTGAGCACGAGACCTTCAGGAGTTCCTGACGGCAGGAGAGTGGTTTCTGGTGGGTTTGGCTGGGGCCTGGCTATCTCTATATAATCTGCCCCTGAACACAATAAAGGAGCATTCTTGGTGAATTCAAGGATGACCCGTGTCGCTGTCTCTCTATGTATGTCTGTGTATTTTAACCTCCAGCCCCCTTGCCCGAAGCTTGGTAACTGGGTGCCAGCGCACCGAGCGCAGACAAGGGGGCGCGGTGCACGGCAAGCAGGGTCTATACAAAGATACTGAAAAAGATGAAGTCTGAGGGAATAGGGAATCTGTGAAAATGGAGGTGAAGAACATGAGAGATGGCCCGCCAGTGTCTAACAGGAGTGCATAGTGGGCGGGATGAAGCATTTCTAGAGACAGTAAGTGAGCACTGACAGCGACTCCATCATAGTACTTTATATAGAATATTTGGATAATGTATTGATGAGACTGTTTTAAATAGAAAGCATTGTCTTTTGGGTGATATGTTCCTAGACCACACTGACTCATAAAAAGGACTAAAAGTATTTCTGATATATTCATTTATTAAAGATTTGTCACATCAAGGAAACTCATGTCCCTACATCACCTTGACTCATAAAAAGGTCCTAAACAATTTCTGAGGTATTTATTTATTAAAGACTCGCCATATCAAGGAAACTCATTTAGCAGCACAATACAATGGAAGAATATTTGGAGATACATAATTCTGTAATACCTAAGCGTGGTTGTCTAACCAAGAATAAAATGGAAATGAGAGGAAGTGGGAAGTGTGCTGCATTCTGCTCTTGCTTTTGGAAGAAAACACCACTCAAGTTGTGTGCTTGTCATAGTGTGAAAGAGAGAGCAAGCTGCCACTCACCACATCATCAGACCCCAGCTCACAGGACACTACCTTGATCATTGCACTCAATGGAACATGTGGTCTTCTCATCCGCAATCGAGAATCTCATTTCTTTTATTTCGGTTATTGGTAAAAGGACACTTTTATAAAGCCTATAATGAGATCATTTTTGATTCTATAATTTAAAAAATCTGTTTGTGCTCATGTGTGGGTGTGTGTATGGGGGTGGTTTGCATAAGCAGAAAGATCAGAGGGCAACCTTGTGAAGTCACTTACCAACTCCTTCCTTTACGTGAGCTCTAAGGATTGTGCTCAGGTCTCCAGACCTGTGCCATAAGTGCTCATCAGCAGGCTGACCCTAGATTGCATTTTTAATACTGACTTCTGGAGTCTTAATTGTTTAAGAATCATTTGGGCACCTGTTGTTTCTAAGGCTCTGAAAGCTAAATTCATCATTCCAAGCTTATTCCCTCCCCTCAAATGAAAATATGAGAACAGTCTGCATTTGTATTCTGAGGTAAGAAATCTTCCAGGTGAGTTTAGGCATTCAGCAAATGTATGATTTTCATCTCCCAAAGTGTAGGAAATATTTCTGAAGGATGAACTTACATTTACTCTCTGTTGTGACTTTCTTTGCATCTCTGAAGTTTAACTGTGACATATGCATTACATATGCAGCCGTACGGGGTTCAGTACAATAGGATTGAGGCTTAGAGCAAATCTGTTCGTTGGATCCATGGTGCTCTCTGCAGCCAAAGGAGGAGTAATCATGCTGCCTGTGTGACTCCCCTAGGAAGCAGCTAGACTGCTGTTAATGAAGGCAAGTAGAGTGACTGAAATTCTGCTGAAATGGCCTTCAGTCAGTCTTCAAACACCCAAAAAGTGAATGTTTATTCTTTCTAAATTGGCCATGAGATGCTTCCTCTGTAAACTAGGCGGATGGAAATCTTCAGCTTTTATAGTCATTTTCTAACTTACACATATGCAGAAATAATCAAAGAGTAGAGATGGTCTTTTCCCCTTAATGCCTAGGTAGCTGAAAAACAGCCATGCAGCTTTGGCTCCTGCACCATGGAAACTTTCATCTTCTGCTAGATCCGGATAGATCAAAAGGACAGTGTGGCAAAGAGATGTGAATTAATGGAAACAGCCTGTCAAATGGGGAGTTGTTCTTATTTTCTTCCCTTATTTTGTGAAATTTCGTTTTTGAAAAAAAAAAAAAGAAAGAAAGAAAGGAAGGAAGAAAGAAAGAAAGAAAGAAAGAAAGAAAGAAAGAAAGAAAACTGTTCCTAAAGCACTACCAGAGAAATAAAAGGTATGTTCATACATGTATACCACTGGATCAGTATTAATGGTAGAACTGGAATTTCACATGTAGGAGTTGTGAGAGCAGCACCTATTTTAATATTTAATCTTATGTATAAGTAATATATCCCCTGATCATTTTACAGCCATGGGTGTAGTTTTCAAATGAGTGTTGTGTTTGCTCATTTTCCATGCAGCCTCCATGTTCCATTAAAAATAGGAAAAAGGTTCAAGCTCCGTCAGCAGCAGAAAAGGTACCAGAAGCATTTCAATAAATCCAATAGTCTTACTTCCAACTTGGCTTTTGTTGATCTCATAAAATAAAACATCTACTGCTACTTGGTCATTTGGAGCCAGGTACCACTGAATACAATATTGGTATCTGAATTTTAAAAGAAAGCATGTACCTATGAAAATAAGTCATGGATGATTTTTGAAAAGTACTCTTAACATGATCAGCATTTCATATACCATGAAGGCAACTGGACTAGTGGCAATTTCACCAAAAATCCAGACATGCGTTATGTGGCAGAGTAGTCTGTGTTTGTACATCCATGCAAACTGCTATTTAAGCAATCAAAATGACAACACTGAAATTATTGCTACTCCTTTTCACTGTTTTATTGACATGGCATTTTTGTGGAATTTGATATTTTAATTAAGCTCTTTAAACATTACCTATTAAACTCTCATATTCTAAGATACATTTTTTATCTTTTCAATACAAATCTTTTGACAAGTTAAATGTGTTTATGAGTGACACACCAAAACAGGTGGTTCCTTGGTACACTGAGCACACAGCTGGCCTCAGGTTTTTCAAGTAGATACGGAGTTTGATTTAGTTCTGACAGTAGAGTTTAGCAATATTTGCTGCCACTTCCAAGCCTACTTTAAACAAACCTTTTGTTTTCACTCTTCCATTTTGACTATAAAAGCTAACAACTGTCAAGTAAAATATTGAAGATGCCTAGGAATCGGAGTATTACACTAGACTGATTGAATGAAGGAATCATGCCAGCAACATGTTCTGTCTCACCACCATAGCATAAACATGAAATAGACATTGTATTTTCACCATCATACAATTTGCAGTCAAATTGTTAATATTTTTCTGTATAAACAGTACACACACACACACACACATATTTGTAGAACTTAAATAAAATTTGTAGAATTTAAATAAAAAAAACAGACAAAAATCAGTTAAAACAAAACAAATGGAAAACAGAAACAATCAAACTGAAGTGTCCAGTGCCTGCAATCTCCTCTACAAAGACAGTTCAAACTGACAGCAAGATCGCTGCATTTCGAGATTAGTGACTGAGAAAGGTCTAAAAGTAAACAATGGAGAGAATGGGCTCTATAAAACAGTGAGACAGAAGTGCAGACCATAGGGAGGGATGGTGCACAGCAACAACTTTGGCCATGGCTCCACAGCTCATGTGCACTCTGTATTGTGGGAGAAAGGTATGTGGCAGTGTGTCGCTAGTCCCCACTGCTACAGACACAGTCTATTTACAGGAATGATGCCCAGTCATCACAATGCCATTTATGGACGCGTTCAGGGTTTGCAAGGTGGCGTTATTCAGAGAAGAAATCAATACTGGCTCCGTCCTGACAGAAGAACCCAGGACATTGCAGCGTAATGGCTGGAAACAGAGACTGACCCACATTGTGAGCATTTATCGTGTCCATGGGCAGAAACCTCTGCATGTCTTTATCACTCAGAGTCCATGCCAGCACAGGGGCTTCAGTATCAGAATCTCAGCAGTGTGATTGGGGATACAGCAGCCATGTCTGCACCGAGCCTTGATATATCGGGAACAAGTAGTGGTGATCAGCAAGAAATAAAAGCATTTCCATGACCTGAGACACCAGAGAACTTATACACTCGTAGCTGAGCCCCACCTCCCTCACTTGCCAGCACATCTGTTTCCTATGGCCATCTATGCATTGACAGATGCCATGGCTTAGTCTCTGGCATGTGCACCACTCCACTTAAGCAGCTGAGTAGCTTCACATCATGTCACAGCTTGGCACTAGTAGTGTCAAAGGCACTACCAACAACAGAGCTCACTCCTGCCTTACCGGGTATGTTCTCAAAGCAGCAACTTCCATTGCTGAAGTGGCCTTACTTTGGATGCTTCATTGTTATTGCTGTGGGTACCACACTAACCTAGACTACTTAAGTATACCCTAAAATACAGTTAGGAAGAGTAATTCTTACATTGTATAACATGACAGAGCATCTATAGTACACAACAACCAACAAGACATCTCAAAGTAGAGAGTATTGTGGACGTTCTCAGCACATAGAAATGACAGTATTTGAGGGGTCAAAAAAGTTAATTAGCCTGATTTTATGATTATACATGATTACACATATAGAGAGTTGGGTTATAGCTATATTTTCAGTACTCAGAGGTTGAGACAGGAGGATGTCCCTGAGTTCTAGATAAGCTTGGGATAGACATCAAGTTCCTGGTCAGCTGAAGCTACAGAATAGTACCCCTTTTCCAAAGATTTTTGGGGACTTAAGAATAATAATAGGGAAAGAGACTAAATAGGAGTACAGAGCATTGATAAATACAGTCCTCGTCCCAGAGGTCTTCCATATTGGAGGATTATAACCTGACAATCCAGCATAAGCTATCAAGAAAACTTTTGGTGTTTCAAAGGAAACTACTGAGTCAAAGCAATCACCACAAAAATAATAATGTAAATCTTCACAAAACTAAAAACAAAGAGTGTTTTGTTAACTCTTTAAAATTTAGATTAAAACCTCAAAAGATTTAGAATAGCCAACATAGTTCTCAGCAGAAAGAAAAAAAAAAACAGTGATATTTTGCTATCTAAGTTAATGATGTAATGAAAATCTGTAGTAATTAGAAGAACAGGGAACTGTCATAAAAACAGATACACAGAACAAAGTTTCAGAATAAAAAAATAAAAAGTCACTTCATGGATAATGGTGTATTACCATAATATTAAAAACGTCATATCCTCAAGGATATAACATACCAAGGAGAAAGTACCATTTTAGTTAATTGTTTATGAAGAATAGAGTATACAAACACAGAAGAATAAAATTAGACATCCCTCTCTCTCCATATATATCTATATATTTATGTATACATATGTATCTATGCATATATATATTGATGGATGGATAGATAGGCAGCTTCTATGCTGCCACTGAAGTAGTGATAGATGATAGATATAGATAGATAGATGATAGATAGATGATAGATAGATGATAGATAGATAGATAGATAGATAGATAGATAGATAGATAGATAGATAGATAGATAAAGATAAATGGATAAAACTGAGTCCATGTGAATGCCTACATCTCAATTTCTAAGGCTCTAAACCTTCTGCCTAATGGATTTGAATTGCTGGCAGCAGACTGAAGCATCCCTTTCTGGTGAGATAGACTTGGCAAATGAAAGATATTATAGTGTGTGTATGCAATCTCTATCAGAAGACTAACTTAATAATGGAATCTAGTCAGCGTTATTCCACTCTTAAAAATAAGTATGCAATTATGAATTAATATCTGAAGAAAGCTTATAATTAAAAAATCAAAGGCACAAATAATTTTAAATCAGTGTCTTTGAAAACCCCTTAGCATTCATAAAGACACACAGAAAGAAAAAATCAACATAAAGAAAATGCATTATGCAAATGTAATCATTCTAATCAGTCTTCAAATTAGTCATCCTTAATATTTTTGAAAAAGGAGAGAAGATGTTAAATCTATGAAACAAAAATCAATTGCTATTATTCAAAATATTCAAAGGAGAAAAGAACCATTAAAAAGTGAAAGCAAGGGAAAAATGGGATGATAAAGGAAACTGACTGAAACTTAAAGGCTGGAAATACATTAAATAAATACCTTGTAAAATAGAACAATGAAAAAAATCTTAGTTTGAAAACATATGGAAAGATATAATCAAATAAAATGTTAACTTTCTTAATATCAGCAGTTCCAGAAAGAATAAGGGGAAAGCCAGTGAAAGGAATCCTCAGCCAAATATTCCAGAATATGCTATGAGATATGGAGCTCATGTTATCACCAGAAGGGCTGTGCTGACTGACAATCCGCTTATATGATTGCCATGGACCACACTATGTGACACTGTCGTAAATCTTTAGAGATTAGGAATCTGTTCTTACGTGGTCCCAAGCTCCCCCAGGGATCGAGACGCACAGAGCAGCGCCGCTGGAACCAGAGCATCTGACTAGCAGGGAGCTTTGGAAATAGTAAAGTGAGAAACGAGGAAATAAGCTTTCCTTCAAAGTTCTGAAAAGAAGCAATTTCCCAAAGGGAATTTACCTATACAAAAACTTTACCATTCCATATGATCTATGATGGTCTTCGATATATGTGTTCTCAGAGAATTTATTAGAGACCCCATCTTCCTAAGGTCAGAGGGACCAAAGATAGTAAGACTGGGGAAACATGAAATAAAGGAGACAATACAGATTAAAGACAAAAGATAGACTCCCTAGTGGGCAATACAGGAGAGCTGATGTAAAAAGAACATCCATTAATATGTAATGCACACTGAGATCAGCTATGGTGTTTAGTGACTAAAGGAAACTGAGAGGGTACATATGTGTGGTAGCAGCACAAATGGACTGAGAGAAAGATAACCCCTCATCCACAGTGGGGGAAAAGATAGTTTTGAAGTAAATAAAAGGCCAGATGGGATAACTCACTGGGCAACGTTGATTGCTGCATGGGCCTGATGACCTGAGTTTATTCTCCAGAACCCAATGAATGGTGAAAGCAGATAGCCCAGGGCACAAAGCTGTCCTCTGATCCTCACATGTGTACTGTGAAACATATGTGCTCTCTAATGGCCTCCTGCTACTACAAAAGAAGCTTCTTTAAGGGGGTGAGTTTTATAACTGTCTGTGGGTATCAGTATTAATATTTAGAGCACAGAAATTTATACTGGTTAGGAAAGTGATTACATTAGGTTCTCCTCTAAGATCTATCACCTCATTAACCCCAGGTAGCTGGATTGGTTTACAGTAGCAGGCATTATTTTCTTTTTTTAACCAAACCTTTTAACTAAACAGCAGTTGGTTACCACCAATATGTAAGTGCCACTGTTCACTTTTAGGGCAATATTGCCATGCTGGTCATTGCTGCAATTAACAGGCATTACAACCGGGTAGAAAGGGTGGTTGCTTTTCTCCTATGGAAGCTTCCTTATCACCTTATGATACAGATAGTTCTCAGGAAGGTGGCTTTTGTTGTCTGACACATAAAATTATACATATGTACAGAGCAGCATGAAAAACCTCTCTCTCTCTCTCTCTCTCTCTCTCTCTCTCTCTCTCTCTGTGTGTGTGTGTGTGTGTGTGTTTGTGTGTGCGTGTGTATTTGATATGTGCATTACCATGTAGGAGTTGTGAATTGAACCTGGCTTTTCTGGAAGAACAACCAGTGCTATTACTACTAAATCATCTCTGCAGCCCCACTTTCCAGTTTTAAAAATATCTATCTATCTATTATCTATCTATCTATCTATCTATCTATCTATCTATCTATCTATCTATCTATTGTCATATTTATTTTAGTCACCCTGTGTGCAAGAGAATACCAGGATTTTCTTTCCCATTATCTACGATTTAGTACTCATTCACCAAGCTTTAGCCTTCTTTTCTCTCTTCTTTCCCCAGCCTGGTATTGCCTTGCTCCGTTCAAACTAAATGGAGAGAAACTAACAGCAATCCCACTGCAATCAGGAATAAGACAAGGTTGTCCACTCTCTACATTTCTATTCAATATAGTTCAAGAGGTCCTAGTTAGAGCAATAAGACAAGAAAAGGAGATCAAGGGGATACAAATTGGAAAAGAAGAAGCCAAACTCTCACTATTTGTTGATGACATGATAGTTTATATAAGCAACCCCAAAAATTCTACCAAGGAATTTCTACAGCTCATAAATACTTAAAGTAATGTAGCAGGATACAAGGTTAACTTAAAAAAATTAGTATCCCTCCTTTACATAGATGATAAACAAGCTGAGAAAGAAATCAGAGAAACATCACCCTTCACGATAGTCACAAATATCATAAAATATCTTGGAGTAACTCTAACCAAACAATTGGAAGACCTATATATGATGTGGGAGTGATTTCTTACTAATAAAGAAACTGCCTAAGCCCCTTGATAGGCCAACCCTTAGGTGGGTGGAGTACACAGAACAGAATTCTGGGAAAAAGAAGCTTAGTGAGGGGTCGCCATGATTCTCCCGCTCCAGACAGACGCAGGTTAAGATCCTCCCTGGTAAGCCAGCTCATGAGCTACATAGAATATTAGAAATGGGTTAGAACAATATGTAAGAGCTAGCCAATAAGAAGCTGGAACTATCTGGGCCAGGCAGTGTTTGAAAGAATACAGTTTCCGTGTAATTATTTCTGGGCATAAGCTAGCCATGCGGGCGGCCGGGTGCCGGGGACGCAGCCCCGCTGCTCTTACTTCAACATATATATCTTTGAAGAAAGAAGTTGAAGAAGACATCAGAAAATGGAAAGATCTCCCATGCTTTTGGGTAGGTAGAATTAACATAGAAAAATTGGCAATCTTACCAATAGAAATCTACAGATTCAATGCAATGCCCATTAAAATCCCAGCAAAATTCTTCGCAAACCTCAAAAGAACGGTACTCAATGTCATATGGAAAAGCAAAAAAAAAAAAAAAACCAAAAAAACATTATAGCCCAAACAATCCCGTACACTAAAGGAACTTCTGGAGGTATCACAATCCCTGACTTCAAACTTTACTACAGAGCTACAGTACTGAAAACAGCCTGGTATTGGCATAAAAACAGAAGAAAGGACCAATGGAACTAAATCAAAGTCCCAGGTATTAATGTACATACTTATGAACACCTGATTTTGACAAAGAAGCAAAAATATAAAATGGAAAAAAGAAAGCATATTTAACAAATGGTGCTGTCATAACTGGATATCAACATGTAAAAAAATGAAAATATATCCATATCTATCAACTCAATTTCAAATGGATCAAAGATCTCAACATAAAGCCAGCCACGCTGAAATTAATAGAAGAGAAAGTGGGCTGTAAGATCTCATATGTGCTTGAGTTATGCCAGTGAGGCAGACCACTTTCTGTTGCTTGTGAGTCGAAATGTAGGAACTCTCAGCTCCTTCTCTAGCATATTTGCTTATTTCCCCCATGACAATAATGAACTAAACCTCTGACCTATATGTAATCCACCACAATTAAATATTTTCCTTTATAAAAGTTGCCATGCTCTTGTAAACCACACTGGCTTTGAACTCACAAAATTCTGCCTGTCTCTACCTTCCAAGTGCTGGGATTAAAGCATATTACTTGACTGTAGATTTATGCAGAAATCCACAACTAACCACTGGGTCAAGAAGAGAAGGGGGAGCAATAATATGAACAAAGGAGTCAAGACCACGATGGGGAAACCCACAGAAGCAGCTGATCTGAGCTAGTGAGAGCTCATTGACACCTGAGTGACAACTGGGAAACCTGCATAGGACTGAACTAGGCCCCTGAATGCAGGTGACAATGGTGTGGCTTGGGCAGTATGTGGCAGGTGTGGCAGAGGTGACCTGGATCTAACCCTAATGCATGAACTAATTTTTGTGGAGCCCATTCTCTATGGAGAGATACATTACTCAGCCTAGGCACTGGAGATGGCATTTTCTTTATCACATACCTTTACTGCAAGCCACAACATTTAACATACTCGAGATTTTTGTCTATGCCAGTGCTAGATTTTTCTATCAGTAAACAGTATTAATAATATTATGAGATTCTTGTTTTCTAATTAATTTATCTAATAAAAGGATGATACAGTGTCTATTATGTTCAATACTGAGTAAAGGAATTTACTAAAGTCTGATTAGGCTTAGTTAAGGAGCTGTTACGTTCACGTGGCCATAGTTAACTGGGAGGCTGCTTGAAACAAAAGGATTACTTAAGTTTGAAAGTTTGTGGGCAGTCTGAATATCATAGCATGAGCCTGGCTCAAAAATAACCATAGATTTTGCATATGTGGGCCATGAACCTACAAGAATGAGCAGACTGTTATTGTAAAGCTTGTCCTTGCATTACTTGGTGCAATTGTGTAAGTGACACAAAGGCAAAGCCCAGTGTTGTACAGCAGTGTTTATCTAGGACAGATGGCCTCAGGTTTTCCTTCACACGCACTGTATTGGTGACATAGCATTATGATAAAATTGGGATTGTGCATGGTTTACAAATGTTAATTGGGAAATTGGAGCAATCAGTAAGTCCTTGGAGTATGCTGTTTGACTACATAAATGACCTCCTAGCTTCTCTCCCTTCTACCACACCTAGATAGGTAAATTTAGATTCATGCTCCAAGAATCTGCCTTGTATAGCAGTCTGCTATGTCTCTCAGCTCTGCTTTTCTTTTGCATATTGTTTTACCGAGAACTTACCTTCTATGCATCTTGCTGCAGCCAATATGTATTGAGATTGCACTTACTTTGCCTGTTCATCTCCTTGTTCTAACCAGTGAAGATTAGGCTGTTTCTAATTTCTCTACAATGCCTTCCTCAGTACCGGTATGATGTAATTTGAATTTTGAGAACCTATATGCAGAATAAATTCATAGTAACAAAGAGTAACTGTGTTCTAGAAAGAATTTTGAGGTTTGGGTACATTCTCTAGTGATGTTTTTTCATATTCAACCTGCTTTTAATTACCTAGATTTGTATTATGTTAAAAATCATTGTAGCTCTGATTACTCAGTTTTATTGTTAAAGGAAATTGTGCTTTCAGCTAGCATGGACTAATAAAAATCACAATACTGCTTTGCAATTATGTTGCCAAAATATCTACATATTCATGCTAGTGGAATGATGGACAGTCCTCGTGATACATGTACACTACACTTTCAAAGAAAAATTAAATTTCTAGGCAATTACCTTCATTTCTTGGGCAAAATTTTAAATTATGTAAAATTACCATTTGTTTAACTTGCAAAGACTTAAATGAGCAATTTATATTGAAACACCCCAAAACAAGCTTTTTAATTGAATGTAACAAACTCAATTCTACATTTATTATCCTTCTACCTAACAAATTTGCATGGAGAATCGTACTAACTACAAACTTCAACAGTACTAATTAAATGAATTATTTACCTAAAGGAAATTTTAAATATTGGAAAATATTCTATGACCAGAAACTGAGACCCTGACCTGTGGAAAATTACACATATAAATAAATAGTGTGATTGTAACTACACTTCCATCTTTAAAAGAAATTCTGCTAAATGAAATAAAGTTAAGCATGTATATATAACTGTAAAATAGAATGAAGCAAAAAATATACATAATTTAGAACACAAGACAAGAACTTCATGCTTTTATTGAGGATAGAGACATTTGACTTCATATTAAAAATAATAATATTCTTTGCACATATGTATGCATTTGAATTGTGGTCCTACACCTATTTATGTGTGAATGTATACATACTCATATCTTACATAAAATATAAGTTCTATTATGTATTTAAAGCATTTTTATTTGTGCAATAGATTTCAATAGACTAAGTTCATGCTACTTTGGTGTCTGGAAAGGCTAATCTAAGTAAGAACAAGCAGAGGGTCTGGAATCTCTTTCTCTCTTCCCATCTTTCTTTAGCCATGTGCCCTTGATTTGTGAAGTGACCTTAGCAAATATGATTCAGGCATTTTTAAAAGTTTATTTGATTTTTCCAGTGCCGAGGCTTCAACACAGGGCTTTGTATGTACTAGATAGGCTTCATGCTCAGCACTCTAGAAACATTTTTAAAATGGTATCCATTTTCTTCTTGCTACTAAAAATTCTGAGACTATCATAGGTAGAAGCTAGCAAATTCATCTGTAGATAATGAAATAATTAGAAATATTCCCGGATTTTTTTTTTACCAGTCATTCTAAATGAAAAAGTATAAAACAAGAACTACCTGAACCTTTCATGTTTAAAAAATAAATGTAAACTTTTCAACCATTAGATCTTAGGGCAACCTGTTATACAGGAAAAGTCACAAGCTAGCATATAAATTGGTACCAGAAATGGGGTGACAGTGAAGCAAATGAATGAAATTTCCATCATACATTTGAGACAAAGAGAAAGAAGAAACTAACAAACTGAACAAGTTCTTCAGAAAGGAAGAAAACAGGCAGTGATGGCACATGCCTTTAATCCTAGCACTCGGGAGGCAGAGGCAGAGGCAGGTGGATCTCTGTGAGTTCGAGCTTAGCCTGGTCTACAACAAGAGCTAGTTCCAGGGCTGGGTTCAAAGCCGCAGAGAAACTCTGTCTCGAAAAACAAAAACAACGAATAAAATAAAATAAAATAAAAGAAGAAAAAAATGGGTAAAAAGCCCCAGTGAAGTCTAGGAAACTGATATTCAATGTCTATAAAACATTGTAAAAACAGCAGCTCATTGAAAGAGCTCAGCCAAGCAACCTGCAGAACAGTTGCGTATGAGATTTTTTTGAAGGCAGAGAGTATTACCTCATCAGCTTTAAAATTGAGGTAGGGGATTTCCACAGGGTCTATATTTTTATGTGTGTGCATATTCTGCTGTATAGATCAGATCTTACTGTGTAGACCAGGCTAGCCTTGAATCTCAGGGGCTTAGATTCCATCCCTTTACATGCCAACATGTTCACCTTCTAAAGAGAATGTTAGAAGAATTGCTAGAGGGGGGGTTGTAGATACAAATGGAAAAAGAGGAAGAATAGTATCAGTCTGTATAAGAAACTCCAGCTTGCAAGCACAATTTAGAGACATGTCAGGACTCAAATGATTGGAAAATAAAATCATC
This sequence comes from Alexandromys fortis, assembly GCF_014885135.2. Lineage (NCBI taxonomy): Eukaryota > Metazoa > Chordata > Mammalia > Rodentia > Cricetidae > Alexandromys > Alexandromys fortis. Next base: position 6,620,387 of record NW_026067946.1, read on the forward strand.
CTCCTAGATTTTTTATACATATTTATAAATTTCTCTGTATTCCACATAGCATTAACCTATTGTTGTATTTCGTGCACAGTGGCTGCACCTGAATCTACTGCTATTTCAGCCAATATTTGCAGCTCTGTAGTTACTGACCCACTTTTCTGTTAGCTTTAACTAAATCTCTATCACTCTATTTATCAATTAAGACTCAGGAGTTAGAGGTTGGGGTGACAACCTGCTAGCTCAGAGAGGCTGAGGAGCAACTAGCTAACCTACCCTTTTTGTTGGCAACTCCAAAAGAAAAAGCTTCCTTCTGTCTGACAAACCAAAACTGACTGCTACACTAAAAGTCCCTCCCTATTCCTTCTTGTATGTCTCTCTATTTGTCTTCCAGACCCCTATAACTCTCTATGATTACGTTTGTGTCAACTGGTTGCTAGCTCTACCTCCTGACCCAAGGTTAATTTTATTTAATTAATCCAAATGCAAACTTGGGGTTCACAGTGTTGTCACATATTCTGGAACACTAAAGCAAGGATAAAGAAAGGATGTGACTATTATATCTGTGTGCAGATTTCAGAAAATACATCTTTATTAAGACTCTGGGTTGTGCCATGCTAAATTGACACATACCTTAAAACATAAAGAAATTGCTTGAGAAAGACTTAAGACTGTGACTTTACGTGAAATTACTCAACATAAATCTGAACATTAAAAAAAAATCAGTCTTGGACTAAAAGTAACAAATAAAATATATAAAGGGGATACTGTTTGTGAGTTAATTTTATATCTAACTACTTTGCTAAAAGTGTTTCTCAGTTGTAGGGGTTCCAAGTGGACTTTTAATATCACTAACATATACTAACATATCAGGTGAAAATAAAGATACTTTTAATTCTTCCTTCCTCGTTTGTGTCCCCTCGATCACCTATTGTCTTACTGTTCTAGTTAAGATTTTAAGTACTATTTTGAGTAAGTATGGTAAGAATGGACAACCTTGACTTGTTCCTGATTTTAGTAGAATCACTTTGAGTTTCTCTTGATTTAGGTAAATGTTGGCTATAGGTTTGACTTAATTGCCCTTACTATATTGAGGCATGTCTTTTGTATCCCGAGTCTCTCCAGGAATTTTGCCATAAAGGAAGGGGTTTTGGTCTTTTTTAAAGGCCTTTTTCTGCATCAAAGGAGATGATCATATGGTTTCCATCTTTCCGATTCTTTATGCGGTGTGTTACATTTATTGATTTACATATGTTGAACCATCCCTGCATCTCCTTAATGCTTCAAGTATTAGCATTGGTTTCAGCTTATTGAATTGTTGGCCAAAGGGGTCCTGTGGGAATCTCAAAACAGCCCAGGATTTTGCCAAGACTATAGGTTGCTCTCCACAAACTGATACCATGACTTACTGCTGAAAACAACACCTGCACCCTTCATTAAACATTGAGAAGTACAGGTGGTACCTACATAGAGCCTTCATCTCTAGGTTCTAGTAACTTTGGTATTGGAAGGTACTCTGCATGCTTCCAAAGGAGAAAAAAAATAAACACCAACCCAGCCACAAACCTTTTATCTACCATGGTGCTCTGCTTGCAAAATATGCTAGTACAATAGTAGCACAAAGCTTATCAGAAATTTATTTGTTTGTTTGTTTGGGGTTTCTGCTTCTATGTCTGTATTTTGTTCCTTCTCTTGGACTTCTCTTTTATTGTTTATTTTTTTCCAATTCTGATGGGTTAGTTTTTGTTTCATTTTATGTTATAACTATTTCTTAGAAGCATGCTTGTTTTATAATAAGAGACAGAAATGGGTTTGATCTAGTAGGCCAGGGAGGTGGGGAAGAACTGGGGGTGGTAGAGAGAGAGAGAGAAATCATAATTACACTACATTAAGTGAGAAAAAATCTATTCTCTATAAAATCAAAATAGAAATAAAAGTGATAGATTCTTAAAATCAGAAGAGGATGGTGGGAGTTGTAGTCTTAAGTTGTGGACCAAAAAGAAGCTTGGTGAAAAGGAGTCCTCAGCATGAGTGAAATGGCTCTGCAGGTGAAGGCATTTGCTGCCAAGTCTGATGACTTGAGTTTGATTCCTATCATTTCATGATGGAAGGTGAAAACAAAGTCCTACTGCTCACCTCTAACCTGCACACGTGGCATGAAATGCTTGTGCTGACACCTATGCACAACTGCAGGCAATAGTGTGTGTGTATATATATATATATAATTTATAATATATATAATACATATTATATATATAATTTATATATGTTGTCTAGCATTGTGTGTGTATAATTTTTATTACTTATTAGAATGTGTGTGTGTATAATTTTTTATTACTTAGCTGCAAACATGGGTCCTTAAATGTGACGAAAGGAAAAGTAGAAAGGTCCTGACAGAACCATTAGAACTGTAGAACTGGCGAGTCACTCCTGAGAACCAGAACTGGGCCAGGCCCGTGAGACTCCCAGGTGCTCTTACTGTTTTTTTTTTCTTTTGCATGGAACGTGTCCATCACAATTTAGACGTTTTTAACATGGGATGGGCTAAACTGTCAATATGTGCTCATATTGTCAGTTAGCGGATGTCTGGATCCAGAACACATCTCGGAGTTTCACCTGCACCACATCCTGTTGACAACACTGCTTAAAACCTTTAGGGGTTCCTGAGACGAGGATAAACACATTGCACCAGTCGGTTGATTGGAGCTAACTATTGGACCTATTACAGCTGTGCTAAGATGGGGTGCTCCGTAGCTGTGCCGTAGATCCTCCCAGCAAGTCTTCTCCTTGAATGTTTGGCCTGGTGTTAATTTTTGATATGATGCAAGAACAGGGATCATAGTAGCATATACACTAGTGCTCGCCAATTCTTGCACTCACAGACTCAAGGAATACCAAATTATGAACCGCAAGTCAACACATCTACCTGCACAAAGAAATGCATGGAGATTCCAGCCCTTTCAATTACTGAGAAGCCTCAACTAAGGGCTTGGACCTTTGAGGGAGGACAGTTTATACCACTCAACCTTAGAGGCCCAGGTGACCCAGCTCAGACATCCTAATGAACTTCCAGCAACATTAAATATGTATTATTTTAAGCAATTGACTTCCAAGGTGGCTTCCTATTCAGCAAAAGATAAGCCAAGTGGCAATATATAACCTTCATAAAGCAGCTATGGCTTATCTAAATTTTCATAACGTTGTAATTACCGAATAAATAATATAGCTTTTAAGATTACTAACTCATTCATTCATTTGCCTAATGTAACTGCAAGTAGAATTTCATGAGCAAATTCATTAATTCCCTTGCCCTGTTTTACTATACTGCTTACAACTATCATGAACTGTTCTGAGATTAGTGGTATTTATCTAGGACAGTAACATTTCTCTAAATCACTCCTCCTCCTTGTTCAGGACTGGGAAAAGCTTCTCTAGTAATGAAGCAGAGCCAGTATGTGTGGTGTGGTGAGTCATTCTCTGAGTCCAGTTCTTAATTCTTTGACTCGTGCTGCTGATGTCTAAGACTGGGAAAGCCAGGCCCCGACTATTCTTAGTAGCTCCACAGACTAGACATGGTGCCATGGTTCTAGACATCACTTGAAAAGCTGAAGCTTTGTTTTTCCAAAGATGTGTAGCCCCTGCCAACACTGACATCTTCTAGGGTTCAGTAGAAATACAGAAAGTTAGACTATATCCTCGATCATCTGAGTTATAATTGTCATGCTAATAAGCTCATGTTTGTACACAGCGGTTTATGAAGCTTTGATATGCTTCCTGGTCATAACTGAATCTGCTCTTACTCTGTAGCCTCTTGTAAATTCCCCCAGAGCTACCAGCCGAGGTTGTGCAATGCTCGTAGCTCCTTCAATGTTGCTGCTTAGTACATGAATCCCTATGTGCTTTATGCACCCCTGAAGTTCAAAAACTCCAAATTTACTAGTTTGAATCAAATAAAATTGATTATGTTCTGTATTTTTTCTTTTATTAAAATTAGAATTTTATTGGCCCACAAAGTATTTTGAGAAACATGATGCAGTGTTGAGAATACAACCCTTAGACCAATGCTAGTCTAAATTAATCCCAGTTAATCAATGGTCTTAGTGGTGCAAGTCTGCAATCCTCAAAAGACCAAGGCAGGAGAATCACAATTTCAAGGCTTTCCTGGACTACAGGATGAGTTCAGGATAATTCTGAACAATTTATTGAGGCCATACTTCAATAGCATAAATAAAATAAGGGCTTGGAATATAGATCAGTGGGGAAATACTTGCCTACCACCTCCGAAACCCTTGGTTACATTCATGGTTTCAGTTAAAAAAAAAAATGAACCACCTTATCTGCCTTATTTATATAGTCCTACAGACTTATTACAATGTGCTTAGTTTCCTTCATTCTCATTTTCTGCCTGAAACTCTGACTTATAACAACATTTTCATACAAGCATTTAGCAGATTCAGCTTTTGGTCTTAGCACAAGTACTGGGAAGTGATTATTTAGTGTATTCATTAAGAACACATGGCTTCAATGAAGCCAAATGTAACCGAGAGTTCATGGCAGATTCTAAGTGTGTTTTCTTTATTTTACACTTTGGTTGGTAGAATGAATTAGATAATTAAGAATATACATCAAAATGTCTGCATATTCCAACTTCCTAGGGCATTTATATATAGCTTTTATAGTGAGAGGTGATATTTTTGAATCTTTATAAAATATTTCCAGTGATACACTGATGCTTTCTTAGCCGTCCTTTGGGATGAAGGATCTCTAGTTGATTGCCTTTTCAGGTTGGTCAGAAATATACCATGTTGTTCAGAAAGAGTTGTACTGATTATTTTTTTTCTCTCCTCTCTTTCCCCCTCTTCTTTCAGCAATGTGACCTTCCTTTCCAGAGAGTTAGCACTGAACTCAGAGAAGGGTTCACACTGCCAGCTGTAGATTAGGATAAACAGATTTGTATTAATCCACTGAGTAATGGGGGACACTTCATCTAATAAGGCACTGTTGCTTAGATTATGCCGGCTGACCTAGGTGAATAAAAGATGTGCTGTATCGTCTGCCGAGGGAAGTAAATTCGATTGTGCACATACTTCCATGGTATTATGCTATTCCACCAAAGAAAAATTAGGATGTTAGAGCCTGACCTGAGGACACAACAATTTCGGCTGAATTAATGTCCCACTGAGATTCTCAATCGCCATCCTTTAGAGGCCAGTCTCAAATGTTACTTCACCATGCTAATTCATACTGTTTTATGCAAGGAATGAAGTAGAAGTTTCTCTTCATTTTATAGTTCAAACAGACCTCATGCAGCAAAAGTAACCTTTTATAATCAGTCCTAACAACAGATTCCAGAGTGATGTATTAAGAAATTTAAAGAAAAAAAGATTAAAATACAGGGAAATTGTATGTGGTTTAATTCAAACAACTTCCATCATTTAAAAGTTGTCCATAGAAAAACAGATGATTCTGAATATTGGATTAGGAAGAGTATAGAGAGGAAAATATGTTATGAATTTTCAATTATTATTATTATTATTTTTGCATGGGTTCCTAGTGGCATTTTTCTATAGACATAACTATCTTTTGGTATTGGTGGGGGACTGGTTCTACGTAAAGCCAAAGGTTGCTTTGGTCCCTTATGCTAATGGTGTTGTGTTAATATATAATCTCTGTATATCTTTCCATTTACTTTAAATCATCTCCAGATGATTTGTAATACCTCACGCAAGGTGAATGTCATGGAAATTATTGTTTTCTTGCTGTGTTGATTATGCAATGATAAGTGAAAAAAATTGCATATGTTCAGTACAAACACAAAGTTTACAACGTTTTTGTCCCATGGTTGCTTGAACTTCTGGTTGTAAAAGCCTTAGATATGAAGGGCTAAATGAACACCATAACAGTGACTACGAAGCTCAGTGGTGTTTACCATAACCCTTGATTAGAACAGTCTTGCTACTTTTAAGCTAATGAAGCAAGATTAATTTGTACTTTTTGATGAAGAATGGCTGAAGTGACTCACTTCAATGGCTCAAGGGTTCCTTAATAGAAACATGCTAAGAATGACATACGGGAGAAGAGGTGGGCAATGGTAAGTTTATTTATAAAGAGAAAATTATTAACTAAAACTTGGATTTTACAGATGAAAAATGTGTAAAGAGCTTGTGCCTTCATATATTCTGTAGGGACACGAAAATGTGTTTGAATTGCTACAAGGGAAGGAGAAGAGATCAAATCTGACTTCCTGGAGTCCCAAATTAAGTTTATCTTCACATCCTGGCCCGTGTAATGAAGAGACAGATCATATTGTCACTGGCGGTAACTGGATCAGAGCCATGCAGTATACAATGAGAGTGAGCAAAGAGAAGTTATTTAGGACGAAAGCACAGCAACGGTGTATTAAAATGGACCTTGAAAGTGTAAGGGAGCTATGGAAACTGTATCCTTCTGATCTTCATTTTGAACTGACAGGCAAAATACACACTACCCAGTTTAGTTCAATCAGCTACTTTCTACACAAGAAAGAAAATATAGATAGCAATTACATACCCAAATTCCAAACAATACTTGAGCCCCCCCCCCATTCTGTTCTTTGTACTAAAACTACCCTGAGCATTTTGGCCTTTCCCACTGACACACACCGATAGCACATGCCATCAGGCTTGGGTCCTGATGATCTCCACATTCTGACCATCATTCCTGCTTTCCAAGCACAACAGTCAAAATTTTGCCATATGCACATTAAACCTTTCTTAGTACTTAATATTTTTAATATTTGTCTGTTGAATTTTTATCTATATCTTCAACTTGTATTAAGGTTATGGATATGATAACGTATGGGATTTTTCAAAACAATGAGCTTAAAAAACACATTATCAAGATAACAAGACTAATTTGTTTTATGTGTGAATGATGTTTTGTTTCCCACTTTGGGAAACCGTTCGATGTTGTCATGCATTATGAACACCCTACAAGGCTCTTAGGATAAAGGCCCTCAGCCTGCATGATAGTCAATAGAAAGGAAGATCAGGGCAACGAGAGCCGAAAGTTCTAATTCAATACATGTGTCCAGTTCCAAGACTTCCCTGGGGTAACAGTACCAACTAGGTACCAACATGCCACTTTGGTGTTATCAATCCTTTTAATTCAAAACAAGCAGTCCATATCCACCACATCAACCTAATTCTCTGCAAGCTAACTAATGAAGCTAGAACCACACACAAATAACCACACAGGTAGTTGAGGAATTGTTTTGAATCTAAAGATTTTTACACTCTGTCTTAGCCATCTTTTCCCATACAAAGTTAATGAATCCTTAATGTTTCACTCAACTCAAGAAGTAATTGAGACTTGCTACTCTGTATACTGCCTTCAATAGTCATTCTTTCATTAGTCTTACAAGCAAATCAGTTTGAAAATAGCCAAGACACCTTGAAGGCATTCAGATATTTGAAAATGCCAGGCAGGTGTAATAGAATTCTATTAAGGTACATGGAGTAGATAGTAGAAAAAAGCTTAGGTAAATAACATTGAATTAGAGAAGGGTCCTTGGCAGAGACCCTATGTCCCAACATACTTACTAAATAGAAAGATGGAAAAGGGTGGAGAGAGAGAGGAAAGAAAGAGGGAGTGAAAGGGGACAAAGAGCTAAGAGACTATACAGGTGACCCCAGCTGTCTATAGCAGCAGCTGGTGCTTTGAAATTGCTCTGGCTATGGATGACACACGAACACAAGAACCCAACATCCATGTCCTCTGAGTGTGTCTGGGTACAATTAGAAGGTATTGTTTTGTTCTGTGAACCAAAGAAGCCACTTATTTTCAAAATACTCCTATTGAATTTTGAGATCACTAGGAAAAAAAAATCCCTTGCATGAAAAGATATTCATGGTCAAAACTCTCGAAAATACCATTCTGTGACCTTCAGCACATCAAATATGTCTCAATTTTTTTTATTCTCTTATTGTCTGTAAAGTTCACGAGGAATGTGCATTCCTGGAGAATAGTCAGAGTGTTTAATGTGGGGACAATATCTAGTTGTTGCTGTTGTTCCAGCGTACTGATTATGTTCCTGTTTTTAATTATGCAAATAGACCCAGAGATTTGTCAGTGGGCAGATGCTTTGTATAAACATGAACACACAGAAACACAAACGCATCCATCCTGCTGCTCTCCTGTCATATTTCATAGCTAGAAAGTTTTGCTTTCCAGTCTATTTCCATATACAGTATGACCACAGAAGTTACACACATTCCATTCTTTGCATGCACTAAGAATTAACTTAGCATACAATAAACCGTAAGAAAAAAAACCTTCAAACACGGTTTGCCTCTTTTATCATTGTAATACTTATTTTTAGGATTCTTTTACATTTTGCAATATTTTCAAACTATGTGTACTCTCTCTCGTAGACATCTGAGAGTATAGAATTTGTAAAGAGCCATGCCCATGCTAAATCCCATCCACATCCCAAAGGAACTCATTAAGAAGTTTTCTGAGTTCTCAGGCTATTTTATTAATGGATGATGAGAACAGCTTCTTTATTATTCTATATCCATATTTCATTTTAAACATGAAAGGCCAGCGGTATAGCTGTGTAAGCAACTACTGTAGCTCCTTAGCTGGTCCCACTGCCTTGACACAGATCAGGTGTTCCACAATACCTTAATCGTTGCCAGGTTTCAATATTAATGGCTATTGTTTCCTCCCTCTCTAGTTTGGCATCTTCTCTGGGAAACCCCTTTTCACCTACCATTGTCTATTGCATAGCCATATCTCCAAAGAGAATGTTGACTTTCATCCTTGCCACTCATCTTTATCATTCCTTCTCATCTTTGCCACTGACTTAAAGCTGAATACTAAAGTATTAGTCTTTAGTTTATTTGAGTGTCTGTATTATATTTCGTTTCTGGTTAGAGTTACTGGTTTTCTTAATCATTGTAGAACTTTGAGAACTTTACCATCTAGAATAGGAGAACCTTACAATTCCTGTTAGGAATCTCAGTAACACCACCCACCAAGGCTTCTATCAATTATTATTGATTAAATGATAAGGCCAGTGTCATTTTATATTATAATCAGATGTTAGAAAAATATAGGACGTTAACAGTCTTGTCTATTGCACAAGGTAGTCTGCATGTGTGTATTTCAGAAAGCACTTTGGCTAATTTTTATTTCTTAGATTGTAGGGGAAGCCCAGCCCATTGGGGGGCATGTTCGCCTCTGGTTAATGTTTACGTATAAATCTGGCAGCATGAGCCCCGTTGGTCCCTTTTTGTACTTCTGGTTTCATCACTGGATCCCTGGTGTTGTAAGCTCATTAAATTTTACTATTTCATATTAAGCTAGCCTGGTTATTATGCTGCATCATTAGATTACATGTATGTCTGTGTGTTTATTTTATACATATCAAGTATTTGTATGTCATAGCATGTATATAGACATATAGTTACATGTGTATAGTGATCTACTAATGAATATATGTATATATGCCAAAAATTCAACTATAACTTTTATGTCATAGAAACATTGACACATAAGTTCAGCAAAGTTTGCAAAAATGTTCATTGATATATCTTCTTTAATAATAAGCATATGGTTTATCCATATTCAGTGGCTAGAAAAAATACATGTGGAACTATCATGGAATTATATCAGAATAATATGATCAAGGAAATTTTCAATTTTATGTACATCATAATGTACATAATACAAAATACATATAAAAAGTATGTTGTGTGACAGAAGATATATGAAAATATGTGATTGTTCACATGTACAGAATTCATAGGTTTGTGGATGAAATAAAACAACATATTGGTTTTATATGTAATCATTGAAGCTGTCTTCTGACTCTTTGTCAAGCTCTTCACAGTTTTCTGCAAACAAAAATGTAACTACAGCCCAGTTACCTGGCTTTTGTTATCTTCCCATTATAGGCATGTGACTGCAAAGATAGTTGAATATTATTTTAATTGTTGCAATTTTTAATTGTAATCACTTACCCATATAACAAATGGGAATTTTATTTATTTATTTACCATTTGATGGTAAATGGCAAGAAATAGGGAAATTCGTGGGAAACAGTGAATATAATATATTCAAATAGGACATAATTTTAGTAATGGAAAGAAGGAAAATGGATGGGCTGCCTAAGTCTTCTCTCACTGAGAAGACTAATATTGGAAATTCAATAGTTTATCCCTTAAAACTTAAAACTCAGCACCATAATCTTTGGTAGAAGACTCAATTGTACATTCTGACAGGTGGGTCCTGGAATTTTGAAAAATCTAATCAAATACTGAAAAAGAATTATATCTAGTTTCATGACTTTCTAACTGAAATTTAGTAGCCCTTTCAAGTATTGGTGACTGCAGCACATGCAATAATGCTAACAGCTTCAGGGACACCATCACTCTTGGACATCATAGGTCCTGTGATGTCATATTAATGACTATATAAAGAAGTAATGAAGGTGTATAAAGTCCAAATGGAGCTTATTGCCAAAGTATCCCAAGGTCTCCTAGAACTCTGAAGTTAAGATATAAATGTTAATCTGGAAGTTACTCTTCTATAATTTAATTTTTTTTTTTTTTTTTTTTTTTTTTTTTTTTTTTTTTTTTTTTTTTTTTTTTTTTTTTTTTTTTTTTTTTTTTGGTTTTTGGAGACAGGGTTTCTCTGTTGTAGCTTTTGAACTTATCCTGGAACTAGCCCTTGAGACCAGGCTGGCCTCGAACTACGGAGAACTGCCTGCTTCTGCCTCCTGAGTGCTGGGATTAAAGGTATGCTTAGACTCAGAATTTTCACTCCAGATCCAGGAATAGAAAGGATGAATATTTCTGTTTTGTTGTATTGTTAAAATCACCCTGGGGAGTTCTCTTCAAAGCTATTCTTCATATTAGAAAACTTTCAATGGCTTTTTTTCTTTTACTTTTTTATTCTGCTTTTCTATGAATAAATTATTCACAATAGTTTGAGTGTGTGTGTGTGTGTGTGTGTGTGTGTGTGTGAAGGAGGAAGAAGGAGAATGGTACACAAAAAGCAGGGGAAAACCCTTTTTCTCAAATTGAACGTACAAGTTGCTTTGATCATATTTCAAGAAAACTCAGGTTTCGTATCAAGACCAGCATTTCTCTAAAACATAACAGCCCCTTATTACTCTGCATTTCCACTCACTCCACTAACATGAAAAAGGACAAGTGCAGATGTCACGGTCTTTAAGTTGAAGAGACACAGCCCTGCCTTTCCCCAGAGTGATTAATATCTCTTCCTCATTCACCTTTTGTTTGCTTCTTGTCTTTAAATATGTTCCTTCCATCTCCTACATCCTAAAGACAGTACTATCAAGCCTGGCTACATTCTATTTCCTTGATAACTACAAATAAAAATGATACATATATATTATGGTTTAAACCATAGCGTTCTAGATACCGAATTACTGCTGATACAATTTCCTATTAGCTGATATTCATTTGGGGAATCATTTAACTGTGAGAACAATCTATGTGAAGTGTCTATTACAAATTATGTTTTAACAAACAATTCTTTCACCTTAAAGGTCTGAAATTCAATTTGACTCCACAAGCATTTATCGTGTGCCTCTTATATTAGATTCTGATTAGGTACAGAAAGGGCTATGCATACTAAGTAATAGCTATAGAATATGCTGTTACAAAGGGCTTCCTGATCAATAGAAAATTTCTCACAGAAACTTCTAAAAGGGAAGGATCATTATTAGTGATATTTTGAGGATTTAGAAAATGAGGTTCAAAAAGAGAAGAAATGTAATTCAAAGTCCCTCATAAACTCATTTATGTAGGATTTGATTGTCACTACAAGTACTTTGATTCTATGTGCCCCTTTATTTCTAACAAAGCCCAAAGGTTCCACTCTGGCATTCAGGAATATGAAATACATTAGAAAATAAAACATGAAATTTATGATATATTTAACAGTTGATATAATACAAATTATAACTGAGGTTCAATTAAATTGCTATAATATATGGAGGAGCAACACTTTCTTAATGGTTTAGAAAGGTTCAGGGAAAGTATATTTTCCTTCGGATTTGAAGGATTATTTTGTGATTTTTAATGTTAGGTATAGTGGTGACTCTCAAAGAGAAAGTGTAATTCTCTTGTTCAATGATGGGTCTCACTGGAAATAAATCTGATTGGTACAGATTAAGGACGGCTGACTCCTAATGGGGCTCCCATCTTGTATTTGTCTCAGCTAGTCATTAACACAAAAGAGGCCCTACTGATTGTCAGTGAGAGAGCAGAGCAGCATCCCATCCCTCTTGACCTGGCCCTGCAAAGAAATTGCTCAGCCTTGCATAGGACACTCCGAGCTGTCAGAAAACAGTCTAATCATTTATTTCAAGAGTCCCATGACCACAATGGCAAAATTGACTGTCCTGCATAATGCATAATTGGATTTTATTTTCTCTTTATACCTGTTGTTGTGCAGCAATTTCCTCAACAATGGACACTTTTGAAGATACAGAGTGTTCTAAAGTGAGGTGAAACATTCTACATGCAGGAAAAGCCCTTTCAACTCAGGACATAAGTAGCTCAAAGGTTTCAGGAAGCCGATGAAATTGACCAGATTCACTAGGACCCTCCCTCCACAAGCATATAAGAGTAGGAAAGACTGCTGTAGGAAACCCTTAGACCATCCAACCTACCTGGAAGAGACTCTGACCACCTGAGCTTCCTAAAAGGGATTGTCTTCAACCTGCTGAGCTGCCTGTAAAATGTGCAGTGACCTTCAGGTCTCTGCTTTCATGAGCTGGTACCTATGCTGGAGGGTTTGGGGGATGCATCTGTCTATGTCCTTTCTGCTTCTGAAAATAACTCTTCAATGATAAACCTGTAGGTAATCCCAATAAGGCCCTTATCGAGTCATTAAGCTACACTTTGGTGGTATATGTGATTAGGTCTGTCATCAGTTCACTATCAGGGCTGAGGAGATACTGGGTTGTGTCTCTCCAAGAATAATGCAATGCATCACTTGTCTAACTATAAAATGATACAAAGAGAGATAAGATAGAAATGATTTCGGTCAAAGACATCATCACTCTTTACATAAGTGAGAAATTCAAGGGCCTTCAGTTTGTTCATGGAAGAAATTTTCTATAGACATTTTATTTCTCTTCCATTGTCTTCTTATTTAATCTGCTGTCTTTTGCTTTATAGTTCGTTTTTCTTGCTTTGCTTTGTTTCTGCTGTATTTTATTGAGAATGTGTTTGGAAGCTATTGAGTTTTGTACAGGAAAACCATTGACTAGATTTCCACTTCAGTAATACTTTCATACCATCGTGCACAATGACAATTACTTTGGTAAAGGCATTTCTGAGGTTTATAAGTAGCTCCAAGGAAGAAACTGCAATAGCACAAGTATCTTTACTAATATTCTTCTCAAGAACCAAAAGATAGTTTTAGCTACATTACTAGTAGGAATAACACAATGGAAAAGGATACAGAACTCAGCAAAAATCAGGTCCAATATATCCCTTTGCTTTCTGCAGAGATTAGCATTAAGCTTGTAAGTCGGACCAACTCTAGGGAAGTTGTCAGTCCTTGTTACTGGAACAGTGGCATCTGACAACTGAGATTCTGAAGAGAAAAAGAACATGGGAGTAAAGGCAATAATTGGGTGTAGGAATGCCCAACCGTAGATACAGACCAAACAATCACTGTGATATAAGCTATTGTCCCTTGTGAATGGGAATTGGAAGATTATTGATCAAGGGTTATTTAATGGAAGCAATAAATTAAGCATTAACTTTAGAAGATGAAAAAAGAAACATAGCAGAATCTTGTAACAAATTATATTAAATAAAATCTTGTAACAAATTAAATTAAATAAAAAGGGAGGGCAGGTAGCCAGTTTAGTGCCAGAGAGAAGGCAAAATTATGGATAATTCAGCTAAATTATGTAGACAAGAGAAGGCATGTGTAGACAAGGTATGTGTCCAGAAAGTAGATCTTCAAAGTAGATGGAGAATGTTAAGTGTAGCATGGCTCAAAGCTCCTTTGTCCATCATAGAATAGGAATGGATACAAAAACAAAATTATAGTTAATCAAGAAGGATCGTTTCTAAGCAATTGCATCAAAGTACAGATGATACCTGTGTTGGTAAACACATTTTCTAGTTGTCCATTGTACAACTTTTAACATGTATTTGTTATTTTGTATATTATTCATGATAGATAGAATACCAGAGTGCTCACCCATCAGGCTCTATTACTGTGTCCCAGAGCTTTGTGAAAATGTGCATACCATGGCACCATTCAGATGCTGTTGAAAATGAATACCATTGGTGAACCTCCTAGCAAGTGTAATCTCCCAAATACTGATTGCTCATCTAATCTCCTCTTTATTTATTGTAGTTGCAGATGATCTTCCAAAATGGAAATATTTTCTTCATTTTCCCCTTTGATCTTTTTCATAGGGCTAGAATTCTGTATTAATCCTTTCATAACATGAGCAGCTATTTAAACACAGCAGTGGTGAGCCATAAACATTGCTCTTTTGTTTCAGACTTCCTATGTGGGAAACATACATCTTTTCTTACAATTCATTAAAAGCTGCGATCAAGTGTATAATATAGTACATGTTTGTAGTCCTACAGTGACTATATTTTATTATTTAAAAATCAAGTAAGATTGACTGCATAATTCTGTTGCTGGAATTATTCAGAGCTGAGCTTAGACAAATCCTCATCTGTAGCAAAATAGGACTTAACAAGTTTCAAGTACACATTCAAATTTCAGGTTGAGTGGAATTTTGGCATAAGCAGGGTACATCTTTTAGAATTAGAAAGTTCTTTACTACAATCTACAGTCTCTAATACATATGAAGCTTCTGCTTCTGCCTGTAAATGTTGGAACAATATTGGGACTGTGCCCAGATCTGCAATGCTCTAAATCTAAGATGGTGTAGTTCTGCAAGAAGTAAACATTTCTCTGTATATTGGAAGTATATTAGCTCTGTCTTGGAATAAAAAGAATATATGATTATTTTCTCTTTAGATTATTTATTGTTATTATAAAAGGGCACTAAAATATCTTGCTGTTGTATGAACAATGGTTTTTATAGTGATGCTTATATCATTCCTTTAATAGATATTTATTCATTCATTCCTTTAATAGATATTTATTGAGCACTAAACATGTGCCAAGACATCTTCTACATATTGAAGACTTGGTGAACAAATTCTTCAAGATCCTGGATAGCCATTTGTCTTTTGTTTATAAAGACAACCCAAGACCATTAAACTCATTTCATCTTTACATCAAAATCAACTTCTCAATTGCTATTTTGTTTTCTAGTTTGATCACTCTTCCCTTTATACAAATGTCTTCCATTTGCAGATGCCTGGAACTTAGGTCAAGGGGCAGGTGTGACTTTTGTTTTGGCTGTCTGCCATTCATCATATGGGCACATTCATATTTCATCTTAGACGTCCACATTATATGATATGATCATGCCTTGCTGTAACCTTTGGCTCAGTTCCAGGATTGCTGTTTTCTATTTTCAGTGTGAAATATCTGTGGCTCGGCTTATTATGTCCCAGATGTATTCATTTGGACTCTTTCCCTCAGGAAACCTGGGGTCCTGGGGTGGTATTATCTGAGGCAATTCTCAGAGTTCCTATAATGAGTCCTGATCCTAGCTTCTTGATGCTGTAACCTACCCCTCATGGAGAGCAGTGTTTGCCAGATCATTATTTTTCTGCTGAAGCTGTCCACTGAAATTCTACTTGTGAAGCTTCAGAGTCCGGCTTTCTGCATGACATCCAGACAAACAGATTTGAATTTCATGGTTGGGAAAATGTAGTCATGAAACAGGGGATTTTTTTTAACTATTATTATTGCTCATTGGTCTCTAGGTCTTAGTGACCTCCTCGATGGACAGGTTAAGAAGCTTTTCTTAATTACACTCCTTTGGAAAGGTTGAATTAAGAGAAGAACAGCAGAAAAAAAAAAACTTGATCATAAAAATCTGCAGAGAAAGCAGAACTTGTTAATAGATGCTTTTAGAGTACCCATTGCTCACAAAATAGTGATTTATATGGCTCAAAATAAATAATAATTGTGTACTGTGGAGAACCAGTAGGGTCCAGCAAATAACCCAGTAAATCCTAACCTGCACAAGACATTACTATCAGACCTCAAGTGATTTATCTTCTTGGTCCCTCTATTTTGTTTTTTTTTTTTTTTAAACTGAAAAATTGGAAAACACCCAAGGGAAATCTCCAGGACCAGGATGCAGGGAGGAGTTTGAGATTTTCTAATTGGTATGCTAGGTGTCCTTTATTTTAGCTTCTTCGCAGACCATGAGAATACTGAAGCGTTTTCACTTTATGTAATGTGTTGAGAGGGTTATCAAATGTAGTACTCTACAATATTGTGTGAGACTTGGAATTTGATTTTCAGAACTAATGTATGCTTAAAAACTGTTAGGTTCAGTACCATCTCCAAGGAACTCTCTGAGCTAAACCTGGCCTGGACTTAATAGGATAAAAATACATTTAACAGTGGGATAAGACAAGGATATGCTAACCAGTCCCAAAGATAAAGTACAGTGTTATGACAAAGCTTTTGTTCATTTAACTATGCTTTCAATAAACCAGTCAGCAGGCAGGCAGTGACCACATCTTGCCAATGGTTAGTTTTTAGAGTTGAAAGCTTTTTATTCTTCAGACATAAAATGAAATAAATAAACTGGGAATATTTGAATGGACTGTTTTATACAGAAATCATATAAAATGAGACTGATGATTCAAAAATCAACCCTCTCAAAATGCAACATTCCACACCTCTCCAAAGCATGGCACTAGGAAACAGCTCTTCCTTCCAGGCAGCTAGATGCCTACATTAAGCAATTGGAGAGAAGTGTGCTTCTTTATGGAGTTGAACAGAGGATGGTTCAGCAGATAGAAGGACTGACATAGCAGAGATGACAAAGGAAAGACTGTACTTAGCAAGGTGAAAAAAGAAAGAAAGTTCATTCAAGGCACACAGTGTAGAATCGGGCTGTATAGTGAGATCTTAAAAACAGAAGACAAAAGTCAGGCAGTGCTGCCACACACATTTAGCCTTTAATTACAGCACTTGGGAGGCAGAGGCAGACAAATCTCTGAGTTCAAGGCCAGCCTGGTTTACAGAGCATGTTTCAGGACAGCCAGAGCTATGCAGAGAAAGCTGTCTCCAAAAACCAAAGGAACCAAACCATACCAACAACAACAAAAAGTAAAAGAAAAAAAAAGGTGTTACATTTGTCCTGTTTATATTAAACATAGGGGATTCTGGGTTTAAAAAGATTGAGGAGTACCTAGTGATAACATTATCATGAGGTCTGCTTAGGATCTCACTGAGTGCAGGAGGCCTCTAGGGATGACTCAGTGGAACAATCATCACCAGACTGACTTTTCTTTCCAAACTCCTCGCATGCTTCTCATACAGGTCCTTCAGCCCTCAGTTCTCAATATGAAAAGTATCCCATATGTTTTGGGATAATAGCTCTATCTCTGTGTGTGCGCGCGCGCGCGTGTGTGTGTGTTAGAGAGAGTGTGTGTCCTATGTGTGTTAAGTCTGTGTGGATGCATGAGAGCACACATATCTGTAGGAGCCAGAGGTTGACGTTGGGTTCATTCTCCACAGTATGCTTTAAGACAGAATCTCTTTCCAACTACAGAGATTACTAATCAGGTAGACCATCTGTCCAGCAAGCCCTGGGGATGTTCCAGTCTTTATTATTCCCTTTCCCCCTGTGATATCGCTTCTGTTTTTTTTTTCATATTGGTATTGGAAATTCCAATTCAAGTCATTATTGTTATTAGCGGGTACTTTGCCAACTGAACTATCTCCGCAGCCCCCAATTCTTTCTTTTGAACTTTATAAATTACTTACTCCAACAATGAATCATCCTTTCTTAGTTCATCTTTTAATCCAGGTGATTTGGGCTCACTTGTTAACTTACGAGAGCAAATATATTTTGCCTAACGAATGTAGTTCTTCCAAGTTTCTCCCATGCCTGAAATTTATCCATACATATATTAAGCATATAATACTCTGCTCCATATTCTTCGAGGTTCTATTTGCTGAGCTTAAACTGGGGTGGGGCTCAGCGGGCAGGGAAGGGATGAATAACACTGCTAACATCTCAACAAGACTTGTAAAACCTTCTATATTACAAGGGAATAACCTAAACTAAGGTGGCCAAGGAAAGTTCCTTTTCTTTTTCCAGGACCCCACTAGTTAAACATTAACCATTGTGGTCTTTGTTGTGGTACTTTGTGGTTTTTTTTATTGAAAATATATTTTTTGTACAAAAAAATAACAATTCTTATTACTGTTTCTCCTCCTCCAACTCTTCCCAAATGCAAACTGCTTCCACTCAAATTCACATTCTTTCTTTTCCTCTCATGTAAACAAACACACATCTATTAATTTAAAAAAAGGATAAGACAAACAAACCATGATGGGTTTTTTTTTTTGGAGTTTCCTTGCTTTCTCGGTGTCTTATGCAGACTAAAGCTGAGAGCCTTTAAGGACAGTCTTGGGTAGTGATATCTGTGCGGATACAGTGCATGAGAGTTCTTCAATATGGAACACAAAATGTGTAGGATACTAGTATCAACTTCTTCTTGCCTTTGCTTTAGACGTTCTATATTAGGACATAATTAGTGTTCCTTCTTTTAAAATCTATTGGATTGGAATTTTTCATGTTACAGGTATTTCCGACAGTAGAGATACCATCAATGTCAACATGTTATTTTCTCAGTTTTCACTAAACATCACTTTTATATCCACCCAATTTCTATTATCCGAGCCTAGTACCCTTTTTGCAAAAGTTTCAAGATAGGAATGATGGGATTGGAGAGATTATAAAAGTCATTTTGATTAGTCGTTTTGTTCCTGTACATAGGTTCTTAGTCTCAAAATAAAAGTGTCATCCCAAATGTAAATGACCAGTTTGGAAAAGATTTGAATTTTTTCAAACTCATAGAATACCAAGCAGCATAGGAAATAAAACATTGCTTAATTTAGTCATTATAGAAATGCAAAGTAAATCACAGAAGAGTGCTCCCATGCGCCCACCAGAAAGGATAAGATGTAAATGCAGAAAACGTCAAGTGTTGGCAACATTTTTGATGAGATGACATTTTCATATCAGTACTGATTATGAATTGGGAAACTATTTTCAGTGTCTGCCCAGTTAAACAGATGACTGCCGTTTGACCCAGTGAGCCCAGTCCTGGTGAGTGCCCAAGGGAAAGGCGTGTTTTATCATGGTATGACTACTTTTATTAGCCCCGGAGGACAAGCAAACTGAATATTTAGTGTTATAGTTCATTGCTAAAATGAACAGTTATTGCTTTGGGAAACAATGTTCATTGATTAAAGAATGTGAGGGATATATGAGAAGACAACCAATAGATGTACACTGTTTTATAAAAGAGAGAAAATTCTACAGTTATGATTCAAGATAGTAGTTCTTTTTAATTTTTTTATTTTAAAACAATCTTTTTTTTTAATTTTTATTTATTTATTTATTAAAGATTTCTGTCTCTTCCCCACCGCCGCCTCCCCTTTCCCTCCCCCTCCCCCAATCAAGTCTCCCTCCCTCATCAGCCCAAAGAGCAGTCAGGGTTCCCTGCCCTGTGGGAAGTCCAAGGGCCACCCACCTCCATCCAGGTCTAGTAAGGTGAGCATCCACGAAACTGCCTAGGCTCCCACGAAACCAATAGGTACAGTAGGATCAAAAACCCATTGCCATTGTTCTTGAGGTCTCAGTAATCCTCATTGTCCACTATGTTCAGCGAGACCGGTTTTAACCCGGGCTTTTTCAGACCCAGGCCAGTTGGCCTTGGTGAGTTCTCATTTTACATACCTATCAGAGTCCCCACTCCTCCCTCCTCCTGCTCCCCTCACCTTCTTGCCACCCCACCCCCAAAAGTAGTAGTTCTTGAGATGATAATTGCTATACGGATCCAAGGGTTCTTCAGGGTAGCTGTTAGCTGTATTTCTTGATCTGGGAATGAGTTTTATATTGGATTATTTTCTGTATAATTTTATAGAGGATATTGTGTAAGTTTTATTTGTGCACTTTTATTAGAATACTACAGACATCTAATTAAACATTGTGAAAATTACAAGGTAAATTTACCTGAAATAAAATAAATAGTATCACTTGGATGTATGATAATCCTATCCAAGGGTGTAAATAGAAGATACTGTTAACATAAATTCTAAGATTATTAATGTTTTTCATAGTGAGACAATTTTATCTCTCAAATTTATATACAATTTTATCTCTCAAAGAAATTGGTGAATAGTAAGAATAATCTTTAAATATTAAACACTGCTAAGACAGGGATGCTGATATAAAAATAACTTTACTGTGCTTTCTCAACACTTCATTTCATTCTTGAAATTCTCTTACTTCCTAATAGTAAAAATGGACATTACTTGCAAAGAATTTTTAGGCTAATATGTCTATAAGTTATGAGAAACAAGAAGGCAGATTTGGTCAATCGTTCCCTTGGTTTAGCCATTTTTAGCAGTCAACAGAAGCTTGCAAAGGGACGTTCACCTCAAATTCAACATGTGTCTCTGTCTATGTTGATGTTGTCAATGTAGTTCATTCTTATTCCTTGATGTACACATGTAATGAATGATGTAAATACATCTGACTTCCAGGCATGACATCATCATCTGGGCCACCAAGGTTCAAGAGGCCAAAAACTATGTTCTAGTAAATAAATCATCCAAAATAAGACTATTACATTAACTTAATTATGTCACAGTTACGATGGCATGACAGAAATTAGCTTCTCTAAAAATGGAAAGATAACTAATTTTAAGAGGGTTCTAAAATAATTATATAATAGAGGAAGACTATAACTTATCTGAATGATGTTTATAAGACTAAAGATTCTTGCTATTTTGATCAATGAATAGCTTATGGATTGCAAATGATACCCTCCCATTATTAATGAAACTTGGCAATTCCATTAGAGTAATATGCAGCAGTTGCACTTTATTACACCTGATGAGCTTATCAGTCATACTGCCCAGAGCTCCAGAATTCAGCATGAAAGCAAGAATCCTTAGAAGGTTAAATGAAAGGACAGACTGAAGAAGTAAGAGGAGTGTTTATTTTGTTCTTGTTCTGAATCAAATGATAAGTGATATTAGGGTTCTCAACTACCAGGTGTTATACTGCCAGCATTTTTAATAGCCATTGGTCAATTTTTGCTCTATTTCAACAGCCACATTTTAATCAATTGATTGAATATCAGGCCACTATTCACTATTTTTCTGTTACCAAATACTTAAACTCTTCAAACAAAATGGAAAGCAAATGTCCACAAGACTAAACTCTGTGTTTCATCCAATTTAAAAAGAAGAAAACCCCTCCAAATGCACAGTCTTCTAAGTAATTTAGATTTAATGGCCTGACTTTGAGATTCAATAACACCCTACCCTTGACAATGTCCTTTTATACCAATGAGGACTTTTTTTCTACACTATGGATACAAAGGTGTGCTGAGATGTTAAAGCAATATATCAAGGTCATATCAAATAATTTTTTTATTTATGTCTGGGAGTGTGTGAATCCAAATAAGCATGCCATTGTGATAATTATAGAAAATATGAGGAAGTTTATATGTAAATGAAATTGTCAAATACAGAATTTGAGTAATGCACATTTATATGGCTGTGAAAATTCAATGTAAGTTATTACTTTTATGTATAGGTAGTAATTTCAAATGATTTTATACATATCATTGTTCTCATTTGAGCTCTTTCTATGTAATTGCAATTTTAATGGAAATTACAAATTAAATTAACTGAAAATGTGTTTTAAAAGTATCTTTGTTTACATATTTATCTTCTTGAATAGATTGCTGAATATTAATACTTTTGGGTAGTAAACTCTTGGGAAGAAATTCAATGAGAGAGACAAAATCCTATTCCCAATGGATATAGAGTAACAATGGGGTTAGAAATATACTGTTGCTTTTTGTGTGAATAACATTCAACTTTAGCTCTTTTGTTGTCATAGGAAAGATAAATTTTTTTTCCTTTTTTTGTTGATGCTGGAGAAGTGAACCCAGGGTCTCATGTGTTCTGAACAATTGCCTAACAATGAACTATATCTATGCCAAAGGGAAACGTTAAAAACCTTTAATGAAATTTGAGCAGGAAGGACTCTCAAGTAAAAGGAGAGATCAGAGAAGTTTACTTGGAAACTTCACTAGTGTGAGATTTTTCCACTTTATGTAGACTTTTAGTGCTATGAAATTCCCTCTTAGCACTACTTTCATAGTGTCCTATACGTTTGGGTACATTGTGCCTTCATTTACATTGAATTCGAGGGAGTCTTTAATTTCTTTTTTTATTTCTTCCTTGACCCAGGGGTTATTCAACTGAGCACTGTTCAATTTTGATGAATTTGTCGGTTTTCTGCAATTAGTGCTGTTAAATTCTAACTTTAAACCATGATGATCCAATAAGAGAAAGGGGGTAATTCCATTTTTTTGTATCTATTCAGGTTCACTTTGTTACTGAATATGTAGTTAATTTTGGAGACTATTCCATGAAGTCCTGAGAAGAAGGTATTTTCTTTTGTGTTTGGATGAAATGTTCTGTAAATGTCTATTAAATCCATTTGAGTCATGACATCTGTTAGTTCTTTTATTTCTTTGTTAAATTTCTGTCTGGCTGACCTGTCCATTGGCAATGGTGGAATGCTGAAGTCTCCTACTATTCGTGTGTGAGGTTTGATGAGAAATTTAAGCTTGAGTAATGTTCCTTTTACATATGTGGATGCTCTTGTATTTGGAACATAGTCGTTCAGGATTTAGACTTCATCTTGATGGATTCTTCCTGTAATGAGTATAAAGTGTCCTTTTCTATCTCTTCTGAATGATTTTACTTTGAAGTCTATTTTGTTAGATATTAGGATAGCTACACCCACTTGTTTCTTATGTGCATTTCATTGTAGACCATGTTCGCCTCGCACTCACAGGGATCCACCTGCCTTTGCCTCCCAAGTGCTAGGATTAAAGGTGTGTACCACTACTCCCCAGCTTAATATAGAGATAATTTTGTCTCATGTGTTTGTTCACCTCATCTGAGAAGGAATTAAATAATAGAGTAGAGAGTGTGGGATGCTCTGTGAATAATATTCAATGTCTTTGTGTATTATCCTTATTATTGTCCAACAGACCTATGAAAGAAGTAGCAGAGATGGCGTTAACACATGGGCTTAAGAGCATAAACTTCCATTTATCAATGTTGAATTAATTCATTTTTCCAACAGCAGAGACAAATACTAAGATGTTTAATATGGCGTGACCAAGTGACCAAGTAGCATACTAACAACATTGGATGCTTCTCACATAAAAGATATGTCCTTGCTTCAGGAAAACTTACTCTGGTAATGATTTTGCCTTCCCTGGATATTTCTGCCAAAACCATGAATTAGAGATACAGAAATACTTTTTCCATTGCTGTGGTGTTCACTATAGCATTGCTTCTGAAGAAGGAGGTCACTTTACAGCCAAATAAGCATGGCATTGGTTTCAGGCTCATGTTGCCATCTTTCCATCATCCTGAAGCAACTGGCTTAGAATGGTGGGATGAGCTTTTAAAGACACAGTTGCAGAGCATCTTGGGTAGAAATCTCCTGAAATGCTGAGGGAAGTTTCTCTCAATGGGTATGTGAATCCTGAATCAGCATCCAGTATATGGGACTTTTTCTTGCATATTCAACATTCCTATGTTCAGGAATCAACAGCTGGAAATAGGAATGTTATCAGTAGCCATAAGCTGGAGCGACTCAAATTAGTGAAATTTCTCTCCTCTGTTCATACAGTCTTATGCATACTTGAAAGTCTTCATTGTAGAAAAAAACAGATTCAGGAGCCACAACAAATGATAGCTCGCAGACTACTGGAAAGAAATTTGACTGTTTCTTCTCTGGGGAGGTAAGTAAGAATATGTCTGGAAGACAGAAGATCTTTGGGGCATCTCTTAGTGTTACCATGCCCTGTAATTAATGTCAGCAACAACTACAAAAACATTACAGATAGACTGATCCTTCAAGGATAAAGGTGAGGATTCAGGTACAGAACCAAGACCCGCTGAACTCCTAGCTGAGGGTGGAGAAAATACAGAATGAGAAAAAGAAGGTGGTTATAAATATCATCTAAGGAATCTGACTTGCTATAGAATCCTTAGTTGTTATTGTCATAAGTGTTTATCCTGTTTTGCTAAGATTATGTATATGTGCATATGTACAGGTATATGTGTATTATTTTCTATATTTATTCACCACGTAATACAACAATGGCCATGATAATAGTAGTAGTAAAATATTGTTCAATCTATATAATTATGTTTAAGTTACAGAATGCTAAAAGATTAAACACTTCTCAAAACACATTGCCATGTATGTATAAGTGGAATAGTTACATAATAGATGAGATTATGACCTTTATTACTTTTCTTTGGAAATGAAATGTTACATAAGTACACATGTTTTGGTGCCAAGTTGACAAAGGGAGGAAATTTTAAATCATTTTAAAGTTTTAAATTTTAAATTTTTCTTCTATGGTTCTTTTTAGTTTTCTTGAAAATTTTGCACATGAATACTGCATTACTTAATTTCCATGCCTGCCTCCATCTCCACATCTAACTCCTCTCATTTCTTCTCCCTCCCTCCCAAATCAAGACCTTTCTTTTGTTAAATAGTATTCTCTCTCTCTCTCTCTCTCTCTCTCTCTCTCTCTCTTTCTCTCTCTCTTCATACTCTCCCCATCTCCTGAGTTCGTTTAACGTTGCTCATATGAATGCATGTTTAGTGCCTGAGAACCTTTCATGGAGAACATCTCTAGAGAAAACTGTTTTTTCCTCTCTCAGTGCTCATTTATTACCTGTAGCTAAGGGTGGGGCCTTGGAGGTTTCTGGGACAGGGATGCCTTCAATGGTTGCATCTTTTAGCTGAATCTGCTTTAGAGTTTTGGGGGACTCTTCTGATTTAACTTTTTAATGTTTCTTTTTGTTTCTCAGTTTAAATTACACAAATCCTTTGACCTTACTGTGTCTGAACAAAATCTTTGAATTTGTTCTTTTATGGGCAAGAAAATAAAAAGACTATTTATGCTTTTTGGAGACAGCTCTTAGTATCTTGGATAAATGAAAATGAGGACTGATGAGAAGCCAAGGACAATGGCACGGGGTCTTGATCCTACTTCATGTTCTGGCTTGGTTCGAGCCTAGCCAGTTTGGATGTTCACCTTCCTAGACATGGATGGAGGGGGGAGGACCTTGGACTTTCCACAGGGCAGGGAACCCTGACTGCTCTTTGGATTGGAGAGGGAGGGGGNGGGGGGAAATGGGAGGCTGGGAGGAGGCAGAAACATTTTTTTCCTTTTCTCAATAAAAATAAATAAATAAATAAATAAATAAATAAATAAAGCATTAAAAAAAAAAAAGAAAAGTAATGACTTTTACTAGGTAGCTATGCCTGCTGGCAAAAGATTTTTTCCCTTCTAAAGTGCCATGATTTCATCCTTCCCACACCCGTCAAACTGTTTGTCTAGTTTTACTTTTACAAATGACTTTATTATTAAATATGATAATACATGTAAGCCACTGAGCACATTATTTCTGGCAATATAGGAACAAAGAAATATCAAATCTGCTTACTTCTTTGTTTTATGTTTAACTCATTGGGCATAATAATGTAGCATTCTGAAATAAGAGAACTTTAAGGCTTTCTATATGTAAAGAGATAGAATGCAATAAAACCTGATATAGTGAGAAAGAGAAAAAATGATAGCAAAATGACTGTACCTTTTTCAGAGTGATCTTCTTAAGGATTGATAGTTACCTGGTTGAGCCCCAACACTGTGAAGCAGCTAGTGGACTAGCAGGGGAACACATTCCAAATTCTCTTGTCTATGCATAAATTAACCATCCTGTCATAACTAATTTAATCTTCCTGTACACCCTTAGGCCAGAGACCTTGTCTTCTGTGTTTTGGGTAATCAAAAGTACACAGTCAATACTCAATAATTAATAATAATTAATATTGAATCTCATTCTCTGGGCAGTATTCCCAGTATTGATAATGTCAGGA
Source organism: Alexandromys fortis (assembly GCF_014885135.2). Taxonomy (NCBI): domain Eukaryota; kingdom Metazoa; phylum Chordata; class Mammalia; order Rodentia; family Cricetidae; genus Alexandromys; species Alexandromys fortis. Next base: position 6,646,536 of record NW_026067946.1, read on the forward strand.
AGGATTATGTCTTCCAGGGAAGCATGTACCAGACTCTCAAATATTTTCCACCTACAACCCTTCTTGCATGCAAATTATGGAAACCTGAGTGAGTAGATATATAAATAAGCATATGAATTAAATACTTATTGTTAATAAATCATAAATTTTAAGCTAACCTTTGATATAAATTATAATTTTACCATGTATTAAACATAAAAGTAAATTTACACACTAGTAAGATGGAATCACCTGTTTATTTTTATATAAAAAATCAAATATTGACTGAGTATTTGATACTGTAGGTCATAGAAAATGTTCAATAGACGTGGATTTGACTGTTATTTTTTTTTTATAATCATCAGTAATGGAAATGACTCTTTGCATAAATACTCACTACAAAATGACAGATGTATGTTTAAGCCATTAGAGAAAGGCATGGAAGTCATGCACTAATCCCCAAATAAAACTAATTTATCTATTGTCTTTCATTGCCTGTATCCTTTGGTCATCTTTCATCCATATGATTTCTCTTCATGTATGACTCATTTCAATCTCCTTTTGATTGGGGATGTTTTACTTATCAACTTTGATCAGTGAGGGCTATAGGAATCTAAATTCTATTAATATGATTTTTCCATGTTAAGTCTGTGAGAAATAAAAACATTCAATCCTTTCCTCTTGGTACAGTACTCGCTATGAAGGATTTGCTGAACATAAACCCATGAGGCCATTTCAGCGAGCTCACTCTGTCTAATAATTTGATTATTGTTTAATTATCATTGTAGTTTGTTATGGAAAATATGGTAAGTTTTTAACTTTAAAAAATTATTTTTTAAAAAATTTGTTTTAGTTCTGACAAATCTAAATATTCAAAAGTGTCTTTCCTAACCATTTGGAGCTGTAAATCTCAATTGAGATATTTTCTTTGAAAATCATCTAAGATAATGATGACGATGATTGCTTTGCTGGAGACATTACTATCTTGTGGGTTCCTCATTCTTATTATTCTCTTGTTTCAGTATTTGTCCTCATGTATGAATATCTGCATTCTCAAACTATAAGCAAAGCTCTGTGATCAGTCCATATCTCCCAAGGAAGAGCAACTTTGTCCATAGAATAGGTAGGAAGTAAAAGGCTAAGACACTAATCTATATCTATATTTATCTCTACTTATTTATAATATCATGACAAATGTCCTGCTCCATTATTGTTCCATTAAATAAAATTAAATCTGAAGTTGCCTTTCCACATATCCACTTGTCACCTCACTTCTTAAGTAAACAAACATCAACCTCGGAGTGCATGCTCTTAAAACTGATATCAAACAAAAACCAATTACTTTTTCTACCATCTTGGACTACTGACCACACCATTTCCATATAAGCAAAATGCTTCATAAAGCCATGCTTAAAGGAAAAACATGATTGATTTTAATCACTTAAGCTGCTTCAACATGTCATTTTTCTTCTTTCCTGCTTATAACTATTGCCTACTTATGTTGACACATGGAAATCTACCAGTTCAAGATACTACTTAATTTATGACTAGTTCTTTGCTCAACTAATCACTGCTAAATTTAACTTATCTAAAGTCTTCCTTTTACACATCAAATTTATCTCTGATATTTACTAGTATTCTTTGGTAGACAATTGAAGCATTTTAAATCAGTGTTATCACATGTAATCTTAGATGTATGGTCACTTCAAAGGTTAAACTCTTGAATGTCTTATAATTTCATTTTAAATATCAATCAATCAACCAATCAATCTTCAGACACTTATTTTACAATCAATATTCTGCACTCAAGTGGGGAGAGCTGAAATTATACAAAACTCGCATTGGAATGTGCTTGGGAAATTCCTGTGGGTTCAGTTGCAATGTGATAAGTTATTAGAAATGCTTATTCTAAAAATTAACTCTTAAAATTCAGCATAAAACATATATGGCACATGCAAATTCTTTAATTGGTTGGATCCCTAATTGGTAAGATTTCAGCTATTGGATACTCTCTTAGGCTTGCTTATTTTTATATTTTATTTTCTTTATACTCCTTAGTGTTTATATAGGTCCAGTTTTCTGAGGAACAATGTGAACTATCTTTATTTCTAAAATGGTAACAACTAGACCCAAATTAGCCACTGTCCTTTACATTGCTTCTGGCAAAGAATTCATGGAAAGATGACCGCCAAATTCCAGGGGTAGTATGGGGAATCTGTGCTGGAGATAGCCCTAAATGTTAATAACTATTTCAAGTGATCACTTTATCTTCGGAATGAGTGTTTAAAATTTGTTCAAGTACATCTAATGAGAAAACCTGCTTCTTGACTCTCGTTATAGATATTGCACATACGCACCTTGCCAAGGCTGCAGCACTCAAAAGTTTCATGCAGAGCCTTCGTTCGGGTGACATATGAAATATTTGTTTACTTAATTTCACCTTGACGGCACAATCCTGATAACTGAGGGAGATGAGGTTTGCATGTGTCCTGTCACCAGCTAGATACCGTTTATTGCTCACTTTCCCCACCGCCCTGCATTTTGAGCTGTGGGTTAAATGCATAGGAGGCACTGGCACAGACGCTCGGCTCAGCATCTCCTCACAGCTCAACCCATCTGACAGGCTCGCACTAAAAGACCAGTGAGTTTCCAGGGCTGGGTGCCTCCTTCCGGCATTTCCATGTGGACTGATTTATTTATTAGCAATAAAGATGCCAGCTTCCTAAAATGAAGTGCATTAACTTCATGAGGGTCAGGCAAGCATGGCACAGTTGACTCTAAGCTCAGCAATTACAAGACTCCTCTCCCTTCTTTTTCGATGAAAGTACTATTTTCTGAGACAAATGCCAGGTAATGCACCCACCTTTGCCCAAGCAAGAAGTGACAATTTTCTTTCTAAAACTGCAATATACATCTGTCCAGGTTCTCTGTGCCTTTGCTTACAGTTGCCAAAGTTAGATGAAAATCTAGGTTCTGAATAATCTTCAAATTCATTAAAGGAATCCTTTGAAAAACATATTGAGCATTTTAAAAAGGCACTGTTAAGATTTGCTTAGTGATCTAACTCAAATTATGGAAGACATAATCATTTTATAGTATTATTCCTTGATAAAATACAAAGAAATTGTTTAATCTTTAAGACAATATAAAAATTATTTAATTTAAAAACCTCTTGGTGTAATGCCAGCACTAAGGTCTCAGGACTACCTACCTCTTTGGTTTTTTTTAACATCCTGAAATGCTTTTCATGATAAAAGATACTTACATTAAGCATTATTATTGCTTTAAAATAAATACATTGTTACTGCTTTTCATTTCCCCATTTGATTAATAGAAATACATTTTAAAGTCAGTTGATATTGGCCTTTGTAGTTATTCTGCGATTGAAAAAAAATCAATTCAAGGTATTTGTTTCAGTATATCTGCAATCATTCCCATCTAATTGGCACAGATGTGTTGAACTTGGAAATCAAAGTCACTTAGAAAATTAATACTCCTTGTAAGGTACCCTATCAGAAGCCGTGTCAATCATGTCAAACCTGAAGCACTCTTTCCAATTGGAAGAGCCTCACTAGATCAGAATACCAAAGGCTCACCAACTCGGCCAATGGTAAAATCTGAATGTTTGTGATTCCATGTGTCAGCTTGGAATGCACAAAGCTTGAACGGTGCCTGATTTCAAATTGTGTATTTACTGACCAGATGAATGATTTATAGAGCACTTTAAAGTTTATAGCCAATAAGCATTTTAAATATTGAAGTGTATTGGAGAGTGAAATAAGCCCCTAGATGTGGAATTTTGAAAGCAGTGATTAGAGAGAATAAAACATTTTACTTTTATCTTTATTTCTTTGGTTAGTGTTCTGTGTCTTAGCCTGAGTAAGAGTGATCTAGTACAAAGGTCTGGGGATGGTGCCCTAGTAGAGATGCTGCTTACCTAAGTAAGACCCAGCTCACATCTGAATTCTGAATGCTAAAATCCCAACGAACTATGGACTGCTGGACTCTCAGAACACATTAAATCATGTTTGGTATGTTTTCAGTGAAAGGCAGTGATGGAGCAGTAATCTGGTGGTCTGAAATGTGTCAAAAGCATGGGCTGGCACAGTCAGCAGACCCTAATTCTGATAAAGCAAAGAGAACCAGAAATGGCTGTCGCTTAGTAAGAGGGTGGGCATGGTCGTGCGGAGCTGCCTCATAGTTCTCAGATCTGGCTTTGGCTTTAAATAGGCTTTAAAGCTGTTGCTTAAAATAGTGTGGTTTGCAAGGGGGTTCATTGTGTTTTCTCCATGGCTATCTGGTAGAATGGATGCAGCAGTTCACAGTTTCTTTGTTTTAAAGATAATGAACATACTCTCAGGGGAAACACTGGAAACAAAGGAATCTCATGCACCGGTTTGGGATGCCAAGGAAATCTTTCAGGCAGGGAATTTTCAGCTCTCTGTAGAGGACTAAAGTATTTATCACTGGAAATCTCCTCTCCGTAAGGAATACCATAAAAAGGTAATTTTTGTTTTTTTATTTTAACCTTTTCTCATTTTACATACCAATCCCGGTTTCCATTCCCTACCCTTCTTGTCACTCCACCTTCCCCCTACCCACCTCCATTCACTCCTCAGAGAAGTTCCCATGGAGAGCCAACAAAGGCTGGCATATTACTTTAAGGCAGGGCCAAGACCCTTCCCCTTATATCTCGGCTACTCTTTTTCATTGTGACTGGACTTCTATGTGCTGGGGCAATTAGATTCTGGAATATTTCAGGATCATCTTTGAAGGAAAGAGCCAAAGATTTAGACTGTGGATAGAGAGAACCAAGGAGTTTCTTGGTACTGGAGCCTGCATTCTGTCTTAGTGATCTGGAAGAGGAGGCCAGGACAGATTTTTTTTTTTTTTTGATTTCTAGACTAATAGAATCTAAGACTCTAGGCATAATTCTGTTTTAGTGATACTCCCATGAGAAACTGTATCTCCTTTTCATTGATGTCAACTCAAATGAAGACATTAAAGAAGTTAAATCCTGATTTGACATCTCTCTCAATGTTCAGCCAGTGTAAATATATTCAGGGATGGTTTAGAACATGAAAGAAATGAGAGAATAAAACTGCATTTTATTGTTACGGATTTCATTTAATTCTAAAACTATAGTTACACTCTTTGGGCCTGAAAAACTATATTAACCTAAGAAAAATCCTATAGTCAAGGAATACAATTTGTGTGTTGTTATTTCAGGGCATTAGCTAGCCTTGCAGCTGGGAGCCAGGCAGCAGAAAAGCAGACCTGCTCACATCCTTCTACACAACAGAAAGAGCGGGCCCCTGTTGTTGGCTTGACTTTTGAAATCTCTAAACCCATGCCTAGTGACACACTTCTTCCAACAAGGCTGTACATCCTAATCCTTCTCAAGTAGTAACACTCCCTGTGACAAAGAATTCAAATATATGAGTCTACAGAGGCCATTCTTATTCAAACCACAACACTCCTTTAAGTACAAGCAGTTCTCTGATGATTTCTTGAGAATAGAAAAAAAAATTCTGCCTCTCTATAGTTGGAAACTATTAATTTATGCTCAAAATAAAATTATTAAAAGGAAACTGGCTTAGTCAGGTATTATTATATTGCAATTAAAAAAAAAAAAAACGCCATGATCAACAGCAACATTGAGCCGGGTGATGGTGGCGCGTGCCTTTAATCCCAGCACTGGGGAGGCAGAGGCAGGCGGATCTCTGTGAGTTCGAGACCAGCCTGGTCTACAGAGCTAGTTCCAGGACAGGCTCCAAAGCCACAGAGAAACCCTGTCTCGAAAAACAAACAAACAAACAAACAAAAAAAAAACAGCAACATTGGTAGAAAAGGGTTTATTTCCACTTTCAAATCTCAGATCAGTTAAGGAAGTCAGAGCAGAAGCTTGAGGCAGGAACTGAAGCAGACAACATGGAGGAATGCCCCTTACTCACTTGCTCCCTGTGGTTTGCTTAGCCTTCTTCCTTCTATAACTCAAAACCTCCTACCCAGGGATGACACTGCATTTGTCATCAATCCAGAAAATACTCCATAAATTCTCTCACAGGCCGAACTAGTGGGCATTTTCTCAATTGAGGTTCCCTCTTCTCAAATGACAAGAACCAGACAACAAAGAAACCAAAGAGAGTAGGATGAAAGTGTATTGCTTTTTAGAGGAGCTCATTTGTGCAGCTGAGTACTGGACCGCAGATCTAATCTATTCCCCGACTAGAGGACCCCTTACATCATCTACATGCTGGAACCCAGATCCAGTCTATTTTCTCATCAGGTCTCTTAAATGAACTGTGTTCTGTAACCTTGACACAATATCTCTGTACAATAACACATTGTTGACCTGATGCTACAATTCAGTTGCAGTTTTTGATTTATGTTAATCTTTCTACACAAATGATGGTCTGACTTTCATTTCTAGATTTTATTCTCTGGGTAGCTGTCCTACAACAAACTTATTATAGTTACATATATTCATAAACTGTCATCTTTATTATATTTCAGAGTATAGCTTACTTAAGAATTTATCGTTGGAAAATAGAGGTTTTTTCCAAATTCTCAAGATTTCCCATCTTTGTTTTCACCTAGTTAAAACCAATTCTGGAGACAACTCTTCACTTTCTCATTCCACTTCTTCTGCTAGTTCCTCTCACTTCCAAGCGGAGTGCAAAAAATAGTGTTCCAATCTTAGAATAAGTGACAGTACTTCAGGGGTAATGAAATTCAATCAATTAAGTATTCAAAAGTGTCTGAGCGAACTGTCAAATAGTCACCCAGCAATCACTGAGTACTATAAAAATAAAATCCAACTGGTGGAATTCTACACTGAGGCATCCTCTAAGCCCCTGGGCAGTTAAACTCCCTAAGTTTACATTTGCAGACATAGTAGGCTATTACATGTCTGAATCCAAACCTCTTTGGCAGTTCTTACACATGTGGCATTTTGAAAAATTGTCTAATGGACAGAAAAAATACTTCATAATGTAACTTTATTTCAAGAACTGGACCATTTTAAAGGCCCATCCTCCCCTTGTATTCTTCACGGCTTTCTTCTCTACCATCTGGTGGCTGTACCCATGTTCATGACTGAGGATGTATTCTGCTATAGCTTGAGAAATTATTTTATGAATTTATTTAGGAATTAAGGGCTAAAATGAATAAAAGCACATCATTGGTGAGAATCAAAATATCCTCCAGTGAGTTATGTGCCTGATTACTTTGTGCCTTCTTGCACAAAAGAAAATACACCCAGCTTGGTTTGAAAGCTAAGTCCTTCACCTTGAATTTTGGGAAAGTTTTGAGTAACTGAGATAAATGGGTATCTACCTTCCTTGAGAGAGGGGTACCATGGTCTGTAATGAATCAGACTGTGTTTTTAAAAGAGCAAGCATGATTTTTCTGTTGCCTATCTACTCATTAATGTTTCACTGATGTGGGATTCCCCTCTGTATGCTTAATACTATTGGTTAATAAAGAAACTGTCTTGAGCCTCACAGGAAATAGAGGTAGGCAGGGAATACCAAAGAAGATTGCTGGGAGAAAGAAGGATGAATTAGGGAGAAACCATGGAGCCACCATTGGGGACAGATGTGCTGGAAGTTTGTTGGTAGGCCACAACTTTGTGATGATGCACAGATTAATTGAGATGGCTTAAATTAAGATGTAAGAGTTAGACAAGAAGAATCTAGAGCAAATGGGTCAAGAAGTAATTTAATTAATCCAGTATCTGTGTGATTCTTTCAGGTCTGAGCTACCAAATAGCCCGAAAATGGACAAGTGGCCTTCTTACTACATAATTGGTACGCCAATGTGGTTAAATAAAATCCACTTAAAACCTGAGAGAGTTTAGAAAGGAATTCTGGACACAAAAATACAGAGTTTAACACAGCTTCTTAATGTTTGCTGATGGCATGCCACAGCTCCTTTAAGAGAGGTTTTCATGATTGAGCAATAGTGAAAAAAAAAGCCATGTATGGACCAGCTGTGTGCCTAGAGATGGGGCACTGTGCATGGATCTCAGAGACATGAGCAGCTCTGCCATGCTGGGCTGGGTGGGGCAAGCAGGCAGTACCATATTTCCCCTAGCAATGACACAGCTTAAGTTTTTAAGAAGCACTTAGCATTTCAGGAAGTGCTCCTGGACAATAAAGAATTACAAATACACAAAAGGACAGAGAGAAATAGACCTCTAAATGAGTCACAGTGTTGGATAAATGTACGCAGGCTTGGGAGAGCAAAGACAAGAAAAAGAATATAGACAGTTATAAAAAGAAATAAATGTATGCTTTTTAAAATAAAACAAAGTCCTTTAAGAGACAGAGTACAGTCATAGATTAAAAGGAGTAAAGAAAGAATAAGCCACGTAAAGATGAAATATGCACAGAGAGTCTATATTATGCATTTTATTGTATTTTCTTTGAATTTTTTGACTGTTAAGGAGATAACTAACCAACATAGATATTTTAAAAGTATCTCGTCTTCAAAATTTGAGTCCAAGGATATGTTGCTTTGGAAAAGAAGTTCTTTTTTGTTTCCACAGAGGATGAGAACTCGTGGATTGTTTCCAGACTAAAATAGTTTTATAGACTAAGAATTCCTGATGGTAACCTTAAACACCCCTCAAAAAAATTACTTTGCGCAATAAACTGCAGGAAGCAGTTTGGAGAAGACTTATGCCCATGCTCCCAAATATTGTTTATAAATGTTTCTCTACATTTAAAGGCAGATATGCTATAGATTTGCATAGGTACAGATTTTGTTTATTGATACAAATTATGGTCAATTTTGTTATATGTATTTCTGCTCTTGACTAAAATATTGTGTTTGTATAGCTCATTTAAAAATGTAGTGTATAATTAAGAAGTATAGGTCAATAGATAGGTAGTCATCTCTAATAGTCAAGCTTATAGTCATGTGAGTTAGGTTTTTTAGGTGTTCAGAGATGTAATTCAGACAGATAGGTATTCTTCCAATATTTCAAAGATTACAGAATATGACATTTAAAATGTTTAAAGAAGTTAGGACTTTTTTGTGACAGTGAGACACATATTCTCCTGTCAGCACCAGTCTACTTCAAGAGGATGATGGGCATCGAGGAGGCTCCTTATGCAGTTTGTTAGATACTTGGGCAAAAAACTGCTCTTACCTGGACTACTTGATGAACTGGGCATGCAGGACCTGCAGAGAAATGACTGCTGAACTTGACTAAAGGTGAGTCGATCCTTCAGGATTTCTGCTTTATGAAAGAGTCTGCCAGACATTCTGCAGGACACAGAAAAAAGTGACTGACAAACTGCAAATATAGGTAGAACTGTATTTGAAATTTCCTACTTCATGGAAAAGTCTGCTGGATTCTAGGGACAGTAAGTCCAAGATGGATGCCCCAATGGTACAGAAGAACTTTGGATGACCTTCCATGCAGTGAGATGTCTCTGTCATTCTAGAGTTTTGAAAGATGCTTACAATGTACTTCATGTTTATTTAGGTAATATTATATCCTTCTGGAGTCTTTGATAGAGTTGAATAATTTATAGCTATAGTTATAGTTTCCTTAGTTATGATAAAAGATAAAGTAGATATAAATATTGTAACTGTAATTCTTGCTTGACATTTGTTTGCTATAGGTAATTTTACTATGTTAACATTAAAACCTTCCTTTTCATTTAAACAGAAAAGAGGAGGTGATACAGGATTCCCCTCTGTATGCTGGGGATATCATTGGTTAATAAAGAAACTGTCTTGGGCCTGCACAGGAAATAGAGGTAGGTGGGGAAAACTAAACAGACTGCTGGGAAAAAGAAGGAGGAGTTAGGGAGAAACCAAGGAGCTGGCACCAGACAGATGCGCGCTGAAGCTCTGCTGGTAGGCCATGACCTTGTGGTGATACACAGATTAATGGAGGTGAGTTAAATTAAGATGTAAGAATTAATAAATAAGAAGTTAGAGCTAATGAACCAAGCAACCAAGCAGTGATTTAAATAATATAGTTTCTGTGTGATTATTTCATGTGAGCTGCTTAACAGCCAGAAAATGAACAAGTGGCCTTCCTATTACATGTCACTTTGTGAGTGTTGAGTCCCTCTTCTCCAGGAAGAAGAGTGGGTTTATTGGCCCAATTTTCTGCACCTCATTGAAGGGTCTTTTGGATGTATGTATACTTGTCTTCTGTTTATTCTTAGCACCAGCATAACTAGTTTCTGCTGCTAAGATATCATAGCATTTTGCAACTTAGGTAGTTGCTAAGTATGTGATCAGGGGTTATTTTACCCATTATTTATGAGGATCCTTTCTTTCAATATTATCTACCTTTCTCAATAATAGGAATATAAAATGAAATAATATTTTTAGAATATGTGTCTATACAGAAACAGCTTAATGTAAAACCATACTTCTAGGTCACTACTGCCTTTTCTCTGGCAGGTTGTGCTGGCAGGCATCCAAAACATCTTAGGACAAAGTTATTATAATAGCTAAGCAGGATATCTCAGTCACCAAGACCAAGAATATTTCTTAACTAACATTTGAATGTTTAATATATTTTGAAAGAGCCAAGACCATTGCAGGCCGTGGCCTACTTTTTCCTACCTTAGGATATTAGCCCCCCTCTTCTGCTTAGTGGCAGTCAGGGACAGGGTTTTTTGCTTCTAGTAATGGTATGCCACTATAAGTCTCTGATAAATCATCCTGTGTATGCCCGAGATCTGTTTGCTTCTTCCTTTGCTCATTTGACACCTTCTTTGACTCATGCTCAGTGTGAAACACAGATGCCATCATTTCTAACACCCTTAACCTGATATTGCCCTGCTCCTTTGAATTTACTATGATGCAACAGCAATCTCACAGCCAGGCTGACATCCCTTGTTCTTACACTCAGATCCCTGCAAGAAGCATATCTGTTGTCCTTGTCTTTCTTGCTCTGACTGTCCTCACAACCTCCTGCTTTTTTCTCCATGTTTTTTTTTTTTACTTTACTTAATTCTTCACAATACTTTTGCATATCTTCCTACAAAAACAGACCTATTTTGTGCATTTCCTTCCATTTAGTATTTTCACTGGTTCCCCAATGCCCAGTTAGACTGTTAAGCCTTTTATTCCCTAATGTGCATGGTGAATCTCTAAGATGGGAGCCCAGCCCTCAGATTTAGCAGTTTATTTGTTCACGAACATTTTATTAAATTGAATCTTCTCATGAATGATGTCAGAGGTATGCAGAAGTGGTACTGCCCAACATTCATGTCTCAACCTTTTAGAGCACATACTCAAAATCTGTTGGGAGCTCCTATACTAAGTGTTAGATTCATGCTCAGGTTTAAGTAACTTCTCTCCACAAAGTTCCTCTTTGGCAGATTTTATTACTGACTTCAAAAACATTTCTTGCCACTATTTTCCTACACTTCCATCCAATTTCTTCAACTACAGTGACCAAATGATTCCTTAAGAAAAAACCTAGAGGTATTTTGAGCTGTTTGGACCTTGCATCTTCTGAGTAATTTAAGTAGTTTGGGAGTTTAAAAGGAAAAACTGAACTCTGTCTGTGGCTCTCAAAACATTGCTAAGGGAGACTCTGTCTCTACTTTTGAAAATAAACACCATATGGACAGACATGCTCATGTTTCATTTCTTGTAACTTCTTTTTTGGTATATATAGGGATGGTATGATTGTGTATATGATTTTTTACTACAGCATATGCTACATGTGTCATGGAATCCCCCTGCTCTCTCCAGCCCTCAAGGACTGTGATGCCTCTAAACTCATAACACAATATTATGCTAACAAGGTCATGCCTTTACATTCTGTGCTGAAATAAATGAGACTGTGTTCCCAAGTGATATTTAAGGTCCTTAAATTCTCTAAAAGCCAATGTCTGTGTGAAAGCGCAAAGCAGAGAGAGGGATTTGTGGTGTTTCATCTAGAATACACTTAGTCATTATTCACAGATGATCCCTGAACCATTGCCTGCTCCTATCTCAGGCTGATTTCAGTGAAAGGAAAGCTGTTTTGCGTTGCATTCACATCTCTGGGAAGAGCACCCAGGTACTGACGTTCCAATTGTTTTATGAATGTGCCAAAGAAATGGCAGGATGCCAATGACGGCATCCACATGGTTGTTTGAAACAACACCCCAGATATAAAAAGAAAGCAAAATCCCTCACAGATTGCAATGTGTACAATTTTGGCCGTTTTGCACATCCTCTGCAGCTGTGCATTCATGATGCTATATTTAAGCAAAAATCTTTGTAAGAATTTGTCGAGAGAAGATGGAAGTTTGGCCGCCATTTTAGAGATCTGGCTGTAGTGGTTGCCAAGAGTGTCTTCTTCCAGACTGAGCTATGCCTGTCTGGGAATGAGCTAAAAGCAGGATGGCGATGGACCTGGAAATTAAACTTTTTCATAGATGGTAGCACTCCTTCAAAAAATTTCAAGAAATGATTGTTCTCTTTAGGAAAGAGATTACTGTATTTGTCTGATGCTTTAGCTAAAAAGGGCTTACCAACTGGAAACTGTAATCAGTTAGGAAAGAGAAAGACATTAGAAACACTGATGTTCAGCTTTGACACATCTTATACCTACTATCATCTTCACACTGAAGAAAGAGGGAAAAAAAAGTAACACACAGGAAGAAATTCACTATGGGAAACAGGAGACTAGTGCCTCATCATCAGAGGCCCCACTGATTTTATATTGTCGGGAGAAATACTGTAGAGCAATCCTGTCCAATAAAGACAGAAAATAAGATATCCTGTGGATTTATTCACTGCTGAACGAAGAAATGTGAAACTTGACACTTGGGAGAGATAAAAGTCTTTGGGATTTTTGGAAATGCCTTGTTTTGGAAAGCACAGAAACATCCCATTTGAATAAACAACTGCTTAGAATCCAGGGAGTTGTCTCAAGTAGGAAAAGAGAAATCGCCCAAGCTAACGTTATGGCTTCCTGCAGGAAGCTGCTGTGCCTACTGTACCAAGGCTTAGAGATCCTTCAATGCTGACACTGAAGAGTACCATCATCTCCTCCCAGAATCCTTTGAAGCAAAAGCTATATTTCTTTACAACTTATTGGCCTATTACATATTAAAACATTTGCATATTTTTCAAAATAGAGATGATCATGAGATGAATTGAGGATATCAATGAATTTTAAAATTACATCCAGCCGGCAGTGGTGGCGCACGCCTTTAATCCCAGCACTCGGGAGGCAGAGGCAGGTGGATCTCTGTGGGTTCGAGGCCAGCCTGGTCTAGTTCCAGGACAGGAACCAAAAAGCAACGGAGAAACCCTGTCTCAAAAAATCCACAAAGAAAAAAGAAAAAAAAAATTACATCCAAACTAATTTCCCCTGATTCTCCTCCAATTCATAATCATTATTGTCAGTAAATTGGTCACACCACCTTCTTAAAGTTCTAGCTTGGAATTTGAAGGGCTGCTTTTTCCCTGACATTTTTTTTTGTTCAGCTAGCACATTTATTAACATTAAACATAAGACCTTTTCCCCAGACACCAGGAGGCCACTGCCTACAGTCTCAGGCCCCTCACTGCTTGATTTCTGCAACACATCCTCATGCCTTGGCAACCTTCTGAGTCGCTCCCGGGGCTGTGAGTTGCTGGTACTTTTGGCTCATCATTTCCATAACTGCTTGTTTTATGGCATGCTTCTCCTGTAGGGCTGGCTAGTTTTTCCCCATCTGCTTGGTAAGAAAGTCTATCTTCCTTTTGAAGAAGTCCTTGGCATCTTCAGCTGTCTTCACATAGTAGCCAATTCCCACATCTAGGAGCACATGCTCTATATCACGGAGCTTCCCAGGGACACACATGGAAATCATCAGTGGGATCAGTAATTCTTTTCCCTTGTTGCTCTTGTTCAGCACATTCAGACAATTATTGGCTTCTACATACTTGGTCTGCACCACCTTGAGCTGAGCAATAGATGTGGGCAAAAGCTCCAAGGTAAAGAATTTTTGGTATAACTGGTGTTAATCTTTGCCATGGTTACACTTCTTTTCAAAGCTTTCCCTCATATATTTCTTTTATAAATAAACTTTTATGGTTTTAGATATAAAGAAAAGTGGACAACAGAGGGCCTATAATTATGATATGAGCACACATACCCATATGCCTTATAATTAATATTATAATGAATAATGAAATGTCAGAGTTAATAAGGCAATTGTTATATTCACCATAATTAAAGTTATATTTTGCTTAGATTTTTGTATTTGTACAAATTTCCTGTTTCTATCTAGACCTCTCATTCAAGGATCATTTGAATTTAGTCATACTGTGCTTATAACTTCCTCTAGGCTGTCATAATCTCTCAAACCAGCTATTCGTAGTATATCCTTAAGCTTAGCTTTTTTCTTGTTTTTTTTTTATTGTTTGTCTGGTTTTTTGTTTGTTTGTTTGTTGTCTTTCTTATAGTTAGAGTGGGTTTCTGCCCATTGAAACGGTCACAGAGATAAATGCCCATTCATTCCCACTCTATCCGGTCAAGGGTATGGAATATCACGGGTACTTTTCTAACATTAACTTTGATCACCAAGCTAAAGCCACATTAATCAGATACCCTCTCTCTCCTATGCTACTGTTTGTTCCTCCACTTTTCCCTTTCCCTCATTTCAGTGTAGACTTTTGAGAAGGAAAGCACAGTGTGTAGTGCAAACTTCCTGGACAGGAAGTGTGTTCCATCTCCTTGATGCTTAATACAGCATCTATGTAACTTATTTGGAATTCCTTTCCATGTGAAATTTGCCCGTTTTTCCTTGTAGACCAGGCTGGTCTTGAACTCATAGAGAACGGCCTGCCTCTGTCTCCCATGTACTGCAACTAAAGGCATCCACCATCACTGCCCAGCTTAGAATTAGTTTTAATTGAAAGTAAAGTTATTTAAAAAGTCAGAGAATTCCAGTGTGAAATAAATGATTTAACAACAAAAATAAACTGTGCTATTAATATATTAAATGGTAATGTTGTAGCATGTTGGGAGAATCTTAACTTAAGTACTTTGAAAATTAATGAAGGCTTTAATACCAAACAAAAGTGGGAACATTTAAGCACTATACTGTGATAGTTAAAAATACTTCCTATGAATGTAAGGGTTAAAGCTTTAGAAAATGATTTGTCTTAAACAATTAGGATGGGTAGTGGTAGGAAGTCAATGTCTCACTATTAAAGTGAGGGACTCAAGACATATAATGAAAGGTTTGAGTGTTGGGGCTGGAAATTACAGTGTAAGTATAGTTAGCTTAGTGTCAACAGAAATAGGTGTATTTACAACCATGAAAAGGCACATCTATGTACATTCGTTGTGTCTACACACACTGTGTCTGGAGAAGCCCTGTTAAAATGACCCCTCAGTCAGCACATACATCACCCAGACATTCCTAAATAAAAATATCTAAGTCAACACATTCATCACCCAGATATTGTTTCCTAAAGAAAATATCTAAGACTGCTGGGGGCAATGGTGAGTTATCAATTTGGGGCATGACTGTACCTGATGAATCCAAAGACTTTTTACTAGCCAAAGTAGAGAATTGTTCAATCAAAACTACGATGTGAAGATATAGAGAACAGACAGAGGCCGTGAGCGCAAAATGACAAGGTTCAAATTATGGCTCCAGTTCTTACATAACACCCTGAATCAATTGCTCAGTCTATCTGTAGTTATTTTTCATATTTTTATATAACATATTTTCAATATTCCATCAAAATATTGGAAAATGGTATGGGATCAGAAATATTAATCTGTAATCCCAGACACATGTGAAACATTAAAAATCTTTGAAATGTCATTAAAAGTTTATTTGCTTTTATACACTCAGCAATATTAGCTGTTTTCACTGTCTAAATGAAAAGTTATTTTCATCAATTCTAGAAACGACATTTTCAAAGTGCATGGCATTGATGATAGAAATACCAAATCAATTTACTAAAATTTATTTATGCACACCAATTTTCATTTTCAAATATTTACAGTTTTTGTTAATATACATTTAGATAAATGCTAAATGTAGCAGTTCTGGGTCTCTTTGATGTTTACAAACGATTGCATTTCATGTTTGATTTTAATATGGCTATTTATTCTAAATGTAGCACTATAACTTTGGACTGTGATTTTCTGGTGTCACAGCTGGCCAATTCTATTATTCCTGTGAAAAATTCTGTTAGAGTGTTTGCTTGATGTTGGATGGGAAAGAAGTAACAGAAAGTTGACTGCAATTTAAAGCTGCAAACAGTTGTACTGGATTTGAATGAACTCGGATTTTTCTAGACATCTCGAGATATATAAATATATATTATATCGAGAGATATAAATATAAAATAGTCATTCATGTCACTGGAGAAGCCCTGTTAAAATGACCCCTCAGTCAGCACATACATCACCCAGACCAGTGGCTGGTGATAGAAGAAGCCAGAGAATGAGGGACACTGGTCTTGTGAAAACCTCTGCACATTCCAAAATGCTCACCGCCTTCTTTAAAATAGAAGACATATTTCAAAACTTACATGAAGTAATGAACAAATGAGGTTGGAAAGTATTCTTTACTTTGCCCATCCCAATCCACATGGCCAGTCCAAAAACCTCATTTTTAGAAACCCTTCCTGGTTGAACAGAAGCAGTGGTTGATTTTTAAATTGATGTTTACAGTTTCATGAATTTCTATGACCATTTTTATTCATTTTCAATCCCCATCCCCCTCCCTCATCACCTCCCTCCTATAAAACTGTCATTTCCAATCAGCCCCTTTTCTTGTCTTTTTTTCATATGTGTATCATAGTGTCACCGCTGTGGATATATGTATTAGTATATTTAGTCAAGATCTTAAGCTAATACCAGTTGTTTTCTACACTTTAATATAGCATCATTTAGTTTTTCTAATATAAAAAATACTTCAATATTCTTGTTGATTGTTTTATTTTGAGACAGAGTCTCTCTGCATAGCCTTGGATATCCTGAACTCACTATGTAGGTCAGGCAGACCTCAAACTCACAGATCTGCTTCTGTCTCCCAAACTGCTGAGATCAAAGCTGTGTGCTGCAACTTGTGGCCCAATACTTCACCCCTTCAATTCAACTGAGGTGAACTGTCACTTTGCTGTATAGCTCCTTGGCAATGGAGGACAAAATCATTGATTTAAATGTGAGGTATTTGAGAAGATGAATGGCAGACATGAATCCGATCCAGACTGAAGACAAGTGTATCAGTTACTTTTATTGCTGTTACACCTACTGAAACAACCTAAGGCACAACCTCAAAGAAGTTGATTACAGTAGCAGTTTCAGGGACTGCCGACTGCCATAGCAGAGAAGCCCCTGGGACAGCTCTGGCCACACCGTGGTGAGCCACGTAGCATAACAGAGGGCCAGCACTAAGCTAACTATTTCTTCCTCTCACAAAGTTTTCAAATTCTAGACAAGGTCCCAGCTACTGTGTTCAGGCTGGATCGTTTCCCTTCAGTGTTCTCTGGAAGCATTCTCCCCAACCCAGAGTCTAAATGTAGTGACAATGACAATGGAAATTGACTCTCATATAACTACTGTGGAAGACAAAATATCCTATGGGAGAGATTTGGGCTCTACGTATTTTCTGTGATGATTGGAGGGTCAATTGCTCTTTTCACTGGCTGGTTCAAAGCGTTTGTTACTACCTGAGGTTCCTTGGGTCTTAATTCGTGAAGTAGGAATAAAGTGTTCTATTCTTACTTTGTGCATACACATGTAGACCTGTAGCTCGAGGTTCCAAGTTTAAAGTGGGGATGTTTGGGTACTTTCCTTAGCTCAGTACTTGTGTCATATGTGTCTCTGAGCAGAGAGAGAAAACAAACATAATAAATGTCTACCATCTTCTCCAGGACTCTAATGATACTTTTTATCAACTTAAAATGTGAGTAAAGGTAAAAAATAAATAAATAAATAAATAAACAAACAAACAAACAGGAGTTGCGGGTTGTTCATATTTATAGCTTCTCTTTTGACTAAAAATAAGGATAGGAGTAGTATATACATCCAGGGGCACTCACCTGTGCCTCCATCCTGCCTAGCACAGCACCTGCTGGGCCCATTTCAGTGGCCTAGCATCACTTATGTGGTGTTTTATGAGAATAGGTTACCCTGTTGTTGTAAGGGCTGATCAATGCCTGTTTCTCTTAGCAACCTGAGTTTCTATAAAGCATTGCCCAAAGCATAGTAAAGCACACATTTAAAACTGGCCCTGCATTTCACAAAGCATAGGAAAATTCAGACATTGGAGGCAAAGAAATGAAAGTATGAGATTTCAAAACATTTATTTTCAAGGACAGTTGATCTCTGCACCAAGTAAAAATATGTTGAAAATTAATGAATGTGTCAATAAAACAAAAATTCCTAGCTATGGTCCTGCGAAGAGACACCATGACCACAGAAACTCATATAAAGGAAAACATTTAATTAGGGCTGACTTAGAGTTTCAGAGGTTAGTCCATCATCTTTGTCGTGGGACCATGGCAGCAGGCATGAAGTGGTGTTGGAGAAGCAGCTGAGAGTTCTATTTCCCTATCAGCCGGCAGCAGGAAGTGAATGCTACCCTAGATCTGGCTTGAGCATTTTCCACCTCAAAACCCACCTTCCAGTGATGAACCTCCTCCAACAAAGTCTTACCTTCTAATAGTGCCACTTCCTATATGATACTATGGGGCCATTTTTATTCAGACCACCACACCAACACTATCTTATCTCAGATTTTCTTTCATATGATACATATCTCCACTGGTTTGGGTATAACTATTATGTAGCTTCTCATCTTATTTTGTGTTCTGTTGAATGTTTAAATTTGTGCTACAGGATTTCCTTGTTAGCAGGCTTAGCCAGCTGTATTGGATTATACTTGTAATCCCAGCACATGGGAGGCCAAGGAGGAAGAATTCCTGTGAGTTTGAAGCCAGCCTAAGCTTCATAGTGATTCCAAGGCCAGCCAGAGCTAAATCACAAGACCCTCTCTCAAATTAAAAAAGAAAAATGATTTAAAAACCCCAGGAAATACACTGTTTTGTAGCAAGTTTAATGAGAAAATTTTTTTACTGATGTTATGCACAATTTTTGTAATAAAGAATTGGAATATTATAAAATATTTGAAATGCATCAAACATTTTACAAAATTATTACTCATAAATATTTTATATTTTATATTGTTTTCATTTTCTGTGTTTGTTATTCCATTTGGATTTGTCATGAGAAATTCAAAACACAAAAGACAGGAGGCAAAAAAATTAATGTTGTTAATAAAATATGTTTTGTGAGTTGGATAGATGGCTGAAGCATAGTGCTTTCTATATAAGTATGAAGATCAGAGTGTGACTGTTACACCTCTTCAAAACCAGGCATGTTCCACCTGTATCTGTACCTGTAGCATTGAGCAGGGCCAGAGGCAGGAGAATGTCTAGGACTTGCTAGCTGCCAATCTAGCCTAAAACCATAAGTTCCAGTTTGGCGCCAGTCCCTGCCTCAAAGGATTAAGTTGGAGAGTGACAGATGATATCTGCCTCTCGCCTCTTCATGCCTCTTCATGTGCACACAGATACATACAGACACACAGGCATGTGCATCCAACACAGAGATACTCACATGTATATTCACCACACACACACACACACACACACACAAACACACACACACGCATACACCGTACACACATTTGCGTACCACACCCATGCACAAGTTGTTTAAGAAGCAGAGTAACTCCTGCTCTTCTATTTTATTTTACTATTATTTAACAGAAAACTAAAGCGTCTCAAGAAGACTTAAGAGATTATATTTCCCAGAGAAACCTAATAGGCCAAGTGAAAGAAAGGAAGACAGATTGTTCTCAGACCACTTTTGTGTAGTCATGGTATTGCAGGTGAGATGCATGATCCCAGGAGGCAAGCTTTTTCTAGTTTGTCACCCTATAATTTAGAGTTCATGAACAGTTCTTCTCATACTGGCTTGCCCTGAGTTCTACCAAAATTCCTGGCTTAAATATCTTTTAAGAAATTGGTGAACTGGTTAAATCTAGTATCTACTGAGAACTATAAAGTTGTAGGTAAGAATTGTGCATAGGGGTGTTGAATAATTTTTTCTCTTCAAATATTTATGTTTAGGACTGTTAACTCTCCCTTGATTCTTTTTTATCTTTCAGGTTGAATTAATAATAATTTAAATATAATATCATTTAAATATATAGTGCGGTAGGATTTAATAACTATGTACCTTCTCTCACAATTATGATTTAGGGTGCTTTTACAGTCCCTACAGAGTTTCCTTTCATTCTTTGTCAACACCCCTACATCCGTCTTCACCCTACCAGTCCATCTATTTGCAGGTGGACAGTACAGCCTTGCTTTTGCAGAATGCCATGTGAAGAGGATCTTGAAGGCTTTTGACTGTTTTTTTTTTTTTTTTCACTCAGCCTATGCTGTGAAGATTTGAACATTGTACTGCAGGTAACAACATCTGTTCCTTTTTCTTCCTTCTCATGGATGGGTATGTAATGTAACTGTGTGACCATTTGCTCACTAGCAGGAATTTGGGAGTTTTCAAGTTGAGAATGCAGAAATTACAGCTGGTATAAGACTGATCTGAGTTTCTCAGAGTGATCTATGTTTTGACTTCTTTTAGACACATCTAGATTTAAAGATGTAGGATTTTAGAAGAAAGTCTTTATGTAAATTTTAAGAAACTGCCAAATGGATTGCCAAAATTGGTTCTAGCATTTTGGGTGTTCCTCTTGTAAGTATGGAGTTTTGGTGCTAGCAATTCTTCCATGTATTTGTTTATATTTTCCTGTACATTTTTTTGGCATTTTCTTAAATATTTTCATGTGATTTTTGCAATGGCAAATATTTTTTGAAGTTACTATTCAGATACTCTGTCCGTCATCATTTAATGTTGTCATAGCTTTTATTTAAAGCCCTAAATTGATGTAATTTTACATATAGTACCCCAGTTTGTATAAGATTTTTTAATTTCTAGTATAGTTCAAAGTGCAAATGTTTTTATTCACAATGATACTGTTTACCACAGTGGTGTGTAGTTTTTTATATGATACTTTAATGTTCAGATAGATTTTTTTCCTTCTGTGTTGTATCATCAGTATAATACGTTAATTTTCATAACTTGAAATAGCTTTATGTCTTCAGAAAACGCCATGATAGATTATGATGTATTGGTATTTAGAGACCTTACTGAGGGACTACATGTGTGGACATTTTGTTAAGAATTATTTTGTCTGTGATAATATGTGATATTAGTCTTGTTTTATTCTTGTCTGAATTGTTATCAGCACGATGCTTGATGCTTCTCTAACAAAGTGAGTTGTGAAATCTTTTTCTTTTTCTGTATCCTGGGAAAGATTTGTGAAATGAAACTGTTTGGAATTTAACACTAAAACAGCCCTTCCTAGGGTCTTTCCTTGTGGGAAAGTTAAGAAAAAATTCAATTACAATAACAGATAGAACTATGATCAAGTTACTGTTTATTTTCCTTGATTAAGTTTGCATTTGTTAAGTTTTCCAAGTTGTTCAGTTGTTGCTACACACCATTTTCCAGAATATCCCAGACCTACTCCACTAATTTCTGTGGCGTGGCATGCCCTCTCATTTCTTTTCTTTTTTTTTTTTTTTTTTTTGGTTTGATCTTGCTATTTTGTATCTTCTTTCCTTTGGTTTGGTTAACCTAGTTTAACATTAAAACCTTTTACTGGTCTTACAAAGTTAGTTTTTGTTTACTGATTTGTCTTTTATTTGTTTTATGTTTCATTGCTACATTTTATTTTATCTGTGCAACATTTTGCTCATCTGGCTTTCACCGTTTACTGAAGAAGCTGGCATAGAAGAATGGACTTAGCTCAAAGACACAGACAACATGCATAATGTAGGGAGATGTTACCTCAAAAAAAATCATAAACAGGTTACTACTCTTTATAACTAATGCTATATTTTCCTCTCTGAACAGATAATCTGCTGTAGTTCATGAACTCTGAAATATTTTATATTTATTTTATTCATTTTATATTTATTAATTCATGAATTTTGAAGTATTTTTATATTTATTTTATGCAAAATATTTAATAATTGCCCTTTCTGCTTCTGAAGAAATTACTAATTGACTAGAATATTGTTTACTGTACAAGTATTTTCAGATTTTCTACATACTCTGGTTTCTGATTTAATTGTGTTCTTCTAGAGAATACATCTCCGGTGGTTTGTGCTCTTTATATTTGTTGACGTTGTCTCTTATTGACATGAAAAAATATATTTATAAAAGATGTTTGTGTCCACTGATACGGTTATTTATATATGCTATTTTAATGCATTTTTAAAATTTTACAAACAGGAAATCTGTTTATAACTATGGATATATCATATATATTTTTGATCCGATCCAATTTTTTATTTTGTATCTTGAAGCCTTACCATGAATCATCATATGTGCTCAGAAATTCTTTCGCCCTATGTAATTTTCATCTTCTTCCTGCAGTAATATTGATTTATTGAATTTATATGTCTTCTGATATTGATATGCACACTCTAACATTGATTGGATTCTTGTTCATTTTTCATATTGCCTTTTTCATTTGTTTAACCTACACATGCTATATCTAAAGTCTTAGGCAACATGTTAATGATGCTTTTGTTATTTCATTGACCAATTTTTAGTATTTATGATAACTTTTATTTAACTGAAATTGGTAATTTTTACATCTTGTTATATTTTTCATTGAGATCATCTGGGCTTATAATTTTTATCTTTATTCTCACTTCCTTGTAGGTAGAATATCCTACTTACAAGTAGGACGATACATTTTGGCTCCTGTCAAGACACAGGCATAAAGGTGCTCACATGGTTTGATCACTGCATCAGGAAGTATGTCTCTGAGCTTTTACTCCATATTAAGGACAACGTTACAAGATAATCCTATGGAAAGGATGCTTACCCACTGTACTTTTTTCCCTTTCTAGTTTCCATATCATCTCAGATATATCTGTCTTTTTAAGATAAATCAAAATACTTCAGAGACTAGTAATTTTATTAAGTAAAAGCTTATTGTA
The DNA here is from genome assembly GCF_014885135.2 of Alexandromys fortis. Classification (NCBI taxonomy): domain Eukaryota; kingdom Metazoa; phylum Chordata; class Mammalia; order Rodentia; family Cricetidae; genus Alexandromys; species Alexandromys fortis. Next base: position 6,669,588 of record NW_026067946.1, read on the forward strand.
TGTGAATATGTCTTAAAAATTTTCTTTGGAAACAGGGTGATAGATACAATTTTCCTGTTAGAACCATAGACTTTGGATTTGTAAATGGAAAGTTTCCTTGTGCCTCCTTTTGCCTGGAAGCTGCTCATGGAGACAGAATGCCAAAATGTTTGAGAAGGAGCTTCTTCTCTTCTTATGAATTTTCCATCCAGTGTGAAAAGAAAAATACCATATTTCAATTTATTATATTTCCAATTTTCAATTGCTACCTCAGCTGGAGTATCTTCCTTGTGCATGAGTTTAAAATTCTGTGGCCCTGTTGATATATTCACAGCAGGAAGGCATAAAATAGAAGGAGAATATTCTTCCAGGAGAGGCGTCCTCTAAAATTCAGTGACTATCCATGAGAGCTTAGTAATTTCCAGTCCAAGCTCAGCTGGAAGGAATCAGTGCATAGTACCTTCAATGATTTCCAATAAAAACTAAGATGTAAGTTTGTTTTTCTTTTTTTTAACAGTAAAATTATGATTAAAAAAAAGACTTTACCCCTCCACTTCTATAGTAGTATCTCAGTACAAGTTAACTATTTTACTAACTTTGCTATAACAACCTGTGTTGTTAGTATTATACTAAATTCAAAAGAAGGATCATCAGTTTTTGATGAGATGTGGCAGAGGGCTATCTGCCAAACAAATGTCTCAATTTCCTCATCTATAAAATAGAGTTACTTCAGGGAATGGTAGCATGCAATCATAGTCTCAATTATTTACGAAGCTGAGGCAGGAAATTGCTTTCACCAAGGTATGTGACTAGGGCAATATATAGAGAATATAGCTTTAAAAATTATTTGTGATATGTAGATGAAGTGAGAAAGGGTAGCATAGAATCTGTTGCATGTGTGTAATCACATGTGTGTAATCACACATCATGCTTATCCACATATGTGAATAAAGTTTGTTTGCTTGTTTTTGTTTGTTTGTTTTGAGGTGGGAAGAACAAGATCTCTTATGTCAGTGGTTCTTAATCCTCCTAATGCTTTGAATTTTTAATAGAGTTCCTTGCACTGTGGCGACTCCCAACCATGATGTTACTTTCTTATGTCATAACTGAAATCTTTCTACTGTTATGAGTCATAACGTAAATACCTGATAAGCAGAATATCTGATATATACCCCCCAAAAGGGTCATGATCCTCAAATTGAGAACTCTTGTTTTAAATGGAAGTTAATTTTTCATTTGTGCTTTCGTTTTTTTCATATCCAGATTAATATACCTCCCTCTTTATGGGCCTGGAGAGATGCTCAGTATGTAAGGGCACTTGCTGTTCTAGCATATTGATTCTGATCAGTCATGCAAGGCAGTTCAAACTGCCTGTAATTCCGGTTTTAAGGAATATGATGCTTTCTGCTAACCAACATGGGCATGGCATACACTTGGTGAGCATATAGGCACACACACACACAACACACAACACACAACACACAAACAAATTAATTTTGTTTTTGTTAAAGTCATCCTTTTGGTACTCTTAGACTGATAAACTCTAAGATGGAAGACCCTTTCCCCCTCATTGTGATATTGACAATACCAAATATGGACAGCCGTTTGAGTAAGAATTGAACTTCTCTTACGTGGAGTCTGTACATACATGAAGACACCTTATCTCTCTTTGACTCATATGGTGTCAATAGAGTGAGTCATTGCTAACTAAATAATAGCAGAGGAACATCTGCAGACTGTTCCATGAACATTAAGTGTAGAACTGGAAAGAACTTAGTAGACTAATAATAGTGGGACAGCACAGCTTTTCATGACTGCCAAACATACTTCTATTAAGTTTTTATACTTTGTCTTTTAGTTTCATTTTTCTAGATTTTATTATATCTTATAAAACACATTGCATAATAAATTAGTAATTTTAACAGAACTCATTTATTTTATTTATTTTTGCACTTGAAAAAGTAGTTCTAAAATAGAGGTAGTTAACATGACATGACTAAAAAATGTTTCCTATCGTGTCTTCCAGAAACATTGTTCTCTTTCTGTTGTACTCCAAAGCATCTGCTTCCAGCTAAGTCAACTGATCTGGAATCCTCTCACTGAGTTCAGCAGGTTCGCCATGTTCAAAGCACAGGATGGATTGAGACAACTTAGTTTCACCTATACATCCTTGTACAGGGCTTTTGCATATGTATGTGTGTTTGTCTGTTTGTGGGCATGTATGCATGTGAGGGTGGTGCAAAAGCACTTGTGTGCCAGTGTATGTGGCAGCTCAGAGTTGACACTGAGTGTCTTCCTCAGTCACTCTCCACTCCACTCAGTTATTGAGCCAGGATATCTTGAAGATGCTACAGCTCGCAGATTTTACTAGTATAGTTAGCCAGATTGCCTGAGTGGTGGGAAGTCCTTCTTTCTATCTCCTCCATTCTGAGGTTACAGGTAGCTAACATAACTGGCTTTTACATGGGTTCTGAGGATCACTCTTATATGACAAATGTTATAACCACTGAACCATCTCCCCAGACTACCAGGAAATACTTCAACTTTTGGTAAAATGTTATTTCTAAAATCTGCTTAGATTTTTATTCTTAATTTCATTATTTGTTACTATTATTTTATCTCCTAATAGTCCACCGGTTTTTGTTGATCATAACAAAAATACCTTTCATCTTCCCTCTTCTTGAATTGTCTTTATCTAGCTATTTTCCCTGTTACATTGAACATGGAAAATAGGTATTGTTCATTCCCTATGAAGTTCTCTGGATGCTTGCCTGTGGAAGCAAATGGAATTGCTGTTGTGGCTGCCATGACACTGGGTATACATATTATGTTGGTCTTAGAGGTGTGTCCTATTTATGTATTTTCCTCAGAGAAATAGTGCAGGAGAGCTGGCCCCAATGGTTTGATGGCATGGACAGTAAAATATTGTCTCCTATTTAAATTATAAACATATTGTCATTTAAGCATAGAGGAATACGGGATAATTTGAATAATTAACATTATTTGAAAATGAATATGCTATTTATACTGCCATCCTTTTTTTGGAGTTTGTTAGTTTATTTGAAGTACTGAGTAGCTATTCAGAACACTTCCTCAGAACCCCAGATGAATGCAAAAGAATTGTCTCAGTAGTTAAGGTTGGTTGTGATTAAGCCTGATGCTCTTAGTTCAGTCTCTCAGACACTCATATTACTGCTGCAAGTTTTTCTCTTATTTCTGTATTTGAACTATGGCCTATGCACAACATACGTTCTGCATACTGAAAATATATGTTTCTTTTATTGGTTGATGAAGAAAAGCTGAATTGGCCTACGGCAGGACAGAATATACCCAGGTGGGAAATCCAAGCAAAGACATGGGGGTAAAGAAGGTGGAGTTTGGGAGCAGCCAGTGGTTGCCTTAGCAGCAAGCTGCCAGAGCATTACCAGTAAGCCATGGGGCACGTGGCAGTATGTAGGCTATCAGAAATGGGTTAATTTTTACGTAGAACAAGCCAGTAATAAACCTGAGTCATCATCCAAACAATTATAATTAATATTAAGCTTCTGAATGATCATTTCATAAGCAGCTGTGAGACAAGGCAAGATGCAGAAAAACTTACAGGTATGTTGGCTCCCCATAAATAAAAGGAAACTTTCTCCATCAGATTGGCTTATAGGCAAGTCTATAGGGCATTTTCTTGATTAACAATTAGGTCACTGTGGATGGTGCAACTCCAGGGTAGCTGGTACTGAGTGATAGAAAAAAGCAGTATGAGAATCCATGGGAAGAAAGCCAGTAAGCAGCTTTCTTCCATGGCACCAGCTTTGTTTCTTACCTCTGGGTCCCTGCATTGATTCTCACCCTGATACCTTGACTTTGCTTCATGGTAATCAATAAGCAATAAGATGAAATTAACCTTTCCCTTTCCAATTTGCTTTCAGTAATTGCATTTATCAGAGTACTAGAATACACACTAAATTTCGTACTAAAATCATATAAATCATTAAGAATTGGTTAGCCAGTGGTATGTACTTGTGGCAATCACTAGCAAAAAGGTGAAAGTACTGTTTTACATGTAACTCAGCTGAAACTGTTCTCTGAATTTTGGTGTAACCTGGAAAATGAAAACCGACTCATAAGGATAAATAATGTAGCAAATTTGGCCAAAAGTGCTTTAAAAAATATCTCTGTTATAGCTAAATGATGGTCCCAATGCTTCCTCTAAGAACCAGTTCTCCTAAAATTATTACCATAAAGACTAGGTCTCTAAAATAAACACAGAAAAAAAGATGAAGAAAAATAATATATAATAAAAACCTCTGAGAAACCAAAGCCATAGCTCAGTGTGTAAAAGTTCTTGCTGTGTAAGCCTGATAAAAGGAGCTCTATCCCTAGAATTTTGTAGGGGGATATATAATAGAATGCATGTATAATCCCAAGAATCTTGGAGTGAGTTGGGAGGAAAAGGAGACTGGAAGATCTACCTGAAACTTGAAAGCAAATATGCAAGCCAGTAGCAGAAAAAAACAAGAGAGACCCTGGCTCAAAACAAAATGGATATAGAGAAGCAACTTTTGGAAAGTTATGATCTGTTCTTCACACTTATGTGCCTCCACATACATGCACAGAAACACACACACATAAACATACTAAATAATAAACTTTAAAAAGAACAGTATCTGAGGTTATAAACAACAATAACAAAAAAAGTCTTACTCCACATATCTGTACTGTTTAGCTTTGTCTCTTAACCTGAAATTTCCCTTAGGTATCTACAGGAATGAGGGTTGCATTCTTTATTTGAACGTCAATCAACAAAGTAATACCACCAAGATGCTCTGAGAGCTTTACTCTTGACAGAGGGTCAGTGGAAATAAAAGACTCTGTTGAAATAAGGAGCTGCAGTGGGGCTGCGTCCCCAGCACCCCAGCCGCCTGCTAGCTTATGCCCGAAATAACAACACACAAATTGTATTCATTTAAAGACTGCTTGGCCCATTTCTATCTAGCCTCTTCTAGGCTAATTCTCACACCTGGACTAGCCCATTTCTAATAATGTGTGTAAGCACCCCAAGGTGCGCTTACCGGGAAGATTCTAGCCTACGTCCATCCTGGGTCTGAGCTGCATGGGAGAGCAGAGCCTGGCGTCTCTGCTCCAGAGAGCAGAGCTGTCGAGTCTGAGCTCACTTCCTCTTCCTCCCAGCATTCCATTCTGTTTACTCCTCCAATCTTCCTCCTGTTTACCCCTCCCACCTACATTTTAACCTATCAGGGCAAGCAGTTTCTTTATTTAATTAACCAATGAAATCAACAGATTGGTATATGACACTCCCACATCAAGACTCTCTAGAAAAATAAGATTACCAGCATAGTAGAGATTCCTTGAAGAGGGAAAGAACGCTATTCTTTTTCAATTGTACTTATAAGAAGAATGTTTTATTTTGAACTATAAACAGAAATACAGGTTCATGGAAACACATAAACTTTCCAGCTCAAGCTGTCTTCATACCCTCACCAATTTTCTACTTACACGTCTTGTTTTCTCTGCCTCTCATTGCAGCACTGTCCCATGGTTGAGCAACATTCCTTTCTTCTGTTCTTCTCATTATAACCCACTTGTTTTTAGGAGGATCTGGGAAGCAATCAAGAGAAAACAAAATGAATGTTTCCCCTAGAAATGGCACAGAATACTGACAACAGACATTCTGGATTTAACACTCTTAGTTTAGATTTATTAGAATCATGGCAAAAGTAGCATTGTTACAACTCAATAAACGCTGCATAGTTTGGAAGGCTGTGAAGCGTGTTTTTATGAGAATGTTGAGGCCAAATGCTTACAGGTGTTACGATGGTAACATTACAGCAATTGGAAGCAGTGTTATTGGCAGATCATAAAAAAATGCATAAATGTCTGACTGTATCCATTTTCCAGCAATGGGAGATGGTGCCACAAGAGAATAGCAGACCTGCCGTGTATTAGGAGGAGAAAAATAATCTGATTGTTTTGAGGTTCTGGTGATGAAAAATAAACTTTGGAAACAAAAGTATATGAAGGCCAATGAATCTCAACAGAAGAAATACTGTTCATAACTTTAGTTGGCACAGTCTACTGTCCTCTGTAGCCAGCTGTGGCCCTTTCCAATTTTCTTACACATTGTATTCCTCTGTCATTCTTTGCCATGCTAGTAGGCATATACCTAAATTCTCTTTTCCTTCAGGGCAATGATACCTCTAAATCAGTACATTCCAACAAGTAACGTAGTTCATTCAGACTTTTAAACTTCTCCATTTTAGTACTCTGTTTCAGTCATGACCAGGTTCTACCTTGGTGAAGACCTACTGCCGAGTTATCTTCACTAGAACTCCTGCTGTGTCTACAATTCCATTTGCTACTTTTGGTCCTGTGGTTTCAGTGACCCTTCTCTGTTAAGTGCAAATACCCAACAGGGCCATTTTGAACATAAAAAGTAGTAGTAAAACTGGCCAAGGACTGATGATACGCTTTATAGGAAATCACAACAAGGCAGGTTTTTAAATAAATGACATGTCAAATAAGAAAAAAATTAAAATATGTAAATTCTTCACGTGAAGGAGTTCAAATTCTTTCTGTGGAAATATCACATTGTGTGGGAGTTTTTTATAAGATGGACATTTATTTTTATCAGCTGCTTTAATGTAAAAGAAAGTCAACTTCAAGTTGGGATACAGACTGAAATAAAATAAAAATGTTTTTTAGACATATTCTCCAAGATTGGCCTCATTATTGTAAGAAATGTCATATTTTAATTTATTAGACACTTTCTCTATGCCAAGTACACGATTAAGTTTGTTTTATCCCCAGTGTGAGAAAGATATTATTGTGTATTACAGTATTAAAATGGTGATTAATCCCAAAGCTGCTGAGAGGCCAATCTGTGAGGAAAATCATGATCCTAATTTCACAATTTTTGTCATAATTCTGGGTATTGCTGGCTGTCATACTGTGAGGACCACCTCTGTTGAAAAGTAAAGACAAGTTGGTTTCCCATGCACAGAAGAGAAAGAATACGCCAGAGACCTCTGACTAAGGCTTTATTATCATCATGCTCTAGAAAGGGCCATATGCATTTGAAGAATAAACAGTGTCAAAAGAGAAAAGTAGATAGCTCGATCCAAATAGCAAACTTCTATGTTTTGACTTTAGGGGAATTTATTATTTGCCTCACCAGTTCTTATTTCTCTTTCTTATATTAATATTAAGATCTTAAAATTTCTAGCTATGGTTGCAAGTTAAGAAAAAAAATCTTCCAATTAGTTCTTCATTCAAGGACTTATATCAGAGTAATGGAAAAACAGTGGTCCCTATGTGCTATTGAACACAATGGTGGCACGCCAATGTGGGGCTGACTACATACATGCAGAACCTGAGAAAACTTGGAAAGAAATTCTAGACACTCAAAAACGAAGTTTAGCCACATTCCACTCCACCTCCCCACCCCGGAATAGGCTTTGCTTTGCTGGGGACATGTTTCTGTACCTTTAAGAGAGGTAGTACTGATTCAGCAGTAGCAGAAAAAAAACCTGCGGTTTTGAAACAACTCCCTGGGTTGTGCTGACAGCACGAACACTGACTCTTTCTAGAGGTCTGGCTATGGAGCATTTAAATGGGGTTGTGGGAAATGTGCTGCAAGATACTGGTGGTAGCTTGGGCCAACTGGTTATCAGAGTTGAGGTGGTGAGGGTGGCTCCCACCTGGCAGTCTCAGAGGCAGTGAATGGACTTCTGCCATAATGGACTGGGCGGAGACAAAAGGCAAAGCAGCTGTAGTCCTAGATAAGTTGTTTTAACATTTTAAGAAGCAGTCCTGGTCATAAAAGGATTACAGATGTACAATAGGACAGATTCAGACAAACCTCTAAATGGTTTACAGTGTGTTTAAAAATATATGTAGGCTTTGGAGAAAGAAAAAAAATGGATGAAGTCATTAAAATAAAAAACAAAGAAAGAGAGTAATTGGGTATGGTGGCACAAACCTTTAGTTCCAACATTTGGGAGACAGAGGCCTACAGAGTGAGTTCCAGGACAGCCAAAGATACACAGAGAAACTCTGTCTCAAAAAGTCAAAAATTAAAAATAAAAATAAAAGAAATAGAGTTTAAAATAAAGTCACCTAAATATGAAAAGTACACAGGGAGTCTGGATATTGTATGTTATTTTGTTATCTTTAAATTGTTTGATGGCTGAGGAAGAAGCAAGAGCTGCTTAAAGACATTTGATTATAAATCCTGCTGGATTAATCCAACATATATATTTTGAAAGTGCCTGGACTTAAAAATTCAAGTCAAAAAATATGTTACTTTGGAGAAGAGGTTTTGCTTGTGTTTCCACAGAAATGAGAGGCTGTGAATTCATTTTGTATTTAAAAAAATCAGGAAGACTCCCCCCCCCCCCAAGAAATCTCCAATAGGCTTGGATAGCCCAAATGTCTGAATTCTACATCCAGAACAGTTTCAAGACTGCTGGCTGAGATGATTAAGCCTCACAGAATACTCCAGTCAGGACTTTATCATAATTCAAAATTTTTCCTTAGGTCCCCATAAGATTATCAGCACCCCCAATCAGCAGAAAGTATCCTGGAAAACTATGCCCATATGTCCAAAATATGGACTATGGATATTTTTCTTTGTTTAGAGTGTTGGTTACAAATTGTAATGGATAATGGTCAGGAAGAAAGCTAAACAAGGACGATTAGATTCAGAATTCTTATTTTGAAAACAAAAGTGGGAGAGTGCCATGGGACAATGGTGTACTCTGTAAATATTTTTCAGTTGTATTATTTTTAATAAAACACAGATTGGCCAGTAGCCAGGCATGAAGTGGAAGTGAAGCAAACAAGCAGGAAATAGAGGTGGGGTAATGAGAACAGGAGAATTCTGGGAAGAGATAAGAGTTAGTCTGCAGTCATCACCCAGACAGAGAGGAAGCAAGATGAGAATGTCTAGCCGATGAAAGGTACCAAGCTACATGGCTAACACAGACAAAGAATAATGGGTTAATGTCAGATGTAAGAATTTGTTAATAAGAATCCTGAGCTAATAGGCCAATCAATTTATAGTTAATGTAGACTTCTGTGTGTTTCTTTGGGACTGAACAGCTGTGGGTCCAGGTGAGAGAGAAACCTCTGTCAATATACAGGAAGACATAGGTAGATTTTTGCCTTGGCTGTCAGAAGTTTATGGATTTTGAGGGTAAAGTCAGCCTAAGATAAACAGAAATAAAGCAACATGAGGTGAGGTCTGTAGTTCAGTAGCATAGTTCTTGCATGCCCCCATGAAGCCTTGAGTGTAAAGTCAGTAACATGTCAATGAACTGTGAAATATTAATTGGAAATATGGCTAAGCACCTGATTTCTTCCAGAGGACCCAACTTCTGTTCCCAACTCATTCCAGCTACAGGGTTTCCAACATCCTCCTGTGACTTACATGCTAATTCCATACAAAGTGCATACATAAAATAAATATTTTAAAAAAGTAAAGACTAACTAGTAAAACTTTTGTGTCACTTAAATCTTTGATTAACTATTACCTAAAATGATCATCTGTTCATGTGAGATTGATTATTCACCAAATTGTCTGAAATTTGAATTAATTTGACCTGGAAGCTAAACTTGTAATAACCATTTGATAAAACAACATGCAGCTGTACCATTTCAGAAATATAAGGGGATACTGTATTTCAGTACAAAAGTATGAAAAATACAGGAGGGAAAGCATATAAAGAGAAAAGATGTTTTGAAAAGCAGATGTTCTTGAAAAGCATAAGTTCTTGAATTCTATCTGTCATTTCATGAACATTCTTATTTATCAATTTTAGCTGTAAATATACAATGTTATAAAAATGGAATCTTTTATTATGGACAAGGTTCTAAAAAGTTAGAAAGATTGCCAATAGTCCAAAAGCTAAAACAAGTGATTGAGGCATGAGTAAAATTAAGGTCATCCAGGGTAAGAATGTTATTGCTGTAATCATTAATTTTAATTAGAAATTAATATAAACTAGATTAATTTGAAAAGAAGATCTCAAAGGGGATTTATCTAAATTAGGTTGGACAAAAGGCTTTTCTGTGGGAGATTATCTTGTTTACTTTAATTGAGTTAGAAAGACCTGCACACTATGGGTGGCACCATTCTCCAGGCAGGAGAGTCTGAACTGAAACTAAGTGTAGGAAGCAAAGCAAGCACATCATTGCTCTCTGCAATTGGCTGGACCATAATGTGATTAGTTGCTTAGAAATACATGTTGCCATGATTTCCCTACAATTATTGATGGCAATCTGGAATTGTGAGTCAAATAAAGAAAACCTTTCTACCTCAATTTGTTTTCGTCTGATTAAAACCCTGACCTTACACAGCAAAAGAAAATGAAACTAAGACATATATTTGGATAAATGATGAAAATCCTCAATAGGGAGCATGTTCATCCAGACTGGTGCAAATTATAAGGTGCAGAGGCATAATACTTTTGGAGTAACTCCAACCGTTGAATCTTCTACTTCAAAATACCGTAAATATTCATCCCAATCAACAAGTTAGTTTGAACATCACTGATGTTTTTCTTGCTGGACTGTGTGGCTTTGTTACTGAAATATAACTATAACATTTAGGCATTGTTTGATTCTCAATATCATTTTATTTAAAGTAGCCAAATGTCTCTATCATCACTTCTGTTGTCCATACCTCTTCGGTGTGATTTAAAAGATAATTGACAGTAGGTGAATAAAAACAAACATTTTCCATTGAGAAACAAGTATCTGTGTGCTGGCATCACTGAAATCCAAGGCATTTAAGTTTTACTTAAATTTCTAGCAAGAGGTTAAGTAAAAATTCTCAAGTATCTAATATATTAACTCTCAAGTATCTAATATATTAACCATGTTAATAAAGCATGGTTGGGAAGGCCTAGTTGGTACATATCTCTTCTTAGGTTTGCTGCCATTTTGGAAAGGAGTAAAATCATTATTTACAGAGCACAAATACAGCTGTCTCTAATACCTAGAATGAAGTGTAAGTAAGAGAGATGGAGTAGGGATTTCCAATCATAGAGAAGCCAGATGAAAATAAGAGTCAAATAGGTGTGGAAACTTGACTCAATTTTTTGTTACCAAAGCTGCTGAATTTTCAGAAAGAATCCGTAAAGCTACTGTTTTCAGTTCGTATTCCCGCTTAAATGTTGTCAACTACTGCATTAAATATTCTGTGCCCCTGCCCGAGACATTATCTTTGAGTCTCTGCTTTCATTCATAAGAGCATGTATAACCTAGTATATTTGTCATTTTACTTATTAGTTACCAGCTTTGGAATCATTACTTATAAAAGGCCTAAGACGCAGACACAACTTTGAGGCCCCAGAATCCTAGGCCTCTTTGGTGATAACACAGAAATCCATAAGCACAGTAGTGTTTAAAGTGCAGCATGTAAATGAAGGGACCACAAATTGACACATGGTGATTGGCATCCCACTTCAAAGCGGATCGTTGATGCTGAATAACCACATCAAAGAAGCTTTGTAACAGGACAAAACAAACACTTTCAAATATAGATTGCTGATGTCATCTGCTGTGGGCTGTGTTACCTATTACCAGCCACTGTTTTATGTGCCAAGCAAGATTACCCTATTGATCATGGAAACAGAAGCTATTTCATGAAATTTTCTTGGCCCTGATCACTATCAAATAATTACAGGAAATTACTTCTCATTGGTGTTTGAAAGGCGTTTTGGAGTCTGTATGCCCATTTAAACTCATTCTTTGTGTCAGTGGATTTGTTTGAGGTAATGGATGTGTTTTAATTACATTTGGATTGCCTCTCTTTGTATATAAGGTACACATTCTTACCCTGGAAGGAAAGGCAATCAGCAGTTCTTAATAACTGAATCCTTAGCTCCGAATGTGCTGTCACTGCATATTTAACCGAAATGGTGTGGAACCTGTGTGCTTGACACTTGAAATACTGAATATTCTGAGTAGAAAGTAAAAATATTTCTTGATTGCTATGTCCAGATGCAGAGTCTCGCTGACACAAAGATTTGGTAAATAAGAGTGATGGGCTGATCCTTCATTTGTGAGATCATGAGGCTGGTATGGTGCCAATGCCCTACCATGCTCAGCAGAACCCAGAAGGAGTAATGACCAGATCAGAAAACATCTAGAGAAAATAAGCTCCGTAACAAAATTTTGAATTTAAAGTCTACTGCAAATCTACAAAAACTACAGGCTAAAAGACATGCAGGCTCCTATGGATTAACAGAGAACGTGATCTTGCTATGAGACACTTAGCTTGTGCAAATCGTGGAGACGATGTCTTGAGTCATCAGTAGAGTCTTTCCAGGAAGAGAGTAGAAACTAATCTTGAAAACCTGGAGAACCCCATTCTACTGATGGATGAGAAAAGAGATTTCTTTCTACTTCTCAGAAAGTGAGTTCATATTAGAAACACTTCTATACAATGTCTATGAAGGAAACATGCAGATGATTCTTAAGCAGATGATATCTATCTATTAGTTACAAAGAAAAAGAAAGGAACGTGTGTATTTTCATAAACGAAGATAGTATCTGAAGCATAGTCTACAAGTCTTTGCATTTCCAACAATAATCCTATCTTTTGCCTCACTTGACTCTCTTTAGGAAGGTAATGGCCTGGATGAGGTTGAATATTTGCTCCAGTAGAGGAGCTAGATTTGGGGGAGGAGACAGTTGTGAAATGGTAAAGATGTATTACATTTGTTTATGCTGTGGGGCATTTGTTTAATGATACAAAGATGTGTTGCATTCTTTTATGCTGCATTTGTTTAACACGATGAAGCTGTGTTACTTTGCTTGTCTAACACACATGACTGGTCTAATAAAGAGCTGAATAACAAATAGCAAGGCAGGAGAAAGGATAGGCTGGACTAGTAGGCAAAGAAAATAAAATGGAAGAGAAATCTAGGAGGAAAGGATCAAGAAAAGAAGGAGCCAGCCACCCAGTCACACAGTCAGACATGGAATCAAAGGAAAGAAAAGATATTCAGAAATAGAGAAAGGTAAAAGCCCAGAGGCAAAAGGTAGACGGGATAATTTAAGCTTAAAAAGGCTGGCTAGAAAAGCCAAGCTAAGGTTAGGCATTCATAAGAAACAATAAGCCTCCATGTGATTTATTTGGGAGCTGGGTGGCAGTCTCCTCCCCAAAACAAAATTAAAAAGCCCAAAGAATAAAAAAGAAAAAAAAAACATTCAGTTACCAGGGAGGCTTGATAAAGGGCCATTAAAATTGCTGGATATTCCAATTATAAGAACAAGACCAACAGGACATTTGTCCCTTGTTGCAATGCCACATTCTAAAATCCACATGTCAGAGCAGTAAGGTTGCTAAATATTTTGTTTTGGCATGATTGATTGCAGATTTTAGGGCTGATGCAGTCTGGGTGGGACAATACAAAGATGTTTCCTGTAAAAACAAACTAAAACAGATTTGTGCAGGTCCACGTAGAATCAGAATGTAATTAGGATGGAATTCATGGTTAGTATCTGATCTACTTTTTGCCTCCCAATCAACTTAGCCTGCTAGGACCAGAAAAAAATAATTTATATCTGCACAGTTGAACAGGTGATAATGTCTTTGATCATCAGTTTGCCTAAAAAGTAAAGAAAGAAAAAATTTTCTAATGCCAACACTAGACTCTACAGTCTCTTGAAAACCTTGCTTTAAGAATAGCTCATAATTTTCTATATGATAAATTACTATTATCATCCATTTAAACATTTTCTACTTCCTTTGCAGGTTCTTCTTTGATCCACAAGATATTTAAAAAAAAAAAAAAAACTACTTTGGCCGGGCGGTGGTAGCGCACGCCTTTAATCCCAGCACTCGGGAGGCAGAGGCAGGCGGATCTCTGTGAGTTTGAGACCAGCCTGGTCTACAAGAGCTAGTTCCAGGACAGGCTCCAAAACCACAGAGAAACCCTGTCTCAAAAAACAAAAACAAACAAAAAAATTACTTTGTTTTCAAATACAAAAACTTTTATAGATCCTTGACTGTTATTGATTTATAATGTTTCCCTTGCTTTCAGAGATGTTGTTCTATAAAATTTCAAACATTTGCATTTTGCAGTTTATGTAAAATATATATTCTATATAAGCCTGAAAAAACTTAACCCTTAGGTAGTATATACTCAAAGACAAAGCAGTTGAATAATGTCAGATGGATTTTAATGTTCTTCACGAATCTTCTATACTCTTTACAGCTCTTCTTTCCTCTATTTCTTTCAATAATTACCAAACACATTCAAATCTCTTAGCTACTATATTTGAAGTTTATGTTTGCTCCCCTGTGATTATTTCAATTTCTGTTTTGTATATTTTGAAACATTTTTCAAGTTTAAAGTCAGTAAACTTTTTTATGTTGATTTTTTTCACAATTTCTGTTATAGTAAGAAAGTAAAATGTGTCCCTAACAGGACGATGTTGAAAGCTTATGGCCCTAATTTGGAAAGTGATGGAAACTCTTGGAGGTGGAGCCTGATTGACAGACGTCAGTCACAGAGGCTTGCTCTGGGAAGATGTACCTCTGAGATGATTTTTCTCTACATCCTGGCTGTTCTGAGTTGAGAAGTCTCTGACATGTGCCCTCCAATCTATACTATTCCTTTTTGTCTCAGGCCCAAAGCAAAGAATTCAATTAACCTGTTTCAAAATCTCAGGAAGCACAAGCTGATATGAAATCTTCCTCTTTTTAAACTCTTTCAGGTATTTACATTATTTTCACATTCACCCCTATGTTTACCATTTTACTGCTTCTCTTCTAAGTTTGCAGTTTGTATATAGGAATATTTAAGCTTCAGCCAGGTAGACTATCTTATAGTATAAACCTGCTGGAGAGAGGTTATTTTACTTCCCAGCTTTTTGAAATTTATTTTACCTCATTTTGAATGACATATTTTTCAAAAAGAGAATTCTAGACTTACTCTAATGTGTTAGAGATACGACTGTTTTGTCTTTTTTTTGGCTAATGTTTCTAATAAGAGTTTTAATTACATTATATAAAACTCGAGTTTATCTAATTGGTTTAGGGATACCAGTAGATTTAGTATGCCATGTGATGTGCCTCATATCACTTTCTTTGCCCCAGTTTATACTGTAGTTTAGTATAAGTTTCTTGAATGGATGTTAACATATTCCATGGATGAGGCCACAGAGGTTTCTCAGTCCTAACTTTCTGTTTCTGCTAAAGTTACAATATTTGACATAATTACTTATTTACATACTTATTGTCAGTCTCATTCCTGCTTTCTTCTCCGTTTGGAAGACAGAGAGTATTCACGTTGGTGTCTGCTTAATTTTAATCCTACAATTAAATCTTTTGTTGTGTACTTCTACAATTGAGTAATTTATGTATTTATGTATCTTCAGTTTCAAAGCCCTTGGCTTCCTTAGTATTTCCTGTCTGACTTGATTTTCCACTGATTTTTCATTTTATACTTTAAGTTGTATACTTGATTATTTTTAAAGTGTATTTTCTATCATTCTAGGACAACTTATATGTTATCATGATCATATTTACCTTTAGGCTTTGGTATTTTTTATATTTAAAACATAATCTGTTTTAAAGGTGTTATCTCTTTATTCAGGTATTTATTATCTCAGTTACTGTCAAATGACTCTTTTTTATCTCGAATACGAACTGGAAGAAATGTGACTGTTTTATATTATTTCAAATTTCTTTGAAGTATTTTTTAATTTCATATTATGCAAGTCACATGTCAAATATTCTGGGATTTTCCATCCTTTTGCTAATGGTGTCTGAGTTCCCTTTCAGCAGGTTGATGACAGGGCTGAATTGACACTCCAAATCTTTCCATGTGGTGAATAGCTGCCAAAACTACTTTGTGGTTCTTTTAGGCTTTTTCAAGATGGTGATGATGATGATGATGATGATGATGATGATGATCTGCTTTGTGGAGTTCTTCCATAATTCCAAAGTCAGTTGTCACCATGTACCTATTCGATTTTTATATGTGACTTTTGGACCTTCCCTTCAGTTATGGTTTCATCCTCCCTATGTCTTGTCTCTCATTTGGCAACTGCTTCCATAGCAGTACCCCCACCACCTGACTCCTCATGCCAGTGGTACTGAGGATCACACACGAATTTCTGGAGCTTCCGAGAGCACTTCTGTTTGACAAGAACATATCTTAGAAATGGCTTTAGGGTCAAGTTCATTCTATCCACGTTACCATCTTCCACATGGGGTATCATATTATGGCATTTTCCTTCTTTTGTGTTCTCCAATTAGAAGCTACATGCACAGAAGAAATCTCCATGTGATCATCTCATTTCAAGTAGCCTATTTCTCATGAATAAATTTATTTTATATTACTTATTTAGCATTTTCTGAAATTATATTGTTTACTGACGTACTTATGGTTGTTTTATTGCTACTAACTGAGGTACTCTATGAAAGTGTGTACACTATCTCTTCATTTTTTATGCCCCTTGTGTTGACACTAACATATGGTAAAGAGTTGAATTAGTGAATGGCAGACTGAATGTATAATTCATAGGAAAATTGTGTAAATATTAAGAATTTCTCATCAGAAATCATCCACAAGTATGTGACTCATAGTTCCTGTGCTGTGTTTAGTTTTAAGTATGAGTACTTAATCAAAATATTACCACCCTCAGTTATCACTGCAATGTATGGCCTCACATCAATTTGACTTATGTGGCCATCCATCTTCATCCCTGTGACAATAATGTCTGTCTCTTGGTTGCAGAGTTTCTGCTCTTGCAAGAAGTCTCCCTCAGAGTAGCTGACTTGTCAGCCCTGTTTCTGCCTAGCTTGCTTTTACATGAGTGATAATCTAGCAAGTAGTTCATTGCAATATTATAGCCTAGAAGGCTCCTGCTGAAGGAAGAAAATTCAGGAGAAGAAGAACATATAGAGGCTAGATATATGTACCACATGGACAGGATCTTTAAAAGTAAATACAAAAAAAAAACATTGATTGCATAACACCAAATATTACATTCAAAATTTCCGTGCGGTGTACATTTTCTTGTTTGGGTCCACTTGAGACTGTAAAATTACAACTTGAGTAAGCCTTTTTTTCCTCTCACCTATTTGTATATTTTTGTGATTCTACCGAAGAGACCAGTTGGTGTAAACTCTCCATCTGCCTTTGTTTTCCCAGATTTTAACACCATTCACCTTGGATCCCTTCTGATTGTATTGATGCCAAAGTGAAGATTATTTATAAGCCTGGAGGTTATGCAAACTCTTTTGTAGTGGATCTGTATTGCTGCCTATTAGGAGGGATACTTTGCCTGAATTCAACATAAATGCTGAGATTTCTTACAGCAAATAGACCATAGATAATTATTTGACAGGAGATAGCCTGAGAAAATTATTTATGTCATCTATCTATTGAAAACTAACTCATAATGCATGTCAATGAAATAGACAGACTAGAAAGTCATGAAATATTGAGAGATACACTTAACATCTAGTGTTAACTGTTTAGAAGCAGGGAAAATAATGGGAGTGTAAGCCGTATCATCATAATCTATCAGTATTATCAATAACCGAAAACATTGAAATGCCTTACTCTATTTGTAAATCCATTGTTTCATTGTGGATATGAGGGCAATATATGTGAGAGAACAAATAGAGGAAAACTATACTTGATTATATGGGTATGGACATATAGGTTAATAACAGATAGATCTTGGACTTTTTGCATTTTAATAATAGCACATTCAGTATGCTTTAGGTGTTACATACAAGATTGAGATTGGTTGTTTAGTAAGAATAAATGTAGAAATCACTAAATAACTTTGAAGCTAAATTGTCCTGTTTGGCATTTTGAGTCTGGAACACGTTAGTTGTTTAACTCTACATATGACCTTTGCTTAACAAAACATTATGATATTCACAAATAATGGCACTGTTATTACTGTTCTTCTAAGCATTTATATAATAAAGTTATGAGAATGAGGTAATTTCATATGTCTAATGTGTTTAAAACAGTAAAAGACACTCAGAGTTTTCACTACTATTTACTACTATCATCTATCTATCTATCTATCTATCTATCTATCTATCTATCTATCTATCTATCATCTATCTATCTATCATCTATCTATCTATCATCTATCTATCTATCTATCTATCTATCTATCTATCTATCTATCTATCTATCACTACTTCAATGGCAGCATAGAAGCTGGGGAATTCCATGTGAGAACTGGATTCTCCATCCCTCTTTACCTAGGACGGCAAAGAAGCAGAAGTATGAAGCCATTCGACCACTTACATGTGTTCATACATCTAAGAGACAGCAGAACCGGAACCTGAGCTAAGAGCAGTCTGACACGGAAGTGCTCTTTAGTACTCCTCTGTTATGACAGCAAGGGTGCCGATGGGCGAAGCCAATTAATCCTGCAAGGCTTTGACAGCTTCGCTTTTTAGACTCCCATGCTGGTGGGTGAAATACAACAGAACCTCAAAACACGCGGTTCTCTGCCTTGACTGTAAAAGTGAAGAGTACCAGCACCATGGCTAGAAGACTTTTCAATTCCCAAGTTAAAGTTATTTTATAGTACTAGGTAGGGTCTGAAAATCATCTGCCCTAGCTATGCTGGGATTTTGTCTGATCTGATCCTTTGTAGTTCTTGTGTAGCTAGCCATAGCTGCTTTGACATCGTAAATGTAACAGGCACACTGTGCCCAGAAGGCAACATTTCACAGCTTGCCTCCCCATCCTCCAGCCCCTAAACTCTTCCATTTCCCGGGCTTCAACGTTCCCTGGATCTTGTTGGTAGTGGTGGTAGGGAGTGGAGACTAGACAATTACTTATTTTGTAGCCAAGCACTTGCTCTCTTATTCTTAGTACATCCACCAGTTGTTCATCTCCATATTGACTACTGCAAAATGGGAAAAGAATGTTCTCTAACCAAAGCTAAGAGCAGCCCAGGTCTATGGGTATAATCTGCCCCCTTACAAAAGAAATTATGTTTATATCTTTAAAATGATTCATTCATGCCTAATTTCGCTATAACTGTAATGCATAATTATTTCAATAAGTCAAGTAATAGAGACCTGTAATTACATAATCATTGTCTCAGGTCTCTCATATTAGAAAGCTTAGATTGTTTAAGGTATATTTAAATCAGTGTACCTGTTTATATGTTTTATTTTTAAACAGAATGCAAGTTCCTATGTTAACAGTAGATTTATTAAAAGTGTCTACATTTTTGTGTTTATTACTGAATTATATTCTGGACTATGAAAATAATGTGATTTGTTCCTATATAGTAAAAATTAATTTTATTTTGACTGTCTAGAAGAAATGTTGTAATAAGTATGTGATAAAACTGTTCTTGATCACTTAAAATAGATGTGCAAAATCAAAATAAAGCATTAAGTCAAAAATATATGTAACTTCATTTTAATAAATTGGACCAGATTTCTTTCCCAGAATTCTGTAAAAATTCATAACTCCAATAGCAGTGCCTGACATTATCCATTTCCATAAATCCTCATCAGCAAGGACTTTCATACCTTAACTGTTGCCAATATGGTGAATGAAAAATGAAACTCAGTTGTCATAAATTGTCTTTCCCTAGCTGTTAGTGAAGCTGACCATCTGTCTACACCCGCAGTGACCAGCTACAGTTTTTAATCTTTCTTTGTGCTGGATTGTAAAACTTTTTTCTTACTTTATTTGGCATCTCTCCTGTTAAACTAAACATACTGAGTCTCAGCTTGAGTGTGCTGAACATTTTTTTTTTCCAGTTTTACTTTCAGCATTCAATGTTTCCTATGCAAAGATATTTTACTGTTCATGCAGGGGACTGCTTCCAGGGAACTTCCTTTGTGCGGTCTCCTTTATTGGTCTGAGTTTGACTCTTCTTGTTTTTTGCTGTTTCTGAGCATTATCTGTACACAAATGTTTCTTAGTGTTTATTTCTTGCCCAGAACATTGCTTTGATTGTTAGACAAATATATTTGCTGCTTGCTCAACATCTCCATTTGGAGATCCAATACTCATTTCAAATTTGAAATGACCAGAAGAGAAATCTTGCTTTTGTATCACCACCATTCCAATCACATAACCATCTTTTCTCTCAGCACATTATAGGAATTTTTGTTCTTTAAACTATTTAGGTATTAGCCTTTCTCATCCTTGTTTAATACCTTCCATGCAATTTATTACTCAGTACTGTTGCCCTGAATCCCAAGTTTGCTCTGTGTGCTTTGGTTTCTCTAGTTGTCTATTTCTTTCCTTCCAGACCAAGCACTGTCAGATTAGTTCGTGAATCAACCACCGTCTTTAGTCTTTTATTGTCCTTAGCGTCCTTTCTAAAAATTTTAGATTTGTGCCATAACATCTTATAGTTAATGTCAGCACAATTTATTTTGCATCTAAAACTTTCAGCTAGCTTTTATCTGTGCTTAGAACAAAATGGAGGACCTTTACTAAAGGTCCTAAAATATCCAGCTCCTAAGCAGCTGTGTATCCTTTGCTTTAGTAAACTTCTGTCCACTCTGTTCTTTGCTCACAATGTGGAAGTGTTTTGCCTATTAAATGTGCTATATTTGTTGTATTTATTGAGGGCTTAGGATTGAAATGTCCTCAGTCTTGAGTGCCCTTTCCTAAAGATCACTGTAGCTTCCTCCTTATCACGTCTGTCTTAACTTCAAAGCCATTTCCATTAGGAAGAAATTTTGACCTTATACCCAATTAAGTAGCTCATTTCTGCTTATCTTATACCATGTTTTTAGAGAGTTATTTGTATCTTACATATGGCCTATTACAGAGTAAGTGTTCAATGATTCATAAGTTGTTCTAGCTTCCAAACATACATATTATGGAGAAGCCTTAATACATATACTTTCTATTTTTCTTTCCTTTATTTATTTATTATTTTTATACTTTTACCTGATCCATTGATAATTTTTAACCAGAAAAATACAATATCAATTGTCCACATAGAAAATAAATTATGTTAACACTATCATTATCTATATAATTTTAGTGCCTTCTCTGCTCCTTTTCACGGAAAAATGTTATTGACTGATATAAAACTCCCTTCTTAGCTTATTAAAATTTCACACAGGTTGTTTACAAAAATGACATTTATAAAACTAAGAAATAATTTTAGGGATGCTTTGCTTATGAACACACTCTCACCCATGAGTATGTGTACTGACAGCTTGCCACTTATTCACGAATGCACTGCTAGCTGAATCAGCAGAACCCTTATGTGAGGGATAACATTGCTTGGTAACATCTGAGATTTTAATGTTTTAGGTCTGAGGTCTCACTATGTAGCCAGAGCTAGCCTTGAGCTCATGGTTCTCCTGCTTTCAGCAGGAGTTTATTAATGACATTATTTCCTTAGGAAAGATACTTTCTAAACCTCCCAAAAGAATACTTGATAGAAAACATACAGTTGGATAAATTTGAGAGTGGACACACAATGAACTGCTCTCTGTCTTTGTCTGGATCACTTCTCTTGACCAGGGAAGACCCTTTGTATGGTGTGTCATATGACATTGTCGGGTGATATGACTAGTAAATGTGGGAGAAGTGTTGAGTCTGAGAGTTTAATGGTTGACTCACCAGGAAAAGGAGTCTAAATGAGGGATTGCCTAAATTTAGTTTGGCCTGTAAGCCTGTCTATGAAAAAATTATTCTGGTTAATGAGAAGACTTGCCAACTGTGTGGGAGAACCTGCCAACTGTGGCAGGGCATGCTAAACTGTATTAGAGCAGAGAAAGTGCGGTGAGAACTCATGGATATGCATGAATCCATGTTTACTCCTCTAGACTGAATGCAATATAACTAGCTGCTTCAAGTGCCTGACACTTTGACTTCCTCATAATGATGGATGGTAGCCTGTAATTATGAGCCAAATAAATATTTCCTTCTTTCCTTCTTCCTTATTTTTGTCAAAGTCTTTTTATTAGAGCAACAGGAGACAAAACCAAGACAAGGGATTGCTCAAAGTTTATAGGGAATTTTTAAAAGTGTGAGGAGTCTCAAGTGTTCAGTGTGAGGTTTGGGAAGTATAGAACAAATAGCAATACACCTTGAAGCATTTAATGTTAGCTATCTAATATGCCAGAGAAGCCCCTGAGTCACCACTCTTGAGAGTTTGTGTTGTGAGTGTGTGTCTACCAAATAGTTTCTCTTATGTATCTGTTACCATTTCCCTATAACTTTTCTACATTTTACCCTTTGTTCCACATCATACCACCTGCTTTCTTCTTGCTCACATTTGTTGCAATCTTTCCATGTGTCTCTAGGACACCTAGTGGGAGATGATAAAATGGAACACTGAGACATATTTATTAGTAAACATCCAGAGGAGGGTTGCAAGCAGGGAGTGCCTTTGGGACATGCTCAAGTTCTTGGTAATGTGCCAGATGAAGTAATACACACCAGGTTTGAGAGGGGCATGTACTGAATAAACTCCCTTCTCTTTGGTTAAAAATATAACCAAGGAAGTCTAATAATTCTTTGAAATTTGATGTCTTGGTTCAGTCTCCCATTATTTCATGCCTTGCTTTGGATACTTATGGCTCCTCTTTCTGTGTAACAGGATACAAGTTTGTGGACACTTCATAATTTAAAATATTGATAAATATTCAATGAGGGTGGATTCTAAGCTAAAATATGCAGTGAACGGATTCCTTTTCTAGAAATGACATCCCAAATATTTATGTCTGTAAATGGGCAGATCCTTCAAAGAATAACCCAATTGTGTTGTTTCATTGGCTAAAATAACATAGTTTGTAGTGATAAGAGCGGCGAGGCTGCGTCCCCGGCACCCGGCTGCCCGCATGGCTAGCTTATACCCAAGATAATTACATGGAAACTGTATTCTTTTAAACACTGCCTGACCCATTAGTTCCAGCCTCTTATTGGCTAGCTCTTACATATTGTTCTAACCCATTTCTAATATTCTGTGTAGCCCACGAGGTGGCTTACCAGGGAGGATCTTAACCTGCGTCTGTCTGGAGTGGGAGAATCATGGCGACTTCCTCGACTAAGCTTCTTTCTCCCAGCATTCTCTTCTGTTTACTCCACCCACCTATGTTCTAACCAATAAAATGGGCCAAGGCAGTTTCTTTATTATAATTAACCAATGTCCTTCCTCCATCAATAGTTATAAGTGGTTAGTTGGTATTTTTTTTAACCTTAAAGGAACACACTTACCCATCCATATATTTCTCCTATTTCTATTGTCCTTGGGGATAGTTTTATATATAAAGAAATAACAATCTATAGAAAATGAAAGATGGTCAATGTTTAAAAACTCTGGTTTCTCTTTTAGAAGACCCTGCTTGGATCCCCAGGACCCACGTCATAGCTCAAAACCATGCATAACTCCAATTATAGGGAATCTGATGCCCTTTTCGGAACTCTGTAGATAATGCATGCACACCGTACACAGACATGCATACAGGCAAAACATTCAGACAACTTAAATAAATAAATGAAAAAAGAATCAATGAACATCATTCATGGAAGTAGCTAAATAAGAAGTATTTCAGCATTGTAAAATTCTGCTTTGAAGGAAAACTAAAATATAAAAAGATATTTGTGAGCCAAGCAGAGTACACCCGCAGTCTTATATGGAAAACATACTAGGTTTCATATCCTTTCTATCAACTATATGCTAAAATCCAAAAACTGTTACTGCATATTAAACATAATAACATATTTCACGTCTAATTTAAAGCTGTTATCCTCATTTACATTTCAAAGAAAGAGATTTCTGCCTTGTCAGTTTTTATCTGGATGATCAGCAGAATTATTAATACCAAAACTGAAATCCTCCATCAATTCCTAACCTCCAGACAAAGTTTTGGAAAATTCTAGTGTTCTGAGTTGATTCCTTATCAAACTAAATAATAAATAAGCAAATAAATAAATAATCCTCCAGGTAAGCAGAGAGGATATTTCCACCATATAATGATATAATGTTCTACATTTAAAATTGCTTAACTGGGGAGACTTAACAGCCAACAGTCAACACAGGATGTAGCTTTCTTGGGAGTATCTATTCTTGTTTATGCTGTTTTATTCACCAGGTTTTAATAGAATCTAGCATAGTTTCATCCATCTAGTACTGCTCACTTCAGAAGTGTCACATGATTCTTTTAACGTCCTTTACTTCCTGTTTGTTAAAGCAGCATATAATGAAAACACAGGCTATACAAATAATGGCTCCTTAGCTCAAATACCTTCCCATTCTTTCATCAGAAAGTATGTGAAAAAAGAAAAACACTTTTACCATTAAACTCTGTGTTGTTTGATCCCTGCCTGTTTTATGGCAATGATACATCTTCCCTAAACTTTCTGCATAAAAATAATGTTTGAAAGTAATCACGTGATATATAAATGCAGTCCCACCATAAAATAATCAGATGTCCCCATATGGAGACTAGTTCATGCACAGCTGCATAGTTTTAAAATTATACTGGTTTTTAGCTCTAAAGTAATTATCCTTATCCATGTCTCTAAAATAAGGCAAAACCCAATATACCATTATGTACAAAAATCACCTGTAATGATTATTAAACACCTAAACATGCAATCTGATGAATCAAGGAAATATAGGAAATCACCATAATTGCTTGTTAATAATGGAGTATCAAACCTATGATTCACAACCAGGTAAAAAATCACAGATTTTATGAGTTTTATGTACCATCAGGACATTTCTCTTGACAGACAGCCCCCTGTGCTTCCACATCTGCAAGAAAGATATTTAGTAAATATTTTGACTGAGTTGAGCGACATAATAAGGGACTTTCCATTCGTGTCATTAACTGTAGCATCGCTGTTTATGGTTAAATACTTTTCAAAGCCCCTTGCATTGTCAAGTACTCAAAGAATGACAGCAATTTTAAAATGCTATTTAATTCAAATGGTAAATCAAAAAAAAACCACATGGAATTGAAACAGGAACACTTGAGACTTCTCTGTAATCACTTTTCTGAAATATTAATGATTAAAAAAATATAAACTGGGCCACGTGCTGTTGTTTCCTCACACTTTCCATCATAAATGGAAGCATGGGTTTCCATGGTTATTCTAATATTAGTTTTTAAAAGCCAAGTCAAAACTTAGGTTGTATTTATGTGTACTTCAGTTCCATTTCTAATAATAATTGTCCTCTTGATTTCTACAAGGGAAATGTTGTTAACGCAATTCTGAACAGCAACCCAAAATGCTTTCAATAATTTTAGGACTGACACTTGCTATTTCCGGCAAAAAAAAAAAAAAAAAAAAAAAAAAAAAAAAAAAAAAAAAAAAAAAAAAAAACCTCCAATGTTACTTAATGACATTATAGAAATGTTTTGCTCAGCTAATCTTCCTACTAAGACTTTAGCTTTTGACAAATGTTTTTCAGAGTTATTTTTTAATCACAAGGACTGTAAAAATCCCCATCTGCCACGTTTCTATTTTTGCATCCATTTAGATATAAAAAAGAACGTGAATACATGCTTTGACCATGCTCTTAGGGTGTGTAACCTACTTTTATATAAGAGCTATATGTTCGATTGATGTCGGACAAACTTGGGGGCTAAAATATGTACACAGGAGCTTGAATTGCTAAGCGCAAATTCACTTTACTTAAAACAACCAGTAAAACACCAACACAGTTTGTGGACGACAGCTGATGGGGAACAAATTACAAAACACATGGTCTCTATAGCCTGTCCCAACCAAGTCTGAATAACACAGCCAATTTCCTCTTTTATCGTGACTTAACTACTTGACAACTCTTGCTCAGACTAATATCAAAGAGAAGACAGGGCTTTAAGTGCTGCCAGACTTTGAACAATGCCCCACATTTATAGTCTGAAGCAAAGACCTCAATTACTAATATATTAGCAGAGGATAAGCAAAGGATTTTTAGGGACTGTGTAGGAGAGAATACCACAATCAAGAGTCTTTTAAGAATTTGAGTTAATTATATTTTTGATAACTAAAGTGGTTTATTAAAATAACTTCTCAAGAAATGTTTTGTAAATAATAGCCTGAACCATAGGTTTTCCAGGCAACCCTAAGTAAGTCTATTACATATTTATCTCAGAAGCTAGCACAAGCCCCCACTTATTCAACTAGTATAATAATGTTTTGAATTTGAATTTATTTATTTCTCAAGTTTCCTTATTTTTATAATAGATTTATTTTGTTTTATTTGTGAGTGCTTTAACCTGCATATATGGATGTACACTATCTGTGTGCTTGGTACCTATAGATTTCTGAAAGGATATCATATACACTGGAACTGGAGCTATGGACAGTTGTGAGCCACCGCACAGCTGTTGGAAATTGAATCCAGGTCCTCTGCAAAAGCACTAAGTGCTCTCAATGATTGAATCAACTCCCCAAGCCCTGCAGATTCCTCTTACGTCTCTAACATGTTATGTTATTTAAGTATTCCAATTGTAATATTTATAAGAACATGGAAAAGAATCTCGAGATACCACACTACCTCAACAAAA
Source organism: Alexandromys fortis (assembly GCF_014885135.2). Taxonomy (NCBI): domain Eukaryota; kingdom Metazoa; phylum Chordata; class Mammalia; order Rodentia; family Cricetidae; genus Alexandromys; species Alexandromys fortis. The sequence continues at coordinate 6,696,091 of NW_026067946.1, forward strand.
TGAACTTGTTTGAAGGCAATACAAAATAAAATCAGTGTAGAAAGAATTTGCAAGTTCATATTGATAATTCCATAGATATTATATATATAAAGAATGCTCAAAGCTTAACCATAAAATAACAATCAAATTAGGAAATAAGCCTGGTTTTAAACCATAAAGTAACAAAGGAAGTGCTTGAGATAATTAATGTGAATGCATGATCACACAAAACCAAAACAATTTGAAAGTAGGCAATAAATTTTGAAGACAGAAAATAATTTAATTTAATGGTAATTTGTTTGCTAGAGTAAGGCTTACATCAAAATTACTGTAATTACGTAAATTTATTTTAAAAATTAAAATGAAGGAGCATAGAAATTACAAATACAAAAGCCTTATTACATTTCATGAAAAACATAATCAAGTTCAAAATACAGGGATTTAAACTGATCCTTCAAATATTTAGAAACATAAAGTTGGGTTATTAGAGTTGGAGATATCTCAGACTATGCTCTTCTTTCAGGAAGAACATAAAATACAAGGAGACAACAGTACAGTGGTAGCAAAGTTCTGAAAGGGAGAAAATAGGTCCCACCTGTATTATTGCAACTCACAATAAGAGCAAAGAGTGTCGGTTGTATGTATCCATTTTCTGTGTCCTTTACCAGAGAATTGCTGACACAAGGGATAGCACATTTGTGAGATTTTTCTAGAAACTATGAGTCTTGTGGAAAATGGACCAATGTAGGAAAGATAATTTGTGTGGCTGCTCAGAGTCAACAGAGGAGCAACGCAAGCCAGCATATAAGTCCAGCTCCCTTTTAACCTTCTGGAGGACATTTAAAACTATGGTCTACAGAGCTTCATTAGAAAGTCTCAGGAACACCAAGTTCTTTGGACTACAGCAGAATCCAAACCACTAACCCACCTCTCTCTGTTTTCTTTTTTTCCTGTGATTCTCTGAATTCAAGGCAAAGGTGAATTTGGTATCTACATTGTACTTTTTAAAATTCTAATTTCTAATTAGGAGCAAATATCAACTTCTGCCCTCAGTAGAATAGGTGTTATGAAAAATCTTGTATATCTAGAGCCTGGTATTTAGGGGAGACATCTTAAAGCCTATTGTCCTGGTAATGACCGTTGAAGTTTATACTCAGTGATCTTAGTTATATGAACAGGAACTACCTGAAATGTTTTCATTTTCTAAACCCAAAGCTGGGAAGGAAGCATATTGATAAAAACTTTATAAGGTTCAGGAAGATGCGGATGTTGCTGAAGACTCCTTAGCATGAATATTTTTCACAAGGATATTCCCTCTTCACTAGAATAATTGAAGGTGTGCTGTAACGAAAGGGCTATGTCTCTACTAGTAGATTCCATATGACCCAGCTAGATTACTCCTTGCCATATGCACAAAAGACTCAACATTTCACTCCACAAATACTTGCTTAGCCTTGTTTGTTGCTGTACTATTCATTCACAATAACAAGGAAACAGAAATAACACTCCTTCAACTGATAAGTAGATAAATAAAATGTAGTACATATCATGATGGAATAATATTTGGCTGCAAAGAAAAATAAAACAATGGACTTTGTAAGCAAAAGCACAAAGTTAGAAAAGATCATATTGTTTGAAGTACCTAAGAAGTAGAAATTAAAACGTCATGTATTTTCTCATCTGAGGCTTCTAGTATCAAATCTTCAGATATGAACACATGATCTGGGATTCCCCTCTGTATGCCGAGAATATGTTTTATTACCATTGGTTAATAGAGAAGTTGCTTTGGCCTATGACAAGGCAGAATATAGGAAAACTAAACTGAATACAGGGAGAAGTCAGGCAGACACCATGTAGCTACTAAAGGAGAAAGACGCCAGAACCTTACTGGTTAACAACAGCCTCATAGTGATACACAGATTAATAGAAATGGGTTAATTTAAGATATAAAGCTAGCAAGAACTATGCCTGAGCCATTGACCAAACAGTGTTGTTGGCAGCAGTGAGACCCCAGATCCTGAATTTCTTGTAATCCCCTGATCTGAGTGCCCACAGCTGCTCTGAGCATGAGGCCTTCTGGAGTTCCTGATGGCAGGAGAGTAATTTCTGGTGGGTTTGGCTGGTTTGGCTATCTCTATATAATCTGCCCCTGAACACAATAAAAATAACTCAGATTTTATGATAGGAGGGTGATAAGGGTCAGTGTTTCTTTAAACAGATGTCTATTAAACTCATGAGTATGGGAAAGTAAAAGAACAGAGGCCAAATGTGATGTTTTTGTCTAGACAATAAATCATGAAAAAAAAAGGCATTCTTGGTGAATTCAAGGATGACCCGTGTCACTGTCTGTGTGTGTCTGTGTATTTTAACCTCCAGCCCCCTTGCCCGAAGCTCACGAACTGGGTGCCAGCGCACAGAGCACAGACATGGGGGCGTGGTGAGAGGCAATTGGAGGTCCCCAGGGAGATATCAGAAACTAGGGAACTGGCACAGTGTTGTAATTAATACAGTTTTGTGTGATTATTTGGGTCTGGATGGCCGGGAAATGAAAGTGCAATCTCTGTTTACAAACACATACCCTAGAGTAACTGAAGAAACTGGGAAAACTAACAGGGAACTTTGCCATGGTGGAGGGCTAGGAGAGCAAAAGAGAGGGTGAGGGCAGCATCCAAGTGATAAGATAGGAGAAGAGGAGAGGATGGGGGAAGATTTAAAAAAAAAGGAGAGAGAAGGGTAAAGTAACAGTAAGACTGTCTGGAAAAGTTATAACAAATCATACAATTAACTATCTACCTAATAAAAGCCATAATAGATATGTTTCTTCTCTCTCTCTCTCTCTCTCTCTCTCTCTCTCTCTCTCTCTCTCTCTCTCTCTCTCTTTCTCCCTGTCTCCCTCTCTCTCTCCCTCCTTCCCTCTCTCCCTCCCTTGCTCTCTCTCTTTCTCTGTCTCTCTCTTTGTGTGTGTGTGTAGAGTACACATACATATTTCAAATGGAAAATTTTCCATCTGGGCTGACAATCTCCCTCCAAGAGCCAAAGACCATCTAACAAAAGCCACAGGAACCATAAGAAACCCTCCTTTGAATATTTTTTCAAGGTTGTGCTAATGACTCAAAAACATTACACACTATTTTCAATGCTTTTTGTTGCCTTTCAGACGTTAAGGTAGGTCTTTCTTGCTGAAAGGAGCATGCATTTCAAAACCAAAGTCCGGAGGCCCCTGAACTGTAACTGATTTGAAAATTTCCTAACTGAGGACTAGCTTTTATAATACCAGAAACTATCATACAAATTTCCAACATCAAGAAGCAACCAACAATCCTATCCAGTTCTATGCCTGTAAGCCACAACAATAATCAGCTAGACACAATGAGAATGCAATAGTTGCACAATATTTTGACAGTAACTACAGTTCTCGAATGAGTTGGACATGACCAATGCAGCAAATAAAATTATGTCTACGTACTAGAAACACAGATGACTACTAGGTGCTAGTGAAGTCAGGATCTTAGAAGACAAAACTGCAACCACCACTTTAGTAAACAAGCATAATCCCTAGTGACATTCCAAATTTGTCCTTATATTCACAGATAAGTACAGTCCCTACCCATCTTTAAGGAAACTTCTCTAGGCAACAAATAGAGACCACTACAGAAAACCATAACCAATCCCAATGCAGAGTAATAAATCCCAGTCCAAATGTTACACAACTATATAACATTCCTGCTCCTAAGGCTCAGGGATCATTGAACAGGAGGTGGTGGAAAGATTGGAGAGTCAGGTGGTCATAGAGACTGTATCTACTAGTAATGACAGAAACTACCCTCATAAAGTCTCATCAACATGACTACCTAACCAATAACAGATTAAGAACAACAGTATGCACACTTCATGGATAGATAAATGCTCAGGATGTCTCAGTCCTACCCAAAGAACTACAGACAATTAAGAGATGCTGAACGTGGGAGAAGTAATCTTCGCTGCGGTAAAGCACATTAGCTGGTTATCCAAAACCAAATGATTATCCCTAAAAACCTACATATATAAACTTTATAAAGGCTCAAGCATGTTATATTTATGTATTTAAGAATATTATTATAACTTCCAATTTAATATTATCCGTAGATCTCCAGAGAGTGTGAATGTTCTATTTTTGTCTTTTCCAACTCCAATTCATAGTCTTTGTTTTTATTTTATTATAATAAAAGAATATGTATGAATGTTAATACGTATACAAATATGCAAACAGCAATCAATAAAAAAGTAGCATGTAAGAAAGCAACCAATGGAAAAAAAAAAAAGAAAGCAACCAATGGTATATGGGGAGGGTTTAGAAAGGGGAATGGGAATGGGGAAATGATGTGCTTATAATCTCAAAAATAAAAGTAATAATTTTTATAAAAAAAAGAATATTGTTAGGTTGCTGTGTGGTGCCAGGAAATAACAAAAGCTACAGGTTAACACGTAGCAGGTAAAATCAAGCAGTCTTTTGCTTTCGAGAGCAGTAATGTATATGTTTGCATCTTATATTTACATAAGATTTATGTACTTATATGTATATATGTATATACACAATATATGTATGTATATACACAAATTAAAAAAAACATGTTTATGAGGCAATTTTAAGCCAAATGCCTATATGTATTTTTATTTTTATCCTATCTGGAAAATATCCATACATAAAAATTGGATTTATTTTAAAGGATTAAATGACATTTTGCAAGTTTTATGAGTCAAAACAGACTTAATCCAAAAGAGTAAATGGCATTTGGGAAATAACTATAATACAAAATGCTAGTAATGGTTTTAATCCAGCACTTCTTTGAAGTTTTATCAGGTCATGACCTTGAAAGAGCTGATTGAATTGCCAGATTCCTGCTGGTTGGTTGGTTTCATTTTCACTGATTTTTAGTTGTTGTTGTTGTTCTTTGTTTGTTTGCTTATTTTTTACACATATTCTCACCTTTTAATCACAGATGGCCTAGAAATCACTATGTAGATCAGACTGTCCTCTACCTCACAGGATTTATCTGCCTCTGCCTCCCACGTGCTGAGATTTAAAGGTATGTGCCACCATGCCCAACTCTCATGTTGTTTTCTGTAACACATCACCTCGGTTCTTCTTTGGGCTATGTAGCACTCTGTGAACTGCAGACAGAAGGTTTTACCCCATATTTTCTGGGTTCCCAATGCACTAGAATATCCACAGAGAGCACAGAGGGCCAAGATTCATTGACAGAATAATTGATACAATAATGTCAAATGTATTTAAGGAAAGGCATGGTAACAACATAGAATTTTTGGAAGGATCAAGAAAACGTTCATGAATCGATGGCCTTTGAGCAAACCTAAATAAAATAAAGAAGCCATGTCTCCTGGGCATTAGCCTGAGTGTAATCAGGGAGCACAGAGGGCAGACCAGCATGGCAAGGACATGGTGAGAAGCTGTTAAAAAATAGGGTTGGACAAAAAAGAGAATCCACATCCTTTGGGTAATTCTTCTGGGGATAAAAATCAAATAATACTTGCAATTTTTTGGCATATAGCAGATCTGAGTTGAAAAGGCCAATTTTTGTTTTTATTTCATCAGGAACAAGTATGCCAAGGGAACTTTGAAATGTTAACTTGAGGTTTCATAAAAGTATAAACTGTTGGATTCAGTACCAAGGGGTGGTTCATGACAGCAACTAGCTAGTCTCAAGGTACAGCAGGTAGATGTGTGTCAGAATTATCTCCCCTCCAGGAATGCTGGAAAGTAGACCAATAAAGGGCACTACAGATTTGTTCTGACACATGAAAGCTGTATTCAATAGACTACAAGAGAGCTTTCATGTAGCCCCTGTGAGGTTTGGCATAGTGATTTTAATTTTTCATGGTGGCAAAATTAGAATTTCCTCTTATGATATCAACATGCCCCCAAGACAAAGAAAAGCCAGTTCATGGGTCATATGTTAGCCAACAATTCACAATGTTTTCCTTTTTTCTAACAATTATAGTAGTATTGCTGTTTTTAAGTGTCATGAAATTCACAAACGTCATGGTGCTTATCCCATGCTGACAAGAGTGCTGAAACATATTTAGCGACGAATAAGCCCACACTATAAGTTATGGATGGCAGCAGTTTACTACCCAAACCATCCTAACCAAGAGAAATGGTTGATCAAGTTATTTGCTTTGAATTGCTTCACACGCATTGAGAGATAAATTTGAACATTTGGACATTCTTCATTGGTTTCATATGGATTATCAACACTGAATGTTAAAAAAGGAAAAAAAAATGAGTACAGCAAGTAAAGGGAACCAGAATGTGGGATTTAAGGGCTAGCATACACATCTGGATTGGACTCCAAATTAGCCAGGCTCTGTGCTTAAAAGAACGGGCATTCAGCCTTGTGGTGGCACAGGCCATTAATCCCAGAACTCAAAAGGCAGAGGCAGAAGTATCTCTGTGATCTTGAGGCCAGTCTGACCTACAGAGTGTGGCCAGGGACATGTAGAAAGACACTGTCTCCAAAAGTAGAAATATAAAAAAATAAATAAGTAAAGACAGGCATTCAGTAAATACTGTTGAATGGGTGAACACATGAGCAAATGCTTCCTGGTCCCAATTGTGAGTCAAATCCCACAGTCACTCAATTTTCACAGCAACCTGGTGAGATAAATATTAGTTTTCTTATTTTGTTGAGTGTTTTCGCTACTCTCATTACTTTGATACCTAAAGTACTGTGCTGTAACATTAGAAGACAGAGTTACATAAAACTCAACTACTAAAAGTTGTTGTATAATACTATTAGTTTTCTTTAGGTGGCAGGGAAACATATGGAAAACAGCATTAAATGGATTCAGCAAGTAATATGTGGTAATGTGTGTATGTGTGCAAGTACAAATATGTGTGTGATAACAAATGATGAAAAAGAAGCCCATGAATTTGAAAGAGATCAAGGAGAAGAATATGGATAGTGGAAAGAGAAGGGATAAATGTAATTAAAATAAAAATTTCAAAGGAATAAAATATAATATCTGTGATTCTGAATCAACAAAAGGATTTTAATATTATCACCCTTGCTGCAAAGGATTAGTTGTTTATGAGTAAGTTAATAACGTGATATAAAATTTAAATATGATTCTCCTGTTTCTTTAAATTAAAGGAATAATCCAACAAAATTTTTATCTTGAAATAAACATGTAAGAAAAAATAATAACAAGAATCCATTATATAAAGCATTAATGATATTACTGCTTCTATTGACCAACTCTTTTTTTTTTTTTTTTTTTTTGGTTTTTCGAGACAGGGTTTCTCTGTAGCTTTGGTGTCTGTGCCGGAACTAGCTCTTGCCTCCCAGAGATTCACCTGCCTCTGCCTCCCAAGTGCTGGGATTAAAGGCGTGCGCCACCACCGCCTGGCTTGACGAGCTCTTAATAAGATTATAGGAATTATATCAAGAAAAAACCAACAGGATGATGATTTTTTATATAAAGACAATATATTATATACCAAAATCAAGTTTTGAAATACGTAGCTCCTTACCCTAAAAATGTAAACTGTATTTTTGCATCATTGTCATTGGTCAGGCAAAATTTATCACATTTTAAGCTGTTTGAATGGGGGCTACTCTACCAATATCTCAAACTTTTGACATTAAAATAATGAAGTGTTTCTATATTACACTACAATATAAATTGGATATACAATCTAAAATTATGAGAGTCTTTTATCTCATAGCTACTACAGCTGTTGTGGTACGTCAGGGTTAGGAGGGTCATGCCTTTGGAATAAGTCAGTCCAAGTCATGTGGATTCATTAAAAAAGGAAATCAGCTTCCCAAGGGCACCTCATTTTTGCAATGAAGTTCAGGCAAATCAGCTTAGACCCATCACTCCTTTCAGGCTAAGAGCTCCAAGATACCCCACTGGTATCAGCATATACAACATCAGCATATACAAAGGCTACCCAAACATGTGCTTATTATTCACTGACATGTTAATGGTTCTAGCTATGCTCACTAGGGTGAGGTATTTTCTGTGCAGAATTTATAGCTTGGGTTCCTAGATGAGGCCTTGGCAACATTTTTCAATATTGCCACTTAGTCTTTGGCTGACATGTCTGTATCTTTTGCTATTATATCTTTAATACATCAGCAGGTTTTTGCCAACCCTATAATTCCAAACGTGATAAAAAAAAGTTCTAATTTTGATGGAGCATCTGTGTTCTAATTCGCTATATAATGAAAATACTTAGCTTTGAAAGGAGTCATGGACATCTTCACAGATTACATTATAACAGAGATAGATTTATAAGCTCTATTGAAAATCAACTGAGTAAAGTTTTCAGGTTTTAAGTCCAATCTGCGTAACTGAAACTCTTTATGCTTATCTTAATTATCTTGTTACTAGTATGTTATGAATAAAAACGTGAACAGAGGATTGTAAGGGTAACGACTGAAAGTTCAACAACAAGTTCACACTTACATAGCAAGTATTAGAATCTCCCTAAACTGTCCTAAGCCAGAAATTGTGTCACTACATCTGTGTAACAAAAATACTTCACCAAATACATGGATATATTTATAACATTGTACATGCGTGTGAATACACCCATGTGTGCAGGTGTACAAATGTGTGGTACACACCAGACACCTGGTATCACTACTTCAAGAGTCAGGACTGGCTGGCCCATGAGCTGCAAAGCCCCTGCCATCCTGTCCTTCCAGCACTGTGCTCACAGGTGTCTGTCTTGATCCCGGATTTTTCCTTGAGTGTGGTGACTGAAACTCAGAATCTTCTGCTTATGTGGCAAGCATTTACAGACTGCATCAACTCTCCGGCCTTGTGTTTACATCTTTTGACATGTTGTTGAGCCAGTGATTATATCACAATAGTTTGCGGTCAGGTTGATGAGACTTTATCACTGTAGTTTCTGACATTACGAGGAGACCCGATTTCACAGCAAACTCCCTGATTCTCTGGCTATTAAGACCTCCTCACCCATTCAGCAATGACTCCTGAACCTTAGATGAGGGAGTTGTATTATAGATGTATTCAGACAACAAAATAGACATGCTATCATGGATGGAGATAGCCCAAGGGGCCTCGACCCTACTTAAAGAATTACAGGGAACTAAAGAATACTGAGAGAAAGAATCTTCCCTGGGGAAGAACACACTAATTGGTTATCCAATACCAAATGATCAGCCCTGAAAACATATATACAAATAACATTATACAGACTGAGCAGGTTGTATTTATGTATTTAAGAATACATGCACTTACACACACACACGAAACAAAAATGAAAATAAAAGAGGCCAAGTATTTGAAAAGGAACAAGTACAGGTATAAGGGAGATTTTGGTGGTAAGAAGGGATGGGTAAAATGACATTCTTAAATTACAGTCTCAAAAAAGAAATAATTTTAAAAGAGAAAGTATGTACTCTGAGGTTTGAGACCAGTTATAACAAAACACACAGCTAAGTAGCTCTCTTGACCCACATCACAACAAAATTACAAAGAATACATTTTTACATTTCTACCATTTCCTGTTCTTAGATTTAATACTTAGTTCTTTCTTGTTTAGAAATCCTAAAGAGCAATTTCTACCCAATCATTAGGATTATTTCATATGCCCATGTTCATAATTAAATATTTGGTGGGAAACAGCAGCTGCTGCTGAATTATGATTATAGTAAATCATGTTAATAATGGATATTGATTTTTCCCAGTACTCCGAAGAGTTGTTTAAATACTTATAAAAGCAAAACAATTTTTTAAATTATGGTAAATATATTTAAGACATAATACAGCTTTCCTGACACCCTTCCTTGGAACAGATTTATTTTTAAATATTTAATATCTACTATGAGAGTATTATTTATTATCTCTGAAAGAATACTTCATTTGGAAGAAAGCATGTTATTCAAAAATACTTTAAACCACTAGCTTAATTTCATAGAATAACTTTTTAAAATAGACTCATACATACAATTAAGGAAGATTTAAAAAAATTAATAAACATATCAAAATCAATAATGTTTTATTATGTAATAAATTATGTATTATAAATATGTAGACCTATGTACCATTATTTCTTTTAAGGGAAAAAGAATAAACAATGCACAGTTGTTTCTTATTGGATTATTTTTCTACAATATCATTATCGTGGCAGGGCAGAGTGGCTAGTTTCATATCTTATGATATTTAAAAATCCCTGTTCTGTCTATCAGCTGTTTCCAAATAGAACTCCATGTTGGCTAATATGGACAAGCTGCAGGAACCTAGTCAGAGAGTCGATAGGGAACTACTGTGCTGACGTCTCTGTAAGGGCGGTAGAGCTTCACCCATATGCTTCCAGTAATTTGAAGTATTAAGCCTGGCAGTTGATTCAGTAGCTTAAAGCAGTCCCCATACTGCGGAGTCAACTATAAGTTCATATGTTAGTATTGGCTATACACTTGGCTTTCACAAACTTAGGTAGTTCTTCCATTAAAAGCCACCTTTTTTTGTTTCCCCCTTATTCTAAATACCTCGATTTACCCATAGCAGTGTGCTTCTGTCATATGACCAGTGTCCTACAGCATAAGAAAAGACAGAAATATCAACAGGACTCACGGGTTCTGTTGCTAAATATTAATATAATTTGCTTATCACCATAGAACCTTCATCTGGCGATGGTTGGAAATAGAAACAGAGACCCACACTGGAGCACTGGACTGAGCTCCCAAGGTCCCAATGAGGAGCAGAAGGAGGGAGAACATGAGCAAGGATGTCAGGACCACGAGGGGTGCACCCACCCACTGAGACAGTGGGGCTGATCTATTGTGAGCTCACCAAGGCCAGCTGGTCTGTGACTGAAAAAGCATGGGATAAAACCGGACTCTCTGAACATGGCGGACAATAAGGGCTGATGAGAAGCCAAGGACAATGGCACGGGGTTTTGATCCTACTTCATGTTCTGGCTTTGTGGGAGCCTAGCCAGTTTGGATGTTCACCTTCCTAGACCTGGATGGAGGGGGGAGGACCTTGGACTTTCCACAGGGCAGGGAACCCTGACTGCTCTTCGGCCGGGAGAGAGAGGGGGAGAGGGGGGGGGGGGGGGGGGGGGGGGGGGGGGGGGGGGGAGGGAAATGGGAGGCTGGGAGGAGGCGGAAATTTTTTTTTTAATTTTTTTTCTTCTTTTCAATAAAAAGAAAACATAGGCATAAGAAACACATCTCCCTGTTTTCTCTCTTACTCATCTCTTCTACTTTGTATTGATTTATTTTTACTTTTATATACTATTTTTACATGTTGGTGTATATGCACTGTGAGTGTGTGTGTGTGTGCGTGTGTGTTTGTGCACGTGTGCATGTTGGTATGTTCATGCCAGAATATAAGTGTGAAGATTTGAGAACAGTGTGTAAGAGTTGATTCTCTCATTCCACAAAGGGTTTGGAGGATAAAACTCAGGTCATCAGGCTTGTACAACTTAACCATGTTATCAACCCATCATTTTCTTTCTTTTTAATTAACACATAATTGTATATATTTATGCTTTGCCATGTAATGCTTCAGTGATTGTGTGTGTGTGTGTAAACTTTGATATTTAGATAACCCATCCCCTCACTCTATTTATTCTCTCAACATTTCTATTTCTCAAATGCCACCCATTAATCTTTATTAAACACGCAAAAAATATGATATGATAACACTAGTTTATCTTGGAAAGGTAGCTAATTCTAAATTATTTAATTGAAAGTGAGGAAACAGGACCCATCTATGGATAAATGAAATAAGTAGTTTAAAGCAGAAAATATGAGAAAGACTTAATTCATAAACGTTGTAAAAATCCTTTCTCCTAATTGACTGTGTTCATTGTTTTCTCACACACTGATGGGCAGCCAAAGAAGAATACAAGTTACCATGACAATGATTGTTTCTGCTTTCCCTTTCTTAGTTGCCCATGATACACTTATTGTTAGGAATTTTTTCATTCTGTGAAAAAAGCCGATGGCTCAGTTCATTAAATGCAGAGTACAATCTGGGTACTCTGATAGGGAACCCTGGTGTGTCAGACACATGTTACAACAAAGCAAAGTGTGCTTCCTTGAGAGAATTGTTAATTTTTGTCATAAAGTACCTTGTTAATTGTCCCCTAACTAAAAATGCGTGCATGTATATATTTATGCTTAATTTGTTGATTTTTTTTTCTGCGTGCAGTGTTGTGAAGTCTTTCATTGTGACATTAAGTAATAATTGTAACTAGCATCATTGTGAATCTTAAAACTTATAATTGACACGTAATGCTAAAACAACTTGGAACCTCCCATTTCTACTGCCTCTTTACAAGAGTAGAGCTTGAACTTTTATTTTATAATAACAAATTTCAAATATTATTGGGATTTTTCTTTGAAATGCCTTAAGCTTTAAAATTAACATAGAAATGGCTATCCTTTAAGAATCATTTAGCTTGTATTTATTTATTTATTTATTTATTTATTTATTTATTTATTTATTTATTTATTTATTTATTGGCTTCTCTAGAGAAGGTTTGTTTCTAGCTTTGGACCCTCACTTTGTAGAAAAACCCGGCCTCGAACTCACAGAGATCATTCTGTCTCTGCTGGGATTAAAGGAAGCACCACCACTTCCCGGCATAGTTTTCTTACCAAAGAGAACTATGTCAGTATATGCAGTGGGTGAAATTTCTGCTTCTTGCTTGTGTTCCTTAAGTGAGGCATAAGAAAATGGCCATAGTATCTGTCAGGGCTGTTATTAATTCTTTTAAATCATAGCAGTAAAATCTATATTTTTCACTATTAATAGGATTTCTTTTCCATGTTAAATGATAATTCTCATTATGCATGATATTTTAACTATTTTTCTGCCATTTGGAATAGTGATTGCTTCTTAAAACTTTTTTATTAATCAATTTTATTTATTTATATAGTTATTTTACATCACAACCATACTTTCCCCTCTCTCCTTTCCTCCCCTCTGCCACCCCCACCCATTCCTCCTCCATTTCTGTTCAGAAAGGGGCAGACCTCTCATGGGTATCAACAAAATGTGGCATATCAAGTTGAGGAAGGACTAAGCTCTTCCCCTTGTATTAAGGTTTGGCAAGTAATTAGGAATAGAATTTCAAAACCCAGCCAAAACCTTAGGGACAGCTGCTGCTTCCACTCTTAGGAGTCCCACAGGTAGGAAAAGCTACACAACTGTCACATACAGGTAGAGGGCTTTTGTTGGTCCCATGCAGGCTCCATGGTTTTCGGTTCTGCTACAGTTGCTAGTGTTCAACCAATTACAACCAAAAACTTTGGAAGAGACTATATAAAAGTTTATTGAAAACTATTTTTAAAGGATTTTGTAGAATAAAAAGGGAACAAGTCAACTGGAACTTAGAACTCCAGATTTAAGTTTCTCCTCTTTGGTTAGTTATCTCTAAATGACTAATAGTGTGATTGTCAATTTATCCTAAAGCATTGGTTGATGCCAATGTGTAACTTCGGACATATACAATGAAAATTGAGAGTTTTAATCGAGTTCTTTCTCCCCTAGGGAGAAATTATTTTTATTATAATTTCCAGATTTTTCCCTCCTTCAGTAATAGTTTTTGTTTCCCCACATATTTTGTGGTATTTTTGTTTTCCATCTTAGAGGCCTTTAGACTTCAATAGCAGTCATCTGGAAGGCTGAAACCCTACAGAGTGACACAGACACTTCTGTCAGCCTAACCTGTCTCTACACTCTAAGTCCTAGAGATCTTTTTGCCTAGAGGCCTCTGTGCTTTGCAAAGTTAACTCAACAGCTTACCTCTACCAATATGACAGTGGGATGCAGCCTATTGGGACACCATTTCTTTATGGAATCTACTTGCTTTAAATTACATGTATCTTCTTAAGTTTATTGCTTCCCAGTTTATAATTTCTATGAGGTGTTAGCCTAAATCAGAATGGGATATAATTTTTAAATATCTGAAGAGTCTTTAGAATATGTCATCATTTAATAATAAATAAAATGACCCTTCAGAGGGCCGTCTAGCTGAGTCTTAGAATATCTAGAAAATGGAGAAGTATTTAAAAAATAATGTCTAACTAGTAGTTTGAAAATTCAGAAAATTGAATTAACATATATCCTATATGACCACAGTGAAATAGAACTTAAAATCAGCAATAAATGAGTCTCTAGTAATTGCACAAATTCATGGAGATTATAAGACATATAAAACCTTCCTTTACTTAAATATAGTGAAAATGCGACACATTGAACTCTGAGAAACATTAAAAGCAGTCCCAGTAGGGAGATTTATAACTCTAAGCACTTACTTTAAAAAAAAATCAAAAAGAATGCAAATAAATGACAAATGACTTAATGATGCTCCTGAAGAATCCAGTTAAACCACAAACTAAACCCAAATTTAGTGGATGGGAAGAAATGATAACAATTGCTGTACAACGAAACAGAAACAAATAAAACACTGCAAGAAGGAATCGATAAATCTAAGATCTGGTTCTTTAGAAAATAAGCAAGATCATCAGACCCTTGGTACAGTTAATCAAAAGAAAAAAGAGATAACTCATACCAACAGAAACAGAGATGAACAGGGAAGCCTTACAACAGGTAGCAAAACATTCAGAATACTATAACTGCCTTTCTAACTTGGTTAACAGCACCTCCTATTCATGCGTCAGAAAAATTACTTTTTTTGTTGAACCCTGCTTCATGTAGAGAAGGCAGTTAGCTTCCGTAAGCGCTTTCCACCCACTGCCGATATCTTCAGATCCCCTCTTCCCTTCCTCATGTTGAATGAGTTTCTTGCAATGCATTCTTGTATCATCAGGAACTACCACTTTACTTAAAGTTCTATTTAAATCCCTCATTTACACTTTTTATTATCACCTGTAAAGATGCTCATTGTTTAAAATTAAAGTACTTCCAGCGTCGTTGTACTTAAAGTAGAAAGTAAAAACTTGGTGTTTTCAGTCAAGAAGAAGTTTCTTTTTTTTTAAATATTTATTTATTTATTATGTATACAATATTCTGTCTGTATGCCTGAAGGACAGAAGAGGGCACCAGACCCCCCTACAGATGGCTGTGATCCACCACGTGGTTGCTGGGAATTGAACTCAGGACCTTTGGAAGAGC
Source organism: Alexandromys fortis (assembly GCF_014885135.2). Taxonomy (NCBI): domain Eukaryota; kingdom Metazoa; phylum Chordata; class Mammalia; order Rodentia; family Cricetidae; genus Alexandromys; species Alexandromys fortis. Next base: position 6,711,196 of record NW_026067946.1, read on the forward strand.
AGGCAATGCTCTCAACCACTGAGCCATTTCTCCAGCCCCCAAGAGAAAGTTTCTTGAAGTAACCATGAGTCAGGAGACCTCGGTCCCAGGCAGACTTTCCATTTAAGATGGAAGCATCCTTCGGATTTAACTGCCTTTAAGGACTCCATTTCCACTCCTTCCTGATGAATCAACTCTTACCTTTTTTTTTAAAGAAAGACTTTGCTTTTCCTGTTTGTTTATATTGTGCCCTGGTCTTTCAGGGGGAAAAAAGGATTTCAAGCATGCAAATATAAATAAGATAATGTTTGAGCTTGAATATTAGGGTTTTTGTTTTTGTTTGTTTTGGTTGGATTTGTTTTATTGAATAAGAAGTACTACAAGATTATAAACAACATAGATTAACTTATCACTGTAACATATATGTTTAAATTTTCAGCATTGAATAAGTAAAACTATTTTAATTAAATTTCCTCTCTTCAGTTGGATGATGCCTTCAAAAGCTGTTATCCTGGGTTATTCATGGCTAGAGTTGTATAGGGATTAATGATGTTATTGTAATACTTGGCCTCTTATTTTGTTTTATTAAAAGACTCTTTCCTGTTGCTAGAATGAGACATTATCAGTGTCCCATGTGATGCTGGTCTACATGAGTCTTTACATACAAATTGTCTCTGACTCTCTGTCCTGTTACTTTGTAATTAAGTGGAGAAAACTGAGCAAACATACTTGATGGAAGTCACATATCTGAACTTGTTATGTTTGAGATTGCTGTGTCTCCTGTATTGATGTCCACAGCACATCGTTTGTCTTCTCCTTTAAGAGAATTACCTTCTCCCACTTTAGCATCATGCCCACATTACATCAGGTCATGCCACTGCCTGTGTTTAATATTCCTTAAATCTGTGCTAATCATTCCCATTGCTGCCATCTTAGGGTAGTGCTTAATCCGATCTTTCACACGCCACTGTAACAGCTTCTAGGATGTTCAGTTTCAAACTCCTGTGCCTAGGTGAGGTGCCTATTTAACTTATCTAAACCTGGCCACCAAGTTGTGCCAGTGTCCTGCAGTCCCTTACCTGCTATAGGGTATGGCTAACATACTCCACTCTCTACCCCGAACTCTCCAACTCAGGGACTGGACTGCCCTTCACCCAGAACCTCTTTCCCATATAATCCAGACATTTTGGTCACTCTCATGCCTCTTGTACCTTTGACCTCCTGGCCGCTGCACCTGGGTCCCCTCTCTCCCTTCTCTCTTCCCTTCCCCCTTCCCCTTTCCCCACATGGCCCAGCTCAGCCTGGTCATGTCCACTCTGGACTCTCCCAGATGCCCCTGCCTCTGACTCTGCTCTCCCACATGTCTGCAATAATCTTTCTCCTCCACCACACCTAGGAGCAGTCAAGTCCTTTCCTTTTTATTTTTTCATTCACCAAATGCCCTCCTCTACTCATGCAAGCACAATCACAGTTCTTTCGAGAACCTTGATTACTTGCTATTCCTCATTGGATCAGCAGCTCTCTGAATCCATAGGACATCATTTAAAATATCCTGTATCATCCACAATCTTCTTCAAAAATTGTTTTGTCCATTATTTAAAATTCAAAGTTTATGTTACATATATTTTCTCTACCAATATTCCAAAAAGAATTCATATTGAGTTAAAAAGAATTAATTAATAGCTTTTTAGAAATATTAACATCACTGTCAGGTTTTGTTAATTTTCCCCTTTGTAGACAAAGTCATTGAGGAAGTGAACTGAATTTTGATCAAAATTTTTATCTTTTGTCATCTACTATAATCAACATATTCTCAGATACATAATTATCCCATGTAATATATTTCCATGTGTAGGATTTTCAAATACAATGAAGATATATAAAATATATATAGGCATATATATGTATGTATACACATGTAGATAAGTATTGAAACAATTGCTGTGCCCCTAAAGATTTCTGGGACATAGGTTGCTGTTGCGATTCCTTCATATAGTGTAAGTAACATATAGTATGCTGAGATGGAAGTTAGGGGAATTTTCTCAGCCATTCACTGTGACTTGGAAGGTTCTGTTTTACTTGAACCTCATATACCTCACTCGGCCATGGCTTTTGTAGTCATAAGTCAACCGCTCTGAGTTACCACTATGAAGTGCTACCTCTAACATATGAGGTGCAGGTTAAGCAAACTTAACCCACTCACCCGTCAAAGGACCTTGGAGCTAAAACTCTGTTTTGCAGATTTAGCAGTTCAAACTTCAGGAGGTGAGGAGCATATGCCCAGTCTTGAGGTTTACGGAAGCATGGAGCAGCGTTGAGAGCAGAAAGGCTAGATCCATGCCAGTGTTCCCTTCCACTGCACCCATCTATCATTCAAAACCAGCCACCGACCTCACTCATCACAAGAAGTCTGCAAGCCAAGAGCCAAACCAAGCTAAAGCCTTAATCCATGTTGCATTGGCTGCCAAATAAAGCACCTGAAAAGCACATGAAGTACGTTTTTCATTACTCATCGATATTATGCAAATTTTGCAGAATTTTTATTGCAAATGCACACGCATACACACATATGCATAGTTGTGTTTACAGTTTGTGTTTCATGTTCTTATTTGTGTAATTTTACTTATTAAATGGCCTAGCTAGACTTTCATGTACTGCTGCTAGGAAGGACTGAAGCAGGACTCATGCCCAGGCCTAGAAATGACCACTGTGCTCTTTCTGTGAAGCGTTTGTGTGCTTTTCTCTCCCGATCTTCTTATGTCTGTAGCTTGTAGGTCGCTCCTTAAAACCGAAAGCTAATTATCATTTAGACTTACCCATAGTGTCAGAAAAAGAAGGGAAAGAGTCAAGGATTTGCTAGGAGTCTTTCCTGACATATATGGTTGCCCTGTGGCAGAGTTAGCTCACTGCACACCTGTGGCAGCTCATTCGTCAGTGACTTTCTTTTACACGTTTGTGTGTTTGTGTCTTCCCTTATACACTGAGTTTGCTGCAATACAAATAAACCATGGTCATACGTACAGCTCGGCTGTGTGTTAAGCCGTACTGTGAAAGGTGAGTTTTTCTTCCTGAAGCCGTACAGTGCATTTGAATTCTACAACAGATTTTATTATCTTTATGCACATTCTCTAAGTCTGAGGATTTAAAACTCCATCTTGCTACCCAACAGTAATTCTGTACAAAGTTCCTATTGCTCTCGTTCTTGAAAGTTGAGATAATTTACAACATTGAATTACAATGATGAATGATCTAATGCCCACCTCATAGTTTAGGGTTATTATTGTAGATAATTATGCCTCTGTGTGTACGTTTGTGTGTATGTCTCTATGTGTGTTGGTCTGTCTGTCTTTGTGTGTGTGTGTTTGTCTGTCAATCAATATGTATGTGTATAGGGGTCTGTCTCTGTGCCTGTCTTTGTGTGTGTTTGTCCGTCTGTCATTGTGCATGTGTGTGTGTTTACACACGTAGACATTGATGATTCTAAGAGACTGTTCTGTTGGAAATGCAAATGCTTGTTTGTTAAGAAAATATCACTAAGCCCCAATGCCCCAAGGGTGTGTGGTAAAATGACTGGCTTTACAATTCTGTGATGAGTTCTTTTCATTTAATAAAAGTTACAATTGGAGATTGAATTAGCCTTGTGATGTTTCTTAATGATATTGACCGCTAGTAATATTCAGAATAGCATTTCTCTTAGAATCGCCTGCATTCTTTCTGTCCAAGTCACTCTCAGAGGCAAATGACCATTATTTGATGCATTAGAAAAATTCTTTATATTGGAATTTGAGTACCTCTATTGAGATGGTAAAATATCTCCAAATTCAGTGTCATATGCAATGCAATACCAGTGACACTGTTTGTGTTTCTCATCCCATAAACATCTGGATACAAAACACCTCTTCCTCGTACTTACTGAGGAATGAATCAGTGGATGTTCTTCTCATTCTTGGCAGGGGTTTAAAGTGGTTGTTTTTCTAATGTAGGAGTCTTTCTATTAAGTAGTGTTGGAATTTAAAAAAGAAAACGAAGATAGTTTATTTTGCTTTGTTTAAAAAAAAAATAAGTAAATATGTAGCCTCCCAGAGGAGTAAAGCCCAGATACATGTTTCTTTATACTGCAGTTTCACGGAGACCTGGAGGCTTAGATCGGCCCGTCTAACTATTGTATTTCAGTTATAAAGTCAAAGAGTTCAAATTCCAAAAAAGTTATCTTCTCACAAGCAATTAGTTCACATCCTGAGCCATGAAAAAAATAACCAGCATTTTGGATGTGATTCATGTCCACAAACCTTTGTGGTTTTCTCAGGCTCAGACCTTTCCCTTGCGGGATTTGTTTTCACATGCTGGCAGGAAGCAGGAGGTGGCCTGTGCTTTAGGCTTACATTCTGGGGAGCTTGTGCGCCTCTCCCTGTAGCAGCTTCTCCAGCTTCCACTCAGCCCAGGGATCTTTCTTGTTTCTCCATGGTTGCCAGGCACCAACTGGCTCAGACAGTAGAAAAATCAAGCTTACCTTTTTTTTTTTTTTTTTAGCTTATTCTTTCTTCTACTCGTGTGTGTGTGTTTATGTGTGTGTGTGTGTGTGTTTATGTGTGTGTGTGTGTATATGCTTCTGTTTTTCTGCTTCTGAATTAGTAATAAAATCTAACTGCTGTCAGGCCCGCTCCTAGACGATACCCTTTTGTGATCAATATTCTGGACAAACTGGTATTTCTGACTCTTGCTTTGTCTCTGTACTTTCTCCAAATCTGGCACTCTGGGATTTGACTTTTCAGGGATTCTGAAATGTGGCTTCCAACTTTAGAAACACACTTTCTCTAAAAAAAATTCCACATTCGTTGTATGTAAAGTATTCTAACTGTTCTGGAATCATGTATACCATCCACACAGGTAGTGGAAATCCAGTTTCAACACCACCCAGATGGTATTTCTTGTTGTTTTGATTGCTCTCTGGAGAAATCAGAACACAAAAACTAACAGAATGACCCCCATACAAAGGGTTAACATTTTTGTGATTGGTACATGTATCTGTTTCCTTCTATTTTAATTGTTTTTTTTTTCTGACTGAAGTGAAAGACTAGACTAGACTGAGATCCAAAATAGTGCAAAAAAATTAAAAAAAAACCCTCAAGAGGAAAAGAAGGGTGAAGCCAAATTTATTTCCTCAAAGTCAATTCTTTTCTATAATAGGTCCATGGCCATGTTCTAAATATCATGTTAGGACAGCATTTGATGGGACAGTATTAAGAAAATGTTGCAAGCATCTGCTCACCCTATGTATTATATGTTCAAAATAATAGCATATAATATGGTTTTTCTAATTATGTGATGCCAAGATAAAATGTATACAAAATTATCATGTGCCATATTATAAGGCTGGTAGTTTTGAGGATTAGGTTTACTTATCTTCAGATCTGTTGCTATTAACAACATCAGAGATTAACACTGAAACTACATGTTCAAAGACTGGAAGAGCAACATAATTAGCACTCACCACACTGTACACAAAGTCATTCTTCCATATTAAAGAGATACTCTTCAGTAAAAGGAGATGGAAAGGAATAGGGGATGGGTGTTGCAAATGAGAGGGCCACTTGTTTGTCCCAGTCACCCAGCTAGCTTACACCCGAAATAACCACACAGAAATTGTATTAATTAAAACAATGTTTGGCCATTAGCTCTAACTTCTTATTGGCTAACTCTTACATTTTTGTTTAACCCATCTCCATTAATCTGTGTATCGCCACGTGGCAGTGGCTTACCAGAGATTCTAAGCAGCTTCCATCTCAGGCAGAGGATCCATGGCTTCTCTGACTCTGCCCTTCATCCCAGCATTCAGTTCTGTTTTCTCTGCCTACCCGAGTTCTGCCCTATCAGGCCCAAAGTAGTTTCTTTGTTCATTAACCAATGCTATCAACATATGAACAGAAGAACCTCTAACATCAGATGAGCAAAAGGGCCAGATCAGGCTATAATGTAAAATTGGGTGAAATGTGTTTACACATACATCCATTTGCGAACATGTCGGGTGTGGGTGTAGGGAGACTTGTTCTCACTACCACTCCGCAGTGCCAATAAAGCCACCCTGAATCAAGGACAGAGTCAGCAATTAGCTAACCAGGATTAGATGTAGAGATGTCAGAGGACTGAGGAAGTGAAATAGAAAAGGACAGGAAGACAGAAGGAAGGGCTGAGGGGGACTTCCTGGGCTTTTGGATTGGGAAAACGTGGAGAGTAGGGCCAGCTGATCGACCTTCTGCTGTTCCTTGGATTTATCAGGCTTTTATCTCAGTTTCTGACTCCTGAGTTTTTATTAATATTGGTACAATTCAGGTAAACATTGTGTGTGTGTGTATGTGAGTGTGTGTATGTGAGTGTGTGTGTATGTGTGTGTATGTGAGAGAGAAAAAGAGAGAGACAGAGACAGAACAAAGGAAGAGAGAAAAAAACATATTTGTGATTTTTAGTTATATCTAAGCACCTTGCTCTGATTCTGCCTCAGCAGCCAGGGACCTCACCAGGTCCTTCTCACTATAGAAGACACCTGTCGGGGAAGCTGCAGATAAGAATTACATCAGCAAAAACACCTACAAGCTGTTCCAGGCATCAAGAAATAATTTTCTCCTTATTTTATTTCTCTGATTCTTGTTTGTTCCCCACTCAACGACTGCAGTCTTTGTTGATGTAAATCAATGTACAAGCACCCCACTAGTATGAAAGCTGACAACTGTATTGACTTCCAATCTGCCCTTAAAATACCTACCATATGACAAGAACAAACGGTTTATTCAGATGCTGGATGTAGCTTTAAAGCATGCATTTCAAGGTTTATATTAGTAGAATTTAACAGATTTGTGCTAATGTGTTTTCTCCCAACATTTGTCAGAATAATTGATGTATTTGATGTGAAGAACCAAAAAAAAAAAAAAATCAAGTGTCTGGAGCTAGAAGAATAGTTAAGTTGGCACAGTGCTTGATTCTCAGAACCTGTGTAAAAAGGGCCAGGTGTGGTGATGTATGCTTGTGGGGAGACAGAAACAGATGCCTGGGCCGTATTTGCCAGTCAGCTGCTGTATAGCAGTTTCTTTAGAACTGAAACCTTGAAGGAGGGAGGACAAGCTTATGATACCTGGAAGGAGGGGTGGAAGAAGAACAAGGAGGAGAAACAAGGAGAATTAGGAGGAGGAAGGAGTAAAACGGAGGAAGAGGAAAGAGGAGGAGGAAAGAGGAGAAAAGAGGAGGAAGAAGAACAAGGAGAAAAAAGAAGAAAGAAGGAGGAGGAGGAGAAAGGAAGATGAAGAACGAGGAGGAAGGAGGTGAAGGAGGAGGAGGCAGAACAAGAAATGTCATACTTGAAAACGTGGATATTTGGAAGTTTCTTGAAGACCACTCCCCAAGTTTACCGAAGAAGCAAATGCCTGTCAGAGAGGGATCCTCAGAGCAGCTGAACTACAAAGATGCTATTGCTGGCGCTTTAGGCTGCCAGAAAGCTGTGGAGAGGGTTCCATGGTTGAAGATTTGTCAATCATCACCCATGTTGACTTGGGCTCTTCCATGATGCAGCTCCTTTTAAGTCATCTGCTCTGTGTGAGTAAAAACTCACCACACTCCTGCCAGTAACCCAGTACAAACCAATTACTTCATCAGGTTGGACACTTGGTACCGTCATCTCTTTGGTCTGTCCTGGGTTCCCTTTCTGAAGGGAGCAGGCATGGATGTATGTGGTGCATGTCTCCTGGGAAGCCTATCATATAACACCTGTCTACATAAAACTCCATTTATTCATGTAGCTACATTGTAAATAGTTTTTCAAAATAGTTTTACAAAACAAGTATGTTTGCATTCCTTCCCAAGCCTTCCTGGCAGAAAAGCTTATAATATTGAGACAATAATGGAAAATCAATATCTCCAGTAAGGTATTGGTGTGAGAAGTCCTTCTATCTATGTGTTGCTTTTATTGGTTAATGAATAAAGCTGTTTTGGCCAGTGGCCTAGGAGAATAGGGCTAGGTGGGAAAACTAAACTGAATGCTGGGAGAAAGAAGGCGCAATCAGGGAGAAGCCATGGAGCCCCTCCAGAGACAGATGCTGGATGGAACTTTCCCAGTAAGCCACAGTCACATGGCAACACATAGATTAATGGAGATGGGTTTGTTTAGGATATAAGAGTTCGCCAGAGATATGCTTAAGCTATTGGCCAAACAGTATTGCAATCAATACAGATTTCTGTGTGATTATTTCGGGAGTCTGGGCATCCAGTGAAATGAACAAGCAGTCTCTCTCAACAAAGTATATTTTAGAGGATGGATACAATCATTGTTTCACTGATCATTTTATTTCTATTACATTAAGTCCATGTAAACTTAAGATAGAAAATGGTGAAAACAAGACAGTGTTTATGACTCCCTATGGGATTAAGTGAATGGCTTTAAACCAAAGTGACCATGTAGAACTCAGTTGTCTTTATTGTCACATTTTTAATAGAAGAAAATTCCTTGCATGTTTTGTTTGCAAAAATATTTTTAAAGAATTACTATTTGGTAGGTACTTATTATTAACAGCTCCAACAACATAAGGAGAAATAAATGCCATACCCACAGACTGGTAAATAATGAAATGTAGAAGGATAAAACCCATTCCATCATTAAGTAAATATTAATGTCTATGAGCTTAACTTACTGGAAGTAAGGAAGCTAAATGAAAACCAAAGGTGTTTAAATGATTTTTCCATCAGTTTGCTACAAGAGACAGAACATAAAATGAAGTCTGTGAAAGAAAAAATACAAAAATCAGTACATGTCGAGTTATGTACTTGCAATTTTTTCTTTGGTTAAAGCAATATTGATTGACTACCTGATATGAAACTCAACAAGAGACTTCCTCTTCCTATGGTCCCATCTGCAGCCCTTCATTCTAGCTTTCTTTCCCTTTATAGCTCCAGGGAGTCCTGAGCATGCCGCTGGAGTTATGTTCTCTGATGACCATGATTCTTCCCCTTTCCCACAATCTCACTATGGTGGTGGTATGGTAAATATTTTCTTTCTCTGGGTAAATAACACTTCTGTTTTGCAGCCATAATTCTCCCAGTTACTTGGTCTCGGCTCTTCATTTAAAAGGTTTCTGTAATCCTATGTTTTATTCATTTCATTGCCGAGTAGATTTCATCATGGAGAAATGTCTTCAATTCTTACATTTATAGTCCCTGAGGCTTCTTTCAAATATGTATTTTTTATATATTGTATTGTGCGTTACTTTGCAGTTTATAAATCATGCACTCGAATAATACATTTTAAATGGACGAAGTAAAATAGAAATAAAAGGCATAACATTTTCTTCTTATACACACAGCATTTGTCTTTTGTGGCTGTCCCAGTGAAAGCACCCCGACTGGAAGCCAATGGCACACATCACGCCTGGAACAAGGATTTCTTTCACCATGTTGGTGCACTTCAAGGCTGGTTTCTGTCTCCCCAGCAGCCATAAAAATCCCTGGGTGGCTCTGTGCTCATTTGGTCTTTTTTGTTATTCTTTGTACACCCTCGTGTTACCTAGTCCTAAATTCATATGCCATCTGTTTCCTCTGTTGGCTTCCACAAAGCCATTGGATTTAATTGGCCATGGCAAGCTGTTTTAAAGATGGCCAGTTCCATTTCATTCATTTAATCAATCACAGGCAGGCCTGAAAACTCAGCCAAAATTCAAAGGTAGGCCTAAGGACACAGCTCAGCACATGGTCCTGGCCACAGAGGTCATGCCTGTGATATCTGGTGTTGCATGCCCGTGGCTAGTACTGAAGCTCTCATACCCATCTTTAGCCCTACCCAATGTATTAGCATCTTTGCTTGCAAAGAGTACATACCAACACTGTGGTTTGAAAATGTCCTGTATTTGAGAATTACCTGAAAGACGGATTAAGGTTTCTGGGTCCTGTTCCTAGAGTTGCCAAGAGAATGGATCAGTGGGTCTTGTGTTATGTTCAAAATTGTGCTTTTGTAATGGCTTTTCAAGTGACAATGGCCCTTCTGGTTAGGTTGTCATACTTTAGAAGCCATTGTGATACAACTTCCTTAACAGTTTAAATTTCCAGTTTTAGGAGTTCTGCACCCTTGTATTTGGGAATATCCATAGCATCTTCACACACAAACATGTCTCTTCGGTGCCCACTAGCAGAATATGTAAAAAGAGAAAAATGACCAAATGAATCTTCCTTCGTGTGTGATGAGGATGCCTGCTGTCTAGATGTGTATGACCAACATCTTTGCTGCTGACCTGACTAGGCTTATCCTCTCCCCAGCCCTCTGTCCTTCTTGGTCTAAGCTTTTATGTTAACTGAATCTTATTGGAGAAGACAGGCTGCTTTTTTCACACAAGGTAATGACTTGTTTCTTTGCCAGTATATCTAAAGGATTTTTAAAGAGATTTCTTTTTTTAAGTTCAGGAACTTAGATTGTGTTTCAGTGTCCAAACCATTCCCCCTATAATTGAGATCCCTCCTTTGAATTGCATATTGAGTCCTTGCTTCATCCCAAGGAACTAATATGCTCCTTCATTATACTAAAATTTCTTTTTGTTCCTCAGAAGGTCACTAGTTATCCTTATGCAGGATCATCTCGACGATTTCCATATCTATCATCTTTCCCTTGTTACTAAAAACTTTTTTTCTGCTTCTAAAATTATGAACTCAAGGCCTTTGATTCATATGTAATTTAATTTTTAATAATTTTATTATTCTGTATTGTTTCTCCTGATCTTATAATAAAAACAATTTGAGACTTTGTTTTCTTATTGTATTAATCTGTTGTTTCACTATCTCATTTTAAATTTATGGACCAGTTTAATTTATGTTCTTATTAAGACATTCTATAGAATCTAATAAATTAAACAGGAATGATATGCAAATAAAATATTTCTTTTCCTCGCTTATTTCCATTTCAGCTTTTGTTAGGGTGGGCTGTCTTTGACACAGTTGCCACCTGCCTCTTCATCTCTTTATAGTGGGACAAAAACCCTATTGTACTCTAGCGACTGTCTCACTGTGTCCTGCCTAGTGATACTGATTCGTCATCATAGAAACAAGGGCGTTCTGAAGTCTGACAATAAAGGAGGGGGAGCTTGCCAAATGCTTTCCGCAACTCTGGCTGAAGTCATGATCTACACTTTACAACCCTAGGGCTCTAGCAATAAGGTCAGACATGATAGGCAGAGGTGTTTTCCCTGACCCAAATGCTTAGCTTCATCCAAAATAAAGTCTGTAGGCAGCTTCAGATGGAACTTTGTGCAAATACTATCCTGAAAGCTGTGTGTCCCAAGAGGTGCTGTCCTGCTCCTGTCTTTGGCTTCCTCCTAATTTGTATTAAGAACACTAGTCTCTGTGTCATTAGAACCCATGCTGTGAAGCTTCTGTAACAAGCTTCCTTTCTTCAGTGAAAGTTTATCCTTTATCAATTTCATTATTTCTCTGCTTGTCTGCTAATTTGCGCTCGTTATTGGTAGAAGTTACCTTTGTGAGTTGACTGTACAACATATATTTACTTCCTCAAAGTTCTCATTCTCATATCTTTCTCCTCTGCTCTTAATGCACTAACATATAATTTTTATTTATAGCAAAATTTTAATTTATTGAATCCATTTTAACATCAACTTCCTTAAAAAATCTGTGTGCACTTTAAAAGACTGCACAACAAGTTTATTTAAGGAAGAACAGAGAAAGCTAGGAAAACACTGCATAAAATGTTTAGTCACTGAGATGAATGAATGTGATGGGCTATAATGAGAATAGTTAAATATTCAAATATATTCTAAACAGAAAATTCTATTTCTGTTCTGATTTTAAATTGGTAAGCATCTTAAACTCAGCATAAGACAGATCTGTGAGTGATACTGTGTTCATAATCTTTGCACTGTTATTAAGGAAGCTCTTCTGAAGCCCTAGCTGATGTCTAATATTTTTTTAGGCATCGATGTTAAAACAGTAAGAAATTGTTTTTAATGTAGTAAAAAACTAAGTTCTAATCCTAGTTTTTCCAGTTATAAATCATGAAATAAATAAGTTACATGATAACATTGTCCATCTGTCCTACTCTGTAAAATGGAGAATGTTGTGAGGATAAATTGAGTTGATGTAGTTAGTACATTTAGTATTCATGACTAACATGCAGTACTTTAGCTTCTTGTTGGTTTGTACCTTACACATGAGAAGTAAATGGCAAATTTTTGAAACACCAACTTTCCAGTAAGCATACTCAGTAAGCTTTATATACCATGTATCTTTGCCCAACTTATTTTGTTATTCTTCATCCAATCATTTTTATGTGAATGAGTGACCACACTCTACCCAGACAGTCATTAAATGATCTGAAAATTTGAGATCAATACTTGGGATAATTCTCACTTAATATTATACTTGGTACACATACCAAAAAGAATTATTTTAAAGGTCAAATCTTTAAATATTGGAAATCTTGCATTAAAGGAAGGAATGGATAAAATAAATGGACAAGAATGCTGAGAAGTTTGGGGTGAGAATAAGTATAAATCTACTACTATATTAATCAACATTTATATGTTAATATTTTCTTGAAGCAAATAATCTATTTCTTATGAACACAGAGCCAGTTGTCACAAGTAAGACAATTTCTCAAATGGATTAAATGCTCAATTCAACAGGCAAGTTCTGTCCTTCATTTTCCAGAGTAATAAATGTAGTTTTAGTTGAGTCCTTTGCAAATGCGAGACAGCATGGCTGTTTCTCACATATACGGCTCATGGGGTATTACAGTGTTCTATTGGCTTGTACTCCCTAAGATAGGATAATTTGAAGAAACCAAATAAACAAACAAACAAAAAAAACCCTGCCATGTCTATTTTTTCCTATATAACTCAAGGAGTATTCTATTGGCTTGTCCTCCCTAAGATAGGATAAATTTTTAACAAATTGTTCATTCTTATTTTATGTGCATGGGTGGATTTGCCTTCTTGTAAGTATGCACACCATGTATGTCCCTTGGCCTTGGAGCCCAGAAGAGGGCATAGGAATCTTTGAAGCTGGAGTTGTACAAGGTTGTGGGTACTTAGAGGCGAACCAAGGTCCTCTGCAAGAGCAACAATTGACTTTAACAACTGAGCAGTCGTTGCAGCTCTGAGATAGGCGATTTTCCAGGGTTGCCTTAGTAATAAAATATCTACACAACAGCTACCCCAGGAAAATAAGGATTATGTCTATACTGCAAGGAAGTGTTTCCTATTTGCCCTCCAAATGAGTGACCTGGATTGTTGTTTTGTTTTGTTTTTGGATTAAGGAAATCACCGTGTCTGGCAAAGGTCAGCGCATTTATATCTCCAGAGCAGAGCAGCAGCGTTGTCTGAGCTGCTCAGATCGCTGCACTTTCCATACTTCAATAGTCAACTTTTGGAATTGTAGCTGGATGAAAATCTCAAGGAAAATTGTGAAAATATTTTCAATTTATATTTTAAAGTATCTCTGGAGCTTGCCTCCCCTTCCCTGATATCCCTTTCTTCTTTTTCTCCTTGACCTCTCTTTCATAATTTCTTTCTTCTGCTTCCTTCTCTTTTAATTTCTTCCCCTTTCTTTCTGTCTGTTTCTCCTCTTGGCCCTCACTCTTGGCCTCCGTGTTCTGGCTCATTAGAAACCACAGCAACCTGTGGATGGGTATCAAGAATACCACTACAATGAAACAGGAGGCTCTGTGATTCTCTCTCTCTCTCTCTCTCTCTCTCTCTCTCTCTCTCTCTCTCTCTCACACACACACACACACACACACACACACACACACACACACGCACACACATATATACACAGACTACTAATTTTTCTCAAATCTTATGTCCTTGGCCTGTTATGAAAAACAGTACAGCTAATATTCAGTGTTCTTAAGCATGCAGTGAAAATCATCTCATCAGTAACTGGTACCCACAAGTTGACCCTCTTTTGTCTTTAGAATGCTGACATAGACGAGATTTATGGCCATTTAAAGTGATCTCAATGGTTTATTTTTAATAGATTTTCAATGTATATCTTGCCAGGCTCTTAAATAATGAGGAAGTGCTTTCTAGGCAGATAGTGTAAGGTACATTCTCTTAAGGCTGTAAATTAAATTACAACATAAGTAATTGGTCTCAATCTTTAACATATAGTTGGCAGAACATATGCATTCAATGTAAATGACTAATATTTTAGGTATTTTTATGTTTCTCTTCCTAAAACTGATTTCATATTTTAAAGACCTCATATTTTATCATAGTTAAAATAGAAATTAAAAGGTGAAATTGTTATGATTATAAAATATATAATTTCATTGATTATTCTTGGATGTTTATGTCAAGATAAGCTACATTACAACTTTTGGTAATGTCAATTTTTTCTTATCTTATAATTAAGATGTTAATTATACACACACATATATATCTATAGTGCTTGTGTATGTGTGTGTGCATGTGAAAAGCATGTTCAGTAAGTCAGCTTTATTGGTAAGGCAGAAGTATTATTCTCATTGATTAAACATGAACAACACTCAAGAAAAAAATTTAATAAATAAGTATATTTTTAACTGGTGACTTAATTTGGACCTTTGATTTACAAGTTAAAATTCCACCAACTCACTGTCTTTTATTCAATAGTGGTTTGTTTATTTATTTATTTAGTTAGTTAGTTATTGATTCATATTTGAGCTAAATCAGCTGTTAAGTCTTTGGTAAAAATTGTGAATGAGTAGTCTTTGTGTTTTCGGCTTTGCAGGAAACTTGACGCAGAAATTATTTATTAAATATTCATAAGTTTAATAGTGTTTTGTTGGTGCTATGGGGAAGCTCTTACAGTATACTGATAGTTGGGTTTATAATCCAGGATGAAAGTTCCAGGGTCAGACATGTGTTTGCACTAAAGGTGTGACCAGCACATTGCCCTTAAATGTATACCAAAGAATTGCCAGAAAGTAACATAAGATCTGTGTAGGAATATGACTGATGGGTGCACCGTTGAGAAGACCGTATCCTATGTGCTAGCAGACATAATGTTCAAGAATGTTGACGGTTGCTCTGGCTTTCTGGAATGCTCTTAGGAGGAGATGCATAAATGTCTTCAGCCAATGGGAAAAAAAACCTGACATGCAATCAAAGAATTTATAATCATTAATTTGTACTTTTAAACTACATGGAACAGCAGGTGAATATTGAATATACCTGACCTGAATTGGCTTTGTCCTTCAGATCTAGGGCCATAATTCTTTAATTTTCAAATTATTTGCACTGTCTATTGTGTCTATAAAATTTGAATGGATGTTTATAACAGTAAGTCATGGAACATAATTTTCACATATCTAAGTTTTTCTAGTGCTTTTAATGAAAAGTTCAAATGTCCAAAATCCAAGTCAAAGTCATAATGACCTTCCACATTCAGACCTCATTGATTCTACATCAACATTAAGCTACATTTCCCTTAATCACAGGCTAAATCATATGTATTGTGTAAGCACCTGTTTTCTTTCTTAACTTGTTTCAGAATAAATTGACTTTCAAAGTGCTCTCAGGATACTCATGGTCAACTAGAGTTCTTTGGCATTATATAGTTTTAAGGAGGTAATTTTACATATAGTGAATTGACATAGCTTACAAATGTTTAGTGAATAAACAAATAAAAATAGTTTGTGTCATATAAAATACTACAAAATATAAAAATTTTGTGTAATGTAAACAATGAGAACTACACTTATTTGGATTATCCAGTTATCCAAATTTCAATACAAGCCATAAGAGACAGCTTTAGTGTGGCGCTAAGGTAATCTGTCTAATTTGGTATAAGGAAAAAGCATAAACAGTAGATTAACATGTAGTGTCACGGTTTGATTATGAAACATGTTGTGTTTTAACACCTGGTCCCCATCTGTTAACACGACTTTGGGAAGTTTTGGAATCTTTAAGAGGCAGATCCTTGTTGGAAGTGAATTATGCGGGTGGGTCTTCAGGTTTTAGAGTATGGTCCTAGCTCCTGTCTGTCTATAAATACACTGTGACCAGCCAGTCACCTTACACCTCTGCTGTCACATGTCACCTGTCATGATCAATGGTATCTTATTTTTAAACTGTAAGCCAAAACCAAAACAAAGTAACAACCAAAAACTTGTTTTCCCTCTTTCCCCACCTCTTCATTAGATAGAATCTTACTCTGTAGATTGCATAAGTTTATTTCAGACAGTCCTTGAACTCACTGCATAGCCCAAGCTCTTCTTGAACATACAGTGAAACTCCTGTCTTGGCCACCAAACAACTAGCAGAACAGGCATAAGTCACCATGTTTCAGCACTACCTCCCTTTTACTTATTAGTGGCTTCTTATCAAGTACCTGCTCACAGAACGGAGAAAAGTAGATAGTATGTAGTTCTCACTCCAAGCTTTAAAAATCAAAGAAAAAAAATACCCGAAGAATGTGAGCGATGGTGACTCCACATACGATAACAGACACTGGATAATATACACAAGGATGATGGGGATACCCAAATCTTAGGCTCTAGAATGGGGTCTAACAGGATGCTGTGGGTCTCAGCAAAATCTTTTGCTTCTGCTGGACTTGGTTCATCGTCCTAGTGAAATAATTGATTATTGGTGACCCCAACTCTGAAGTTCTATTATTCTCAGAACACTTTGCATAAGTACATTTGTCTGATTCTCTGTGTCTTTGGTAACAGCAATAAGTGACAATAGTATTTGAAGAATAACAAAGAAAGTTTTAATTGAACCTTTTTAAAACCTGATTAGTAGATGAAGTTAAAAATTGGCACACATTGGCTCATGTTCTTTATTTAATGCTAGTGATGGTTT
This sequence comes from Alexandromys fortis, assembly GCF_014885135.2. Taxonomy (NCBI): domain Eukaryota; kingdom Metazoa; phylum Chordata; class Mammalia; order Rodentia; family Cricetidae; genus Alexandromys; species Alexandromys fortis. Next base: position 6,728,004 of record NW_026067946.1, read on the forward strand.
TATGCTTTTTGAACATGATGAAGAAGGCATATTGAAAACTTGATTCCACAAGAAATATTTAAAGCAAGTAATTATGAGATATTTATATCCAGGTAAGATAAGTTTTGGCAAATCATTTTTTTTTCATATTGTTTTATTGGCTGACCAACTATTAACCAAGTTCTCTGTATCCCAGTGTGGTAACAGTCAAATGGATCAAATGGATTTTGTCATCAGCGGAACCATCTGTTTCCTCATTCTGCTCTGATTTTTTCTATTTATATTTTTGAAACTCTTCAACAGAAATTAGAAGTAGAGGAGGCGTAGATAACCACTGAACACAACAATAACAAATTCTATACACTCTTATTATTTAAGTGGTTAGGCAATAGAAGGTGTAAATGCTATTGTGGTTATTCATTCAAGAGTTTCTTATGAATATTATAGGACAATTGGATTCAATAAAATCTGTTTGCTTTGAATTGAGCGATTTGGTACTGGAATCTGGACATTAAAAAATTTATGACTATTGGGGGGAGTACCTTTTGTTCTGCTGTGCTCTGGGAAAAAGAAGTGCCCAAGCTTCTAATCACCAGAAAGTTTAAATTACCTACACAAGGTGCTAAAAATACTTGCTATCATTCTTTGGTCATCTGTCTTAAACCAAAGACTTTTCATGGCTTTCTTAGGAGCCTAATTATCTAAATTTAGATATTTGAAATGAACTCAAAAGAGACAACAGAGTCAGGAGAGTCAAAGAGAAGCAAAAATTTACTTTGAAATAAAAATCTTTTAAACCAATCTCTTTATTAATAGAAACTCTTCTTTATGTTTTTAGCTGGAACCATCCACCTTTTCTTAAAGGGTGCTGGGTTTCAGAGGAAGCCCAGTTCAGTATTGAAAGGCAACAGTTGTAGGAACCTCACTTTAATGTACAGAAGAAGGGTTACTTCCTTGATATGATCCTATTTGCCTTATGTTGCCTGGGATATGTGTATTCTGTTTTTGGTCTGTCTGTTCCTTCTGTTCCTCCCTTTCTAACTCTCTTAATGCTCCCCATTTCTCCCCATCCTCTTTTCTCTCTCCTCCATTATCTCCCCATCCTCCATGTCTTTCCCTCTCTTTTCCTTTTGCTTTCTGAGACACAGTCTCACTGCATAGCCCACTGAAGCCTTCAATTCATAATTTCCTTTTGAAGCATTCTAAGTGCTGAAATTACAAACATACAACACCCCATTGTGTGTTCAATCCTTGAAGACAGAAAATGATTTTTCATATTTAAATCTATACAATCTTTTTTAGGGGATCCTGCTTTTTTTTTTTTTTAGTCTCCAAATTTCTGGTTACTTTTCCTGGAATGATCAGAGACTTTTCATATTATAATATATTAACATATTAAGAAACTAAATAGTACAGAGGTTTCAGCCTCTAAAAAGTCTCATTATCATTTGAAATGATTATAAGTACTTTTCAAGTTTGACTTATACAATATAAGCAATAGTGCATTATAAGTATTTTTAAGTTAGAGAAATTAGAGGCATTCTACCAAATTGAGCTGTTTGAATTTTATAAACAAATATATTGTTTTTCCATGTAGATCCTCAAGGAGCAGCAGTGCTTCACGCTACTCTTTCCCCACCCATAGTGTCTTCACATGCCTGAGATTGAACATGCAACTGCAGCTTCTAAGAGTTTAACAGTTACTATGTCATGCAAGAATAAAGTATTTTACAATACTCCACAACTTCCCAGGTGCCTACATTCTTTACACCTCCTTTTTGGGGATATTTCTTGAGGCTTGGAAGGAGTGATAAATCTACTCCTGATTACTAAGAACAGCTTTGTCTTTCTCTATGCATTTCCCTGCAACAAGCCTTTCTCCCCAACATTCATTGAGGTTGTCAGTGTTTGGTCCTCCTAATTTCTTTTTAAAAAAAAATATCTATTTAAATAACATTTTTTCATGTATTTTACATACCAACCACTTTCCCCTCCTCCCTTTCTCCTATCCTCCCTTCTTTCCCATATATCCTCTCTCATTCATGACTCTTCCATTTCCATTCAGAAAGGAACAGGCTTCCCATGGACATGCACAAAGCATGGCTTTTCAAGTGTAAGGATGCAACTCATCCCCTTACATCGAGGTAGGGCCAGGTAACCAGCATGTGGAACAGGTTAACAAAAAGCCAGCTAAGCACCAGTGAGAAGTTCTGCTATCACTGTTAGAAGCCTTACTAAGATATCAAGTTACACATTTGTTGCACACGTGCAGAAAGCCTATATCAATCTCATTCAGGCTCCTTGACTTTGGTCCAATGTCCATGAGTTCCCAGTATCTCTGCCCAGCTATTGCTGTTGGTTTCCCCCATGGTTGGTACAATTCTTTCTTCTTTGCTTCTACAAGACACTCAGAGCTCAGTAAAGTAGTGCTTGGCTGTGGATCTCTGCTTCTGATTCCATCAGTTACCGGATAGAGTATCTCTGATGACAATTAGGGAAGTCACCAAACTTTACAGTAGATAGCCAGTTAAGGCATCCTCTTCACTGTTGCTAGTATTCTTAGTTGGGATCATCTTTGTTGTATCCTGGGGGTTTTCCTGGCATCAGGTTTTTCCTTAACCTTGAAATGGCTCCCCACCAAGTCTCTCTTTTATTACTTTTTCCCTCCAACTCACCTCCAAACCAACTCCTACACTCAGCCTGCCCAACCTGATTCCTCTAGCTCCCATCCCTCCATCTTCTCATCTTCTGCCCACATTTACCCAGGAGATTTTCTACTTTCCTTCCTAGGGAAATCCATGCATCCTTCTTTGTGACTTTCATAATTTCTACACTGTATTTTATCTTACCCAGGGCCTATGGCAGGCAAAATTCAACTCCCAACCTAGTTCCTGATTGCAGACCTCCAGTCTAGCTTAGCTTTTAACAGGGATATTCTTTCTCAAGATGCCACCAAATGATGTGGGATTCTCCCTATATTCTGTGAATATGTTTTATTACCACTAGTTAATAAAGAAACTGATTTGGCCAATAACAGGCAGAATAGAACCAGGAAGGAAATCCAAGCAACGATACAAGGAGAGAGATGGCAGAATCTGAGAGATGACAAATTAGATATGAAATTTAGACTCAGAAAGGTCGAATATATGTTATATTCTTTAATTTTGTCAAATACAAATAGCATAAATATTGTCATTGTAAATCTTGCTTGATAAAGATTTCGTTATATGTAATTTTACTTGTTACAGTTAAAACCTTCCTTTTGATTAAACAGAAAAAGGGATATTATGTGGGATGTCTTTTATATGCTGTGTTTATGTTTTATTACCACTGGCTAATAAAGGAGCAGATTTGACCAATAGCCAGGCAGAGCAGAGCCAGGCAGGAAATCAAGCAGAGATACAGGGAGAAAAAAAAAGCAGAGTCTGAGAGATGCCAGCAGCCTCCAGAGAAGCAAAATGTGAGGTAACAAGCCATGAGCCTTGTGGTAAAATTTAGAATAATAGAAATTGGTTCATTTAAGGAGTGAGAGCTAGTTAATAATAAGCCTGAGCTAATAGGCCAGTTTGTAAATAATATTAAGCCTCAAAGTGGTTATTTGGGAACTGGGAGGTGGGAGAGAAACCTCCAGTTACACCAAATGGCTGCCTCTGAGTTATATAATGTGACAGAATGATATTTCTCCAACTGTTGTTCAGAAGAAATCAGTTTCTCATCACCACGAACAATTGGACTTGAGACTTTTGGACACTGTTTGCCTTGCCCTGTGGTAGGACTCCTCATGTCTCACCTGGCTTACCCTCAGGAGCAGCATTATCTTCTCCATTCCTTCAGAAAGCTATGTTTGTCTTCCTCCTCTGCATTTCTCATGTTTCCTTCTGATCTTTTCACTTTCTCTGTAGATTTCACAGGGTCTTCCTGGCTGAATAGAGGTTCAGCCATTCACAACCAAAAATACAAGAGGCTCTTCCTGTTTTTATTGTTTAAGTCCATGCTTTCTGTTTTTGATGCCCTTCCTCCAAGGTCTCACCTAAGACCTCTTCTCTGTCATTGTACTTGAAAATGCCTAATATTCATCTTGTATGAATATATTTTTTTTAATTGGTGAGCATTAGATTTTTACTTCACAAGACAGGAGAGTATTATTAGCAAGGAAATTCTCTTTCCACCTGATATGACTTAACTGATACTTTAGATGAAACACAGATAGATTTCTTTTCACAAGTTCCTGACTGATAGTAATAAATCTTACCATGTAAGAAAAGTTTCTGTATAAAGGTTCTATTTCAAGAACCATAGTTTTTATGATTTGTAATGGTTATTATGAGGAGTTGTTCTTTTGCTTTTCTTTGTGTAAGTGTTCTGAAAAATGTTAAGGTACACTGACTTTGAATCCTTTAAAAACAGAAACTGGAAAGAATATTTCATTTTGTTCTATAAAAGACAAATAAACAAAATTCTATGTGAAAAATGCCCTTCTAGCTTACATCAAACATCATTTTATTTGTTTCTCCCTTTTAAAATATTATGACAGTTCCATACATACGTATAATGAATTTGAGTCATTTTCAACTTCCTTTTCCTTTCTCATCCTCTCTCTCTCCTGTTGAACCACTTCTTCCTAAAATCTCTCTCCACTTTCATGTCTTCTTTTTCTATGTGACCCACTGAGTTTAATTATAGTTGTTTTCAGATGTAGGGCTGTGAAGTTATTTACTGGAACACTGGCAGCTTATCGGTTGCTGCAGCCTTGACGAAAATGACATCTCTTCTCCCAGGAACTGATCACTGACAATATTCCCTTAGGAAGAGGTGAGGTCACATTTATCCCTCCTCAGTTCACGATACAAAGCTGACAGACACAGTCTTGTGCAGATAACCACAGCTGCTGAGAGCTCATGTCTACAACAGCTATCTCATGTGTGGTTGATGTCTGCTGCACATCTCCTCATCGCTAACTCTTAAAATCTCTTTTACTCTCTTCTGTGATGTTTTCCAAAGTCATGAATGTGCTAATTCAGATGATGATTTAAGGCTTTCTCACTCTGTTATTACTTATTTTCAGTCAGTTTGCAAATCATCAATATTGATATCGATATCAAAAGCAATCTACAGATTCAATGCCATGCCCATAAAAATCCCTACAAAATTCTTCACAGACTTCAAAAGAATTGTACTCAACTGCATGTGGAAAAAAAAAAAAAAAAAAAAAAAAACAGGCTAGCCAAAGCAATACTATACAATTATACAATAAAAGAACTGGAAGCATCATGATCCCTGACTTCAAACTCTACTGCAGAGCTACAGTACAGAAAACAGCCTGGTATTGGCATTAGAAAAGACAGGAGCACCAATGGAACCAAATTGAAGACCCAGAAATTATGAAGTAAAATATATCAAATGGAAAAAATCATATTTAACAAATGGTGCTTGCATAACTGGATATCAACATGGAGAAGAATGACAATAGACCCTTATCTATCATCATGCACAAAACTCAAGTCTAAATGGATCGAAGACCTTAACATAAAGCCAGCCACACAGAACCCTAGAGAAGAGAAAGTGGAAAGTACACTTGAATACATTGGCACAGGAGACCACTTTTGAAATATAACCCCAGCAGTACAGACACTGAAAGAAACAATTAATAAATGGGACCTCCTGATACTGAAAGGCTTCTGTAAAGAAAAGGGCACAGTCAACAAGATAAAACAACAGCCTGCAGAATGGGAAAGATCTTCTCTAATCCCACTTCAGACAGAGGTCTGATCTCCAAAATATACAAAGAACTCAAAACTTGGTCATCAACAGAACAAATAATCCAATTAAAAAAATGAAGTACAGAAAATTCTCAATAGAGGAATCTAAAATGGCTGAAAGACACTTAAGGAAATGTTCAACATTCTTAGTCATCAGAGAAATGCAAATCAAAACCTCTCTGAGATTCAATCTTATACCTGTAAGAATGGCCAAGATCAAAAACACTGATGACAATTTATGCTGGGGACGTTGTGGGGTAAAGGGAACACTTTTGCATTTCTGGTGGGAATGTAAGCTGGTACAGCTCCTTTGGGTGCCATTGTGGTGATTTCTCAGAAAATTAGAAAACAACCTTCCTCAAGACCCATTAACACCACTTTTGGTATATATCCAAAGGATACTCAACTGTGCCACAAGGACATGTGTTCAACTATGTATATAGCAATATTGTTTGTCAGAGCCAGAACCTAGAAACAACTTAAATGTCCCTTAGCTGAAGAATGGATAACGAATATGTGGTAAATTTACACAATGGAGTACTACACAGCAGAAAAAAAATAATGACATCTTCAATTTTGCAGGAAAAAGAATGGAGCTAGAAAACATAATTTTGAGTGAGTTAACTCAGACACAAAAAGACAATTATCACATGAAGTCACTCATAAGTGGTTTTTAAACATAAATCAAAGAAAACCAGCCTACAAATCACAATCCCAGAGAACTTAGACAACAATAAGGACACTAAGAGAGACTTACATAGATCTAATCTACATGGAAAGTAGAAAAAGACAAGATCTCCTGAGTAAACTGGGAGCATGGGGACTTTGGGAGAGGTTTGAAGGGGTGGGGGAAGCGAGGAGGGTAGCAGAGAACAATGTAGAGCTTAATAAAAATGAATTTTAAAAGTTTTATAATTTGAAGACTGTTTTTTCCCAGAATTTCAATTCATATTTGTTTAAAAATTACTGGGCCAGGAAATAATATTAGATTTCAATGTACATATAACTTCTGTGTAGTTAAAAACCTATTCAGATATTTCTGAGAGGGGTATATGTTCAAAAATTTCATCAGAGTTATCATTTCATCACCTCATTAAGTCTCAATTTGTAATAATGTTATATAAAGGAGACAGAAAATAATTAAATTTAGTTATTAATACCTGAGCATAGTCCATTTTGATTTTGTAAGAATTAAACATCAAACATCATCTATGCATCATAATGGTATTTTAAAAATTATGAAGAATAGAATACACATTAAAATATTCTATGTGGAAGCACTGAACATATTCAATGATCATTTAATACCTAAAAATGATTTCATCTTCTCTGTGATATTCATATAATTGTTTACACCTTCATGCAGCATAATATATCATTTAAAGCTCCCTAGTGGAATTTGTAATGTTTCCCATTGTGTTAAGTGATGTTCTCCTTTTGAGCAAGCTGTGCAATAATTATGCACATTCTTTATGCCAATTATCTCTCAATAACTGGCATAAAGTATAACTGTGCCTGAACTACACTGTGTATTAAATTAGTATAAGAAGAGGATACCAAGTAATCTTCAAAAGAACTAGGGAACCACACCAGGTTTCAATGTTTGCATTTGACATGTACACACAGATTCACATGTGGTAAAGATTGTATCAGGGATACTCTTTAGTGTATGATTTGAAATTTAATAGCCAATTGATTGATTTGTATTAATATGATATTTTCATAGAAAATGCCATTCGGAGTCAACTACTAACATGACATTAATTCTATGTTAAATTGTTTCTTTCTAAATTTTCTGGATGTTTCTAAGAGGATAGACTACAACCTGGACACATCAATAAGCATATAAGGACACTATCTCAGATGAATGAATGAATGAATGAATAAATAAATGCCATTATTATATTAACCAAGCCATTTCATTGGGCATGTAGGAACATAGATACTTGGTATCCATTGAGAACTGCCTGAAGAGATTCTGAGAAACAACAGAGGACAAAGATGAAGCATTCCCTGCTGCTCTCTGAAGTTTAGCAGATCTATAGGAGCAATCTGTTTCAGAAGACAGGGTGAAAAACTAAGAAACTTTTGCTTACACATCTGTGTAACTTGAGAAAGTTGGAAGTCAGATGTTTCTCATAAGTGAGCTTCATGGGTTGAAATTAGGAAAATTACATTTTAAAAGTTGGGACCCATTAGAAAATAGCCAAACTTTTCTCCCTTACAGATTGTAAGTCTAATTCTAAAATAAATAACCAAGCAAAGCTCAGAATTATCATATGTTTGTTAGACAGATAACATTATTGGATGATTATATTAACAGATTTTTTATAGAGGTAGAGTGATCAATATGTTAGGCAAGATACATAGATAAATGATTAATAGATATATGGATGGATAGATAGATAGATAGATAGATAGATAGATAGGATAAAGATTGGAGGACAGAAGGAGGGAGAAATGAAAAAAGGATGACAGTTGTCTATTATCTAGGCAAAGAAAATACTGGATTTTTTTTTTTTAGTAAGAGTGTCAAGATAAATGAAAAAGGAATGCAATCATGCTTTCAATTCAAAACAAGAGTGTGATACAGTTTATAAAATGAATCAGCATTCCCAGTCTTATTTTTGTGTATGTATTTATACAAACATTTACATTAAATAGAAGTACACACACTTAATCAAAAGATACACATGTTTATATATTTGAGAGAAAGAAAGAAAGAAAGAAAGAAAGAAAGAAAGAAAGAAAGAAAAAGTAAAACACAATTCTCAAAATCTAAAAATGACAAAATGTCTAACTGAAATAGAATGTATATATTTTGATATACCTACGTACCAAGAAGCTGTAGCAATGACAATGGATGAATGATTTTATAGGCAACAGCATGAATGGATCACAAATACATACTAGATATTAAAAAAAAACTATAGAAATTAAAAATTGCCAAATCAAATACTATTTAATAGGAGAATGATGAGGACACAGAGGAAGTTCCTGAGGAATCACTTTCTACTTTATCCATGGGTGATGGTTTATTAGCTTTATGAATATTTAGCGGTACAAACATTGATAGATTATGGACTTCAGACATATTACTTACCAAAACGCTAATTGTTTAGTAATTTTATCTTTGTAATTTTTTAGAAATTTTATCTTTTTATTCTTTTAAACTACTATGGTTTTAATTTATTTAACTTTAAAAAATAGTTTTATTTACCTTTCAGGAGAAATCTATTACAATATTTCCTGTCTGTCTACTTTTACTCTCAACTTATGGGGGTAGCTTCTCATTTTGTCTTTACAATTGTCATTATTCTAAATGACAATTAAATCTGTAACTGGAAGCTATAATACAAATACAAAGGACCTGTAACGTAAAAACGAAGCTAAAAATATTAATGAAATGAAATAAAAATAAAAATACAAAATTGATAATTTTTTCAAAAGAAGAGCCCTGGATTGACGTTATGATAGAAGGAACCTCCAAGATATCTCAGTTCATTTTCTGTTGGCTATCTACTGCTGTACATAAAGCCTACTTATGAGTAAGTACATGAGAGAATTGTCTTTCTGGAACTGGGTTACCTCACTCAAAATGATGTTTTCTAGCTTCATCACTTTTCCTGCAAAATTCAAGATATCGTTATTTTTTTCTGCTGCATATTATTCCATTGTGTAAAGCCTACCCTTAAGCCTACCTCTTTCCTTGTGAGATTCATTTGGAGGGACCTAAATTTTTATTTTCAAGTGGTTATCAATTAGAGATTGTGTCTGTGTTGGGAGGCATGTGTACACCTCACCAGTCGGCTTTAGGACCCCATCTGGTGTAGACCTGTGCAGGCCTTGTGCAAGCTCCCTTAGTCACCGTGATCTCGTATGTCCATCAGTCTTGTCAGTTTAGAGGGCCTTCTTTTCATGCTGTCTTCCATTCCTTCTCTTTCCTCTTCTTCAGGGTTCTCAAAGTTATGAGGGGAGGGATTTGGTGGAGTCGTCAATTTGGACTGAGTGTTCCAAGACCTCTCACTCTCTAAGTAATATTTGCCTGTGGGTCTCTGGATTTGAACAACTTCTGCTTTAATCACATTTAAGAAGGCTTTTCAAAGATACTGCATACTATATTCGCATCTTTTAAAAGAAAACAGAAATATAAATGGTATGTATTGAAAAGCTTCAACAAATCTATTTTAAAATATTTTTAAAGTGTTTAAATGTAAGTGAATATGATATAGAGAGTTAGCTTCCAAATGTATGTCATTTATCTGTAACGATACCTGAAGCTAGCTGTACTTTAAATAAATACAGAAATATAATGACAAGTATTAAATTTTTCCTTCCAAATCTTTTGTGATTCCTACTTATATTTTTTGAAGCTGTTTTCTTTGTTTTAGGCAGGCAAGATGATATCATTGTCTTTCTTGAGGAATTCTTACATGTATTTTATTAGTTTTATAGAACTCATTAATATTTTTATCTTGGCTGCATGTGAATTCTTATTAGGTTCAAAGGAAGCTGCTTTGCATTCATCACAGTGATTACGTAAAGGAAAGTGGAAAGTAACTCAGTGGTGCTCACATAAATGTTAACTTTCAAAACTAATTGTCAGCCACAAAAGTTAGCTTTGTGCTTTATGCTATATGAAGATGGAAAAGAATCTAACCCATAAACACTATTACCTATTTACATGTGTCTGCCTGCCTGTCTGTCTGTCTCTCTTTCTGTCTGTCTACCTAACTACCTACCTGTCACCTATTCATTTTCTTCCTGACAATAAATTGCCACATAGGCTGGACTTTGTTACAATAACACCTTATAAGTTATTCACCCAAAATAATTACTAAACAACATTGAACTCTAAAAAACAAATTGATTGTATGTTTTTTTCAAGTCATAACAATTTTGCCCTCTAAGTCCTTTCATAATAATTATTTTTAGCCAATCTCATTCATTGAAAAAACAGTTACTAAATATCTACTTACGAGTAGAACAGAGCCTAACACATAGAAGATACCAAGCCACTCATAGTTGAATAGCTGAGTGGATATTAAATGAACAAATAAAGAAAACCCAAATATACTGGTGAGTACTGAAGATACACATATCAATCAGTCAGATATAGTCTGGAGTGGTGGAAGTTATCAGACAGGGTAATCACTAGGCTAATAATAGAATATGTATATTGACAGACAAAATTTTTTAAAACGAAAATGCATGCTATGCATTTTACACGCAGAAATTAACCATCTATTATCTAGTATTTACTGTGCAGCTACTTTGTTTTGGTACTATATGTTCCCTATATGAAGTTTTGGCTGAAAATATGACCCTCAGATCAATTAAGGTATTTCTTTCAATGATACTTTTAAAAGAATTGTTAGCATGTATTGACAGATTAAAGTAATGGGTTTCATCCTGGCATTTTTCTACATGAATGTGATATACTGTGAGCGTATCCACCCGTAATTTCTCCTTTCTTCTACTCCATTCTTCCACTAGTCTTCTTCTACTTCAGAGATAGCAACCCCCCTGTGTTCACATTTTAAATGTTTATTTTCACACTAATGGACATCAGATATTATCTGCTTGTTGATAGTACTAAAATAGAGATATATGATAATAAACTTAGTTTCTCACTTGGTTTTTGATATTAGGAGTTGTTTTTAATCACCTTAAATGCCTGGCCTTCTTTGAATTTTTCACCTTTGAATATGTCATAGCAAGTTACAACATGCTTTAAAAGTACGCTGAAGACAAAATAAGCAATGACAAGATATTTAATAATATGTACTGCAGCAAGTCCACAGGAGTTTATAGACTCCTCATGGCCTGAATCTCAAGGATAATTCTCCAGAATCCAACCCTTCTCAATTATTCTTCCATTGTCAACTTCTAGTCAATCTTATTTTTAAAGAGTTTTGGGGAATTGAGGAGCTAGTGTCATTTTCTATCTTAAATAAGAAATCATGAATGTAATGCTTGGATATTTGAGCCTTTGTAAGAATCTTTAAACAAACTTTAAACTTCATAGTTTCTCCTTTTCCAACAGACTGGGTCAGTATCTTCCTGTTGCAGAAACCAAGAAGAGTCTACCATGCTATGGCTTTCTCTTAACACACTCATAGAGCTCTGTTAATAACACCTCAGGTTCCCAGATTTCCTGATTCTTACATTTTAAAGGGGGCACAGTGAGCTTGACCGCTCTCCATACCTTGTGTGGCTCCGTAATTCACTAAAACACAGCATCTCGCTGCGAAAATACATGCCATAAAATTCTTGTTTTTAAATATTCAGAGTGAATATTTCTGAATTTATTATCAAGTTGCTCCATTGAATACTAATAATATGAACTCTGTGGGATATGACCTAAATTATTCATGGAAGTGGCATCTATAATGCATCGCTGGCGAATGTGCTAGGCAGTGTATTTTCACCTAGCAGTGTGATGGCGTCTGACAAATCCTCCTTCTCCGGGTAACTTGAAATGAGATGCTCTAGGCACCCCTTTCTTTTAACAACTCCTCTTCTGATATCCACCTTTATAGCCAAGTTTCTCAAATCTATGTCAAACCCCTTGTCTTCGGGGAGCCAATTCACCAGCATCAGACCTTCATAGTTTCAAATGAATTGGAAAGGCTGGAAGGTGAGAGGACTTTGCAGAGGGGAGAAAAGAATGTGACATAAATCACCAGCGAGAAGTCAAACCCATCCTAACAAGGGGGAGCACAGCCACTCCAGAGCAAAGAGATGAAATGAGCGCACTAAGTGGGTAATTCATCTTTTTTAGGGGAAAATGCTCTGTTTGGTATGAGTTGAAGCTCTGCATAAAAACCTGTCATTAGGAAGATGCCAAAACCTTTTAAATAAAAGTGTAGGGATTAAGGGTAACCAAATCAGGACCCACGAGTAATTTGCAGATGAAGGCATTCTTTCTACACTCGGAAGGCAGCTGTTTAGAAATCGTTTTAGAATTTATGTTCCTAGGTGAGTATTCTTGGTCATATTTCTAAACACTGTTATTTACACTAGATGAAAAATGTATTTATGTTTAACTTGTATATACTCACTATGCAAAATCGTGGCTTTCATTTCAAAGTTTTCATAAATGTCTGACATGTACTTTCTTCAATTCCAAACCTCTGCCCATTGTTACTCTCCCTTGGCACTCCTATTCTTGCCTAGAGACATAGATTTTGCAGATATCTCTCACTATGTGTAGAGGTGCACAGCTTGTAGAACAATCCCATGTTTGTTCCACAGTTTATTTAAAAGTTCAGAGTAAAATGCTCAACCCAATTCATAGGGTAATAAGTCAAGAAGTGGAGGGCTTTGACTTTTCTAAAACAATTTGCTAAGGCCTGCCAAAAGAAAACAATTTCAAGAGAATATTGTATTTTAGGTAATATTTTTTCTTTTTTTTTTTTTTCGAGACAGGGTTTCTCTGTGGTTTTGGAGCCTGTCAGGAACTAGCTCTTGTAGACCAGGATGGTCTCGGAGAATACTGTATTTTAATGTGAATGAGTGTCCTGCCACATGTGTCCATTGCCTGCAGGGATCTTAGGAAGGCATCAAACCATTAGGAAATGGAGTTACAGAAGGTTGTGAGCTGCCATATTAGTTCTGGAAGCTCAAACCAAAGTTGTCTGCAAGGCCAGCAAGTGATTTTAACCACTGAGTCATCTCTCAGCCCTTTGCAACACAGTTTTACCGTCATTCCTATGAATAAAAGCAGAGGTGTTGTTTCTAAAACCCACTGCAATTTGATCCACTGATTTTAAGAGCCATTTTTAGATAGTGATTACCCTGGCTGAATCAGTCATTTCACTTCTTAGACTTGTTAGATATGATTTAATAAACCAAATGTTTCATAGCATCATTATTTATTATTATATATTTTAGAAAATGCTATGTTTTCAATAGTAGTAAATGGGGGATTGAACACCACAAAAGAAACGGTTCTGCAATTATGGAAAATATTGAAAGTAACAATTTCAAAATTTGAAAGTGATCATGGAAGACTGTGTCTCAAGTATGTAAAAATATACAAATGTTATATAGAAAATGAAAACTAGGACTCAACTGTTCTTAAAGTGTAGAAAATGTTGATATTTTAGTTTTATGGTGTGTTACTCTCATGTTTCTTAAGGGAATATGAAGAAATTGAACTCTCAATTAACTCACTTTGACATAAATGCAGTTTTATTATTTGAAATATATGTGCTTGATGATGTAGGAGAAAAAATACACTAAATCTGATTGAACATAGAAGTGAATTAAGTATTTATTCATTTAACTTTTCTAAAATACTTAATAGTGTTTCTATTGATTATTTAAGAACTCCATATAGCATATTTTGATCATATTCCATTTTCTAGTTTCTCCCAGAACTTCCCCCATCTTCCTAACCCTTGAGGGGAAAGGAGTAACAGAGGCATCTAAATTAGGACTGAAGATTCCAAAATCTTTTCTTCTCTAGACATTAACCAGCTATAGGTTTGTAGTTGGATTTTTTTTATTCTTTGGGGGACCACCACCAGCTCCAAAATAAATACATGGGGATTTATTCTTATTTATGAATGTCCATCCTTAGCTTGGCTTGTTTCTAGCTAGCTTTTGTTAACTTAATTTACTCCTGTCTTCTTTTTCTACTTTTTGTCTCTGGGCCTTTTAAATTTCTTTAGTCTCTCTCTCTCTCTCTCTCTCTCTCTCTCTCTCTCTCTCTCTCTCTCTCTCTCTCTCTCTTTTCTTTTCTTCTCCATGACTGATTGTATGGCTGAGTGGTGAGACCCTGGCATCCTCCTCTCCCCCCTTTCTCACTCGTAGCTCTTCTTCTGAGCCAGATTTCTGTTCCTATTGATTCTTTCTGCTTGGTAGCCCCACCTATCACTCTCTTTTGCCTAGCTATTGGCCATTCAGCTCTTTGTTAGACCAGTTGGGTGTTTTATACAAGTAAACTAACACAGCTTTACAGAGTTAAACAAATGCAAGATAAAAAAAAATGCAACGTGTCTTTGCATCATTAAACTAATATTTCACAACAAGGCTTCTGTGTTAATTAATGTCTACTGTGAGAAGAAGCTTCTCTGATGAGTGTTGAGTGATATACTGATCTGTTGGTATAAAAATATGCCATTAGGAGACATTTTCTATAGTTGTATTCTGATTTTGTTTTACGATATTGGTGTATTTTTACTATATTCATTTGATAGAAAAAAATAGTATGTTTCACCCTAGATTTGTAACTTATATAGTCTTAGGTTCTTGGCCTTATTAGCAGTGTTAGGTATTGGCTCCATCTCATGAAGCAGGCCTTAAATCCAATAATAAGTGGTTAGTTATTCCAATAGCATTCAATTTGCTATTATACCAATGGGTACAACATGTAGGCATCTTGGTTTTATTTTTGCTCATAATGCTTATAGCTGGATGAAAATTATAATTACTTTTCTCCTCCAGTAATGTGGTAGTATATATAGGACCTTCCAGCACTGTGACTGCTTTAGACAATAGGGATGAAGTATCCAGCCTAGTATCAGTTAGATTTCATATTCTGTGACATAAATATGTATTTCCAGCAACAGGATCTGATTATCAAAATGTGGAAGGTAACCAAAATCCTTACCAATAGCCTGTAATGTTTGGTGTGGTGATCTATTTAAACCCTTTTGCCAACAACTCAAACAGATGTAATCCATTACCGTTACTGGGAATTTTACTAGGCAGCATATATGTCTAGTTTTAATAAAGTTTAAAACAGAATCACACTATTTTACTTGTAGGTAGGAAACCTAATCCTGGAGAGTCAAAACAGCTGTTTTAACATTTAGAAGTCAGAAGTAGAGGTTTACACCTGTGTCACTCAAACATTCTACTCTACCCAAACCCTTTCTATCTCACCAAGTGCAATCTCAGAAACAGTTGCAGTAGCTTTTGTATGAGGATCAGTAGAAACCAGAACCATTAGGTCATAAAGAGAGAAGTGATGGGGCATCAGAATGTTGTCAATGGATAAGTTTTGCTGACTCAGAACAAAAATTTATCATAATTATCTATTCTGACTGATGATATTTTATAAAAATTCAGGCATTCTGTAAAATCAAACCAGATACTTTAATTCACAGTTAAACTTCAGGAACAAACTCTCTATGTTGCATTGAGAAGAAAAGTACATGAAGTTCAGATTAAGTATGCTAGCTGGTACCTGGGGGGACCTTCTTCATCTAATGTCAGGGGAGATTTCTAGTATACTGGAACCCTGCCTTTTAGGACTTATTACTTGGCAATAATAAAGGGTAGAAAAATCACAAATATGCTACCAATTTTGCACAGAGCAGGATTGCATTCTTTAAAATGTGTGTTTGCAGATATTTAGGGTTTTTTTTTTTCTTTTCTTGCTTATGCCTTGATAATGCTGAAGCAAGCATGTGTAGCCTGCAAATAGTGGTTATGTTGAACTTGTCCATACTGGGTTTCATGGTCTAAGTTGATGAGATCTTCCTCAAGAGTGTGCCAGATCTCATTACAGATGTTGGCTGGGAACCGAACTCGGAACTTTTTGAAGGACAGGCAGTGATTTTAACTGCTGAGCCATTTACCTTGAACAAATAATAATATCCTTTAGAGTGATACATGCAATCTAACTCAAGTGTCATCAGTGAGGAAAGAGAGATATTATCTCTAAGTAGACACTCAAGAGCTGGGCCTTCCAGTAGTTAACACCTGCAGTGCCTACTTAGGTCTGGGAGAGAGCTCTTCTACTTGTGATCTCAAGACCTGGCATTTTCTGGAGACATGAGACACAGGGATGTCAGATCCAAGAATTAAATTTCTCTAGGTCTGTTTTACATGAGTTGGTTTTTATCTTGTCAACAATCAAGGTGGGACTCAGGGAACATTATTTTATTCAAGTTTTGTGGGAATTTCTCCTTCTCCTCAAAGACACTACCTTTCTCAAAAGGCCCCTTGGGAGCAGCATAAAGGAATAAGGTTGGGTCTGGCTTACCTCACTCAGGATAGTGTTTTCTATTTCCATTCATTTGTATGCAAAATTCAAGAAGTCATTGTTTTTTTACCGCTGAGTAGTACTCTAATATGTATATATTCCACACTTTCTTCATCCATTCTTCCATTGAAGGGCATCTAGGTTGTTTCCAGGTTCTGGCTATTATAAACAATGCTGCTATGAACATAGTTGAGCATATACTTTTGTTGTATGATAGGGTATCTCTTGGGTATATTCCCAAGAGGTAAGCCAGACCCAAAAAGAGGAACATGGGATGTACTCACTCATGGTTTCTAGCCATAAATAAAGGACATTGAGCCTATAATTCGCGATCCTAGAGAAGCAAAATAAGAAGGAGAACCCCCCCAAAAAATATATAGGCATACTCCTGAATATTAACCTTCATCAGGCGATGAAAGGAGACAGAGACAGAGACCCACATTGGAGCACCGGACTGAAATCCCAAGGTCCAAATCAGGAGCAGAAGGAGAGAGAGCACGAGCAAGGAACTCAGGACCGCGAGGGGTGCACCCACACACTGAGACAATGGGATGTTCTATTGGGAACTCACCAAGGCCAGCTGGCCTGGGTCTGAAAAAGCATGGGATAAAAGGTGGGTGGTCCTTGGACTTCCCACAGGGCAGGGAACCCTGATTGATTTTCGGGCTGACGAGGGAGGGGGAATTGACTGGGGGAGGGGACGGGAAATGAGAGGCCATGGCGGGGAGTAGGCAGAAATCTTAAATAAATAAATAAATAAATAAATAAATAAATAAATGGAATAAGGTTGGATACGTGAAATCTGATCTCATTACATCACCAGTGAAAAAACTGTGTTATATAAGAGTCCAGAGACAAAAGATGGTTCTAAAGTGATGTCACTGTGTATTGAGTTAGAGGGGGCGGGGAATAAAACAATGCTGTGCTTCACGAGTTATTTGTTTTTCTCATGGGAGGAGAACAGTTTCAAACCTCGCAAAAGCTTTCAGAGTGAATTATGGATAATTTAATACATTATTCAGCTTTGTTTCCCTGAAAGAAAATTTGAAAAAAAAAGTAGAACTTGTGAAATTCAGTTACTACATGGGTGTCTTAGGTGTTAATGATATAGGTGATCATAATTAACATGCATATTTAATGGTGACAAAAGAATAATCAATTTCTTAGTATTTTCTTCAGTTCTTTCACCACCTCCATAGCCTGCAATCAAAATGTATTCACATATGTCTAATAGGACATTTTTGTGTTTTAAAATCATAATCCATAACTATAAATTTCTAGTTTGAGGATATATGCTCCAACTTCTAACTAAAATTATTTAATATGAAAATTCTGGTAGAGGAGGTCTTTATTAAATATCTAATTTGGAAAAAAATTACAAAGAAAATACTTCTAAATAAATAGAATACAATGTCTAGTTTCCATAAAGTTTATCTCTAGACTTTGCCATTTCCTTGTAGCTCACCTAAATCTGCAATTGAAATAATTTATATAATCTGCTTCAGGAAAAAAATAGTTTTGAATAATTTTCACCTAATTCCTTTCAGGGGTTTAATTCAGTTTATTGAGCTAATTATATCCTGAGATTCAAATGATTTGGTTTCAGAACTGCAGGTATTTGATGCACAAAAATCCAAATCATGGGGTAAGTGCTCGATTTAAAAAGGAAAGGAAAACGTAACCATAATTAAAAGAAACTATTGCCTAGCACAATGAAATGCTATGTGTTCAAAAGATATTATTGAAGTTTAATTAATTCAAAAGGCTTTTCTTTGCAAATCTTATTTCCAGTTAGATGCTGTGATGAGGATCTTCTCTCCAGGATTCATCATGTTAAGTTAATTCCATTTAGCTGAAGTTTGAATTTCTATACTCAATATAGTTATTCCTGGTCTTTTTAAAATTAGGCTTGAGTCGGCATTTTCTATAAATATTTTTTTTCTTTCTTTTGTATGTGGGGATTTTTGATATGTGCAAAAGCACATCTACTGATTTTCACGAAATATCTGCATTTCTGTAAATTTCTAAAATGGTAGCAAGTCACCTTATTTCAGTACAGCCACAGGTAATTAATCTAAGAATATGCTTAACATTTGTGTATAATAAATTTACATATATATGTATATGATGTGAGTGTAAGTGCATGCAACACACATCATGTTTCCCTGCTTTTATTGATTACAGGCTTCCTTCAAAGCTCAGGTTAGACCAATCTTACTGTAGAAGCTAAGGCCAGAGCGTCCTTAGTCATACTAACAGCTTCTATATGACCTATCCTGTAACAGTTGCAAATCTATGTCTATGAGGATAGGTACAGTAAAACTAGTGAGGCAACATCTCTTTCCACTCAACTAAGGGCAAGAACAAAGGCTAGAGCAAAATGAATTGTCCCAAATAAAGCTACAAGGCAATTGTCATCAGGAGAAGAATCTGGAAAATCTGTGGTTATCCCACTACAAATTAGAGTGTTTGCATTTAACATACAACCTACCCTCCCAGCGATCAGTCTTATTCACAGCCCTTTTGCCTCCTTTCTGTGCTTATGAATTTTTTTTAATTTGAAATTCCAGCTGACTTTGGGTTTCTTTCAGGACAACCAGCCAATATAAAGCCTAGATTTATATGTCCTGGCTCTGAGCTCACAGGTGTCTTGCTGGTGATAATCAGAAGTATTTACAACCTTCTCTGTCAAATGTGGCGCATTATTACCTGCAAACTGCCAGATGCATTGTTTAAAGTTTCCAGATGGAGCCACGTTCAGCTGCTGTTAGGATAATTTCGTGGTACGTGCTATCCCATCATTGTTCAGAAATTTTATCTCCAGGTGGCAATGTCTTTTTTATCCAAAGCAGTTCAAGGAAGCCAAGAATGGTATCCAGAAAGTGGATTGCTATGGTGCTAAGGGATCAAGGGGTAGAGAAAATGCCACCCATTCCTTGGAAAGTAAAGGCCACATTTATCCAGAGTGCAGAATGAGAGGGGTCAAGGCTGAGTTTAAAACGCTGTCATATTGATCCTCACCACCATGGGGTAAAACAGTCCTGGACACTACATGTGGGCTCTCTTAGTTTTGGAAAATTTTTTCTTATTCACTTTTCCCATAGCAATGCTCATCCCATCAGAGGTAGCTTCCCTCAATACACTTGGCAATGTAGCCTCTCTCTTTAACACAGAATAGACAGCCCCAATTTAATGTTCAATTAAAAACACATTTCTAGTCCTGTGATCATTTTTTAATTAATTTTACTCTATGAAGACCTATAAAAATAAGGTACAGGAGGAAAGTATGGACAGCAGACCTATTTGGTGAGCTTCTGAAATATATATCAATAATGTATTCATGTGTTCATCAATAATATATTCAAATGTTCAGGGATTTGGTTCATTGATTTCTCATCTTGGAATGTGATGAGAAATTCTTACAGTTTCTTATTCTTTATAGAGTATCTAATTTCCAATGAATGTAGTACTTAAATTTTAAGACTTTGAAAGGTGGGCGCAAGCAGAGCTATAATTTAAATCCCTTTTCAAAAATGTGGTCACTGCAAAAGCTAAATTGCACATTAAGAACAGTATTCACGATCTACATGGAAGGGCATCTGCTGCCCCCATTGTCTGAGCCTCCTGCCCTGACTTCCTGGACTGAAGCAGCATCTCTGACTAGCCTTGTGGAGATACCCACAGACAACTTTGTAGTGGCTTTCATGAATGCTTAGTGCCAAAGTCATGCTCAAATTGTGAAAGTGTGCATTCACTGGAAAAGCAGATTATGGAAACAGATACCTGGGATTAAGTGGAACATTGGGGAGGCCCAATTGATAGGTAGTAAAGAGACAGGTGGCGAGAACTGGAATTTTGCGGCTGGGAACTGACAGAAACAATCTGTTCAGCTGAGTGTCTGTCTCATACTCTTGGAATCTATTATACAGTCTGGTTATCCTGAGCACTAGGCTTTTACTCTTCTTCTCTGAGAGTTGACCCATGTGTTCCTGATGTCCCACATAATGTACTTTCTGTTGTTGGGATAGCCTGAGTAAATCTAACCGAATAGCTGTGCTTAAACCCATGTAATGGAACCTCACCTCCCATTGTTCTTTATTAACAATAAATCTGGTAGCACAATGTGGAAAATGATCGGCTAGACACAATTAAACCATAGAATTTTATGGTAAGTATTCATGTTTTCTTTTCAGCAGAGTTGGAATGTTCTGTATGGGAAGGGTGAGAGTTGGTATTGCTTCCCAGATTCAGGCAAGGAGCCTGTACGTTTGTTCCTTTCCTCTGTTTCCTTCTTCCTCAACCTTCCTCCTTTCAGTCCTTTTGTCATCATTTCCTTCTCCTTTTCCCCTAATTTCTCTCTCTTCTTCCTCCTTTCCTGACCCTGATCATATCTTTGCAGTCAATAGCATATTATTCAAATGTTGTACAATTCAAGATACTATCCCTAACCATATTTCCTCTAGAACAATAATGCAGAAAATAGTTAAAGCAAGATTGATTCCATGAGGGGATAATGATGGAAGATAACAGGTAAACATCACCAAAGTGACATATATGTGTGTGTCTGTGTACATACATATGAATGTCATAATGAAACCCATTATAGTTTACTATATTTTCTAATTGGAAATACTTAGTCTTGTAAAAATAGTATAAAGATGTTCCGTTTCTGTTTTAATTTTTATTTTCAAAAGTGTTTTACTAAAGAATATTTAAAGCATACATAACTAGACAATAAAATCATGAACATTCATATCCAAAGCTACATTTAATAATTAACAACATTGTCCTAGAGGGAGCTTCAAATATTTAGACTTGAAAATTCTTTGGGTAGCTGGAGAAATGGCTAAGTTGCTCTTCCAGAAGACCCGAGCTTGATTCCTATCACCTTTATAGTGTTTCACAGCTGTCCGCACCAGCAGTTGCAGGAAAGTTCTTTATCCATCAAGGGCACATGATGTGTGGACATACACAGAGGCACAACTTCCATACACAATAAATAAAAACAAAGGTAAATTGCTTTAAACAATGTGTGAACTGCAGACACTGTGAGTTCCCTTCAGATGGCCCCCTCTCTTGTTCTCTGACCTTTGATCCCTCACACTCCTTCTGCCTGCCTTAATCATCCTGCAGAGAGGCTGGTGACCATGCAAGTCTTGAAGATTCCATGAGACTTATCCTCATGCATTTTAGAAGTTAAGAGTATATTGCCATCTATTGTTTGCAGATATTGTCAATGAAGATTTGATTTTGGTGCCATAACTTTTCTGTCATTTTATGGAATCATATGAGGACTTAAATGGGGTTAATTAAAATTTTCAGTTAGCATCAAAGTGATCGATTTCACTTTTACATATCCATACATTTATATCTTTAAATTTTGCTTATTTTAATTTCCACATCCCCCTCCATAGTCTTTTTCCTCCCAACCAACAAGTCTGTCCTCAAACTCAGAGATCAAGTGCTGGGATTAAAGGCGTGTGCCACCACCACCCGGCCTCCATGCTGATTTCATGTCATAAATATTTAATTTCTCTCTTTTATTCTCCTCTTCCCATTTAGATCCTTGTATACTCTACTTTGGTCCATTTTCTGCCTTTATGTCTCTTTATATATATTATTTTAAGGATATTTCATATTCATAAATTAGCTTGTATATTTCCATGTTTCATTCTTTTCAAATTATTCTCCAGAGCTAATTATTACATATTAATTATGAATATGGTAAAATTAGTTCATACTACCTTTGACATGTGTGCCTGACTTTTGGTAACATATTTGAAATCCTTGCAAACATTACAGTTACCTGCGAAGAAAATCAGTATATATCTAAGTTCTAGATGTGTATAAAAATTATCTGCAAAGAGAAAAGCATTCTTAAAAATCCTAAGATAGTTACCATACTCTACCAACTTTGTATTAAAATTATAGTGACAAGGTCAAAAATTATCTGTAATGAGAAAAAAAAATCTTAACAATCATAAGATAGTTACTGTTTTCTAACATCTTTATATTAAAATTTTAGTGACAAGGTCAAAAACTCAACAGAGGCAAGTTATCTTGCAAGAACAGCTTATCACTGTAAGTTATATTAATTAATTTGGAGGCACATTAGTATGTAGCTCACACCTAATCTCTAATTTAGAACTCTGTGCAATTAAAACGAAATAATTCATAAAGTATCACTTAAAAATTTTATAAAGAAATAAATCTCTGTAAGGTTTTAAGTTCAGACTAATTAAAAATGGTTTATTCCATGCCTAGGCTAATCACTGAAACTTAGAATCTACGGAGACATTACGGAGATAATAAGTTTATTGTAAGTCAGGGTAAATTGGTGGTAAATTCATTAAACATTTATTAGTCCAGTTGATATTGTGCTGGGCTACCGGTTGGTCACTTGACAGGAATTGCGGAGGAAGGAATTTCAGTTGGTTTGTATGCATTTCTCTGGGGTGTTTTTTGACAAAGGATGGGTGTGGAAGAGACCACTCCCTATGGGCAGCGCTGCCTCTGGGGATGTAGTCCTAGGTTTTATGAGAAAGCACGCTGAGCAAGCCAGGGAAAGTAACTAGCAGGCAGAACTCCTCCATGGGCTCTGTTCAGTTCATTCCTCCAGTTTTTTGTCTTGAGTTCCTGCGTAAATTTCCCTTCATAATGGACTACGATAACGAATTGTAATAAACCCTTTTCCTCAAGGTTGCTTTTGACATTGATGTTTATCATAGCCACAGAGCAGCAAATTGGGTTATAAATATAATTGAAGTTACCATGTAAGTTCATCTCTGTCTCACTGATTTAATTAATCTTCGCTGTTGCTTATACAAATATCTGGGATTGGCTCATGTGTACTTTTATTTCTACGTTGGCTAGCCAGTATCCCTCAGCAATACCCAGGCATTAAGTATCCAAATTTGATGTTAAATGAAAGAATAAATTGGAGCTGGGTGGTGGTGGCACACGCCTTTGATTTCAGTATTTAGGAGGCAGAGGCAAGCAGATCTCTGTGAGTTCAAGGCCAGCCTGGTCTACGAGAGCTAGTTCCGGGACAGAGAAACCCTTCCTCGAAAATAAGAAAGGAAGGAAGGAAGGAAGGAAGGAAGGAAGGAAGGAAGGAAGGAAGCAAGGAAGGAAGCAAGGAAGGAAGGAAGGAAGGAAAGAATTGTAAGAATTTGGAGAGTTACTTTTAATAATTAACAATTATTTATTTCCTTTAGCTTCAAGACTGTTATCACCCCTGTTTTGGCAGCACAACTAGGGTCTTGATCGCTGTGTTTCTGATTTCAGCATTGTTTCAGTTCATAAGATCAAATCTATGTGTACTCATAGAGTCGTCCTACGGGTTTGCTTTAGTGACATAAAAACTAAACAGACAGGTTTAATTCCATCATAGTTTCTCCTCAAACAAGAAGGGGATTGATCTCTTTTAAACTAGGCTTACTTGATCTCAATAGTTAAACGAGGCAATACTGAGGTCAATTTGCCCCCCCCCACACACACACACCTGGAAAACACATAACTAGAAAACATCTGCTAAAGCCAGCTTAGGAGAGTTCTCAGGAGCAGATTTTTCAGTTTTTTGGACTATTGAGAACCATGTATCTTCTATGCAAGGTAGAAATATTTACAACATAAAAATTGACAAATTCAACAAAAAAAAAAATCATGGCCACCCAAGACAACAGTTTCTCAGACCATCACAGAGCATATAGTCCTTTCTGTGCCTGTCTTCTGGAAACTTTTACATTGGTACAACTGTTCATGAAATGAATGAATATTAGAATTAGCTTCTTAAAGATCAACAAGTACCCTAAAACCTGAGCTATTACCTTCATAGTTCATAATATTCCCAGAGATCATTCTTTAAAACCTCTAAATATTCCTACAATAATAAAATGTACTTGAAATAAGGGCTGGAGAGATGGCCCCACAGTGAAGAGCACTGGCTGCTCTTCCAGGAAACACAGGTTTGCTTCCCAATACTCACATGGCAGCTCACAACTTCTGTAACTCCAATCCCAGGGGACCAGATACTTTCTCTTAACCTCCTCTGGCATTGAATACATGTGGTACACAGACATATGCACATTTAAAACACCCATGCACATAAAATAAAAATAAGTAAAATCTCAATTAATGAAAGTAAACTTTTGTATTAATTAAATGGAGCTGTCTTTTGGTATTTTTGACACACCCGGCTCCAACATGAAAGACAGGAGACACAAGTCACGAAAGGACAGGACACATGTAACCCTAAGTCCCAACACTGTTGATAATACATGCCATCAATGGTAATGTTTATCCTCCAAAACCATAAATCTTGCGAATCACTCTGTTAGAGAAATAAAAGTGTTATTTTTTCAATTTCCATTCCCAGGGGCAGTGGGGACGTCACGGTGCATGATCAACAAACATAAAAGGATGTAGAATTTCACATATTCGGTAACGGAGGCAGAATGAGTTTGGAGGAATATTCAAGACCATGATCCTAAAGTCTAATTAAATGAAGACCACTGGGCTTGCTAGTTTCAAGATTCCAAATTTTCATAAATCCAAGGTCACAGAATATCAGGAAAATACAGATAGTCACAGCCTTTAAATATCAGTATTCTCTAATTTAAAGAGAAAAAAAACTAGATGGAGACAAATACATATGACTGGGAGGAAAGAAATAAGAGGGGAAAAAAGAAAAGGAAACCTAAAAGCCAGCATCTTAAGAACACAAATACAAATGTCCTCAATCAAATGCATGCAAACTGAAGTCATTTGCCTTTATGCTATGACTATGTTGTATCATTTATCATTTTGCAAACCCTGAACCATCCTTGGATCAATGGAATGCATCCTCCTTGACACAGAGAATAATCTTTGTAGGATCTGCTGGGTTCAGTTAGCTCATGTTTGATTTTTTGAGGGCTTTTTTATTTGTTTTCCTCAAGAATATTGTCTTGTAGTTGTTTTCTTCTCTTTCCTCATCATCTTCTTTCTTTTCTACCTATACATTTGTGTCTTCCTGTACTTTATATTACAGTAAGAAACAGCATCATTGAATTTGCCTGGAGGAATTATTTCTCATTCTAATTTAGTGACTTAGAGACATACTTTTGGCTTTAATCTTGGTAGGATTCAGCTATACAGGCACCTGGTCTTAGAGTGTTCTTTGATGGTGGGCTTTTTGTTGTTAATTAAATTTTGTTCTTGCTATTAATCTTTTCAGACATTTTCCTTCATAATTCAATCTTGCAATGGTTCGTGTGTCCATATTTTATTTATTTTCTAGGTTATCAAATTGGTTAACATATAATTACTTTAAAATTTCTAATGATCTTGTTATATTTCTGAGATGTCAATTATAATTTTTCACTTTTATCTCTAATTTTACCTACTTGAGTCTTTTTTTATCATTTCCTTGATTATCATCATTGAAGATTTGCTGCTTTACTTATGTCTTCATTTTTTTGAGGATGTTATTAGCATTGACTCAAATATAAAATGGAAGGTAATCATATTAGGGGAATTGGAATATAGAGATGCATGTATCTCATAATCTATCAGTCTTTGTCTTATAATAAGAATAGATACAATAAATTTGCTTTCCATCTTGTACTATTCTCAAAGTAAATATAGACTTATTTTTCTAGCTTTCAGACATATTTGCTTGCAAAGATCAGACATTTTAAGAGGACTTGAGTTGAACTCACATAGACAAAGAATTGGAAAATAAGAAAGTGTAGAACAATGGTGTAACATATGGATTAGGATTTTAGCACTGCTCTGGAAAGAATAAGTTGGAACAACTGATTAACCAGCAATAAATTTTCTGTATGATACGTAGGAAACAATAGTTGAACTTACTGAACTTACTGAATGTACGCCCCATTGCTTACTAAGGTTCTTGTAACCAATTCAGTCATAAATTATCAGGCTATAACTAGCATCCTATAGAAAATGGAGATTTTAATATCTATTAAAGAGACAAAAATGTATCTAAAAATCAAGCACTGTAATTTTAGATATACTTGTTTGCTCAGGAATTTTTGAGTACCTGATTTTACAATATATTTGCAAAAATTGGTTATAAAAATGCTACATTTACATTTATTATATTATTACACAATTATGATACTATTATTTTATTACTACAAAATAGAAAGAAATAGCTAAATAGTGTTATGTAAAGTTAGAAGTTCCTTTTCCATCTAGAACCATGACTACCAGGAGCAAACTTTCAAGTGCTTCTGGTAGGTCTTAGCCTGGACAAGAATCATATTATAAGACAAAATTGTGGAAATCATTGCTATTTTTTTCAAATATATTTTCTTTATTGACCTCAGTGCTATTAAAATTATTAAGAACAACATGCATACCAGAATTGAATAATGGTTTTTATGCATCAATGAAAGTAAATATCAACAAATTAGCCAGATTTTTGTGGTTGTTGTTGAATTAAAGTGGGAGGAAAATGATCACTCACACTGAAAAAGTGAGACTATATTTTAACGATTCTAAAAGAAAATGAAATGGGAAACTGGGAACAAGAACATATTAAATTCCTTGCCAAACAATTTCCACAATTCTCCGTGCTTTTTCTCCTTTAAAGAAATAACTTTCTGCTACTCAATATCTTGATCACCTTTTTATAAGGTTTGAAAGTAAAACCTATAAGCTTACTATTTCAAGGAACACAAAGAACTTTCTACAAGATCTGCCTTCTTATCTTAGAACTGACCTTATTTCCTGGGAATTTTGTTTTCGAATCTGGGGGGGTTGTCCATCCTTACAATGACAAATATAAGTTGTAATTATTTTAGTTGAGTTCTATGGGTTTGGTTTCATGTCCTTCACCCATGCTTGCATATGTTTGGAGTTAATTCAGAAGCAAGATATCTATAAACAGCTCTGCCATCATTTCATATCAAGGAGATTTCAATTGATTTCCCCTAAGGAAAATATAATACACACAGTAGTCAGCTATACATGCTTTACTTTCCATGGTTTAATTTTTAAGTAGTCAGTGAAGGTCTGAAATTTTTAAATGATTTTTAAAGAAATAAGCAGTACGTTTTCAATCGCATATATATTTGATCTAAGTAGGCTGGGGAAACCTCACTCCCCCAGTCCATGCCATTCTTTCCCACTGGCACGTAAGTCACAATTCTGACCTACACAGCCATATTTCACACACTGCGTCCTCATTCATAGTGCTGTTCTCAGCTAACACTTCAAGTGTCCAGACTGAGCATTGCTTGTGTTGAACCCACCCTCCATTTACAACTTTTACCATGATGTAACCTTTTATTTATACTTACTAGTCTCTTACTGTGTTGAAATAGGAGCGGCAGGGCTGCGTCCCCGGCACCCGGCCGCCTGCATGGCTAGTTTACATGGAAACTGTATTATTTTAAACACTGTCTGGCCCAGCTAGGTCCAGTTTCTTATTGGCTAGCTCTTACATATTGTTCTAACCCATTTCTAATATTCTGTGTAGCCCATAAGCTGGCTTACCAGAGAGGATCTTAACCTGCGTCTGTCTGGCGTGGGAGCATCATGGCGACTCTTCCTTTAACCTTTTTTCTCCCAGAATTCTCTTTTGTATACTCCGCCTACCTAATTTTCTATCCAATAAAATGGGCCAAGGCAGTTTCTTTATTAGTAAGAAATCATTCCCACATCATTACTGCACCTAACTATTAAATTAACCTTTTTAATTAGATGGGTAAGCATTGAAAAATAAAATATATCGTTGAGTTTAAATTTATCCTCATTCAGTTATTTACTGTGATTCCTGCTGATATCTTTCCTGGCTATTATGGGGGGGAGGATAATGTATCTCAACTGTGAGGCATTATTCTATGTTGGTAAATAGCCTTTCAATGGCTAAGATTCATGTAATTCCTTAATTATGACTTGTGTTGAATGTGTATAAAGAGACAAATATGTTTGCCTTGGTACTTACTTTACCAATGTTCCCGTATTAGAGAGCCCCAATATTTTAATGGTTGTTTTCAGAACCAGAAACAATGTTATATAGGTCAGAAGCTAGTTCTCTCTTTTTTTATTTTTTTGCTAGTTTTCCCACACCCTATTTTTAAACATGCTACATAACTTTAAATATAGTTTAACCTGGGTGTGATTCAAAATGAACTTAAATATTAATATATTAAGCTACTGAATTATAGAGATGAGCTTGAATAATGTTCTTGCTTCCTAAATTAATCTCAGTGAAGTCGAGAGAAATCACCAGAAATAAGATCTGTGGTTGGGATACAAGTGACCAATGCATGAAAATGTGATAAATTTGGATAAGCCTTTTATTTGGTCCATTGTCTCTTCTCCGCTTAGTTCTTTCTTCCCACTTTAGCATTGATTGATTTCAGTTCTTAGGAAAATAAACACAAAACACAAAGTGTTACAGAAATCCAATCCATAACTTGAGGTGGGGGATTTGCTCTCAGGAAGACATCAGCCACCCATCACATCCTAGGCTCAGAACTCTACAGTAGGTTCCTCGCAGAGTATCATGGACCCATAGAATTCTGACCCAAGAAATAATTTTAATCTTTTCACTTTGTATTCCATGCTTATTTTCTGGCTTTTTTTTCATACATTTAATTTTGTACTTGCTCTTCCTCCCCTCCTCTGAGCCCTTCGTGTCTCTTCTGCCCCTTATTCTGGTATCCTAACTCCCATTTCCTTATACAATGGCCCTTCTTAATTATCAACAGGACCTACAAAGTTAATAAGCCATAGGAAGAATGAGAAAGCTTAGCCAATCCATAAATGTAGCACTTCATATTTTACTCTACAAACTCTTCTACATTTTATAATTCCCAAGTATTATCTTTTAAAGAGTGGACTCTTAATAAGGTCACTTGAAGATCTGAAGGATTCATGAAGACCATGAATATTTTCTCTAATTCACCATGCACATCTTATTCACTTCTGTGATTTGATGTACCTCATAAAAATAAAAATATGACCCAAGACTTAAAATATGAATTGCAAACAACGTAAGAATAAAAGACAGCAATAAGAAAGTAACCGTAAATTTATATTGTAGGGTTTTGTTAAGCTACCATCTAAATGGTTTTTTACATTCTCAATCATTTAAATACAACAGTGCTAAGGTAGACTGCTGATCGTAATACTCCAGTCTGATTCAGAGTACAAGCTCTTGTATAACTACAGATGGGACGTTGTGGTTCTAGAGCATAGACGGGGCCTATCAATGCTAATCTTAAAGAACTGGGCACAAAGTCCTTATCTATACAATGATCACATTCACCTGTAAGTCATTACACTGAAAAAAAAAAAAGAAAGGAAAAAACACACCACCTTGAAATGTTCATCTTTTTACTCTGAAGCCATAGCCGCAGAATCTACCATTCTATGGTTTGGGTGCAGTTTCTTTATTTCTGACAACAGAAACGGAGAGTATTATCTCTCTTGTTTCTATGATGCTTTGGGTCCTTGGTGTGATTTGAATCCCAGGAGATAGATCAAGTGTCATCACTACAACTTTTTGTCTTGAATATTGTGAATTTTTCAAGACTTAAGGGTAATGTGTTCTTTTAAAAACAGCAAGACTAACCAATATAAGATTTAGTCTTAATTCAGTCTTATGCCATAATATTAATTTAGTAGCCCTTAAAGACAAGCACACTGTTTTGAATAAGGTGGCAGGGTGTTTTTAAAGTTAAAATTTTTCTAATTATATGCATGTAAGCAAAACTGTGGAGCAAGATTAGACTATTTTGCATGTCTCCTTAAATGTTCTCTCTTCTTTGCCTAGTTCCTGGGAAACTGAGGTCTCCTCTGGAGTTCTTAGTATTGCTAATTACATAATTTGAAGAGGCCTCAGGAAGGAGCTAGAAGTTTCATTAATGGTTGAAAGTAAAAAAAAAAAAGTAAAAAAAAAAAAAAACAGCACAGACAAAATGGAAATTTGAAAAATTTTAGGAGGAGGGAGATGAACAGTTATGTCTCTTTTCTGTGTGTGGTTTTTCAAGACATGGTTTCTCTGTCTAGCTTTAGTTGTCTTGGAACTAGCTCTGTAGACCAGGCTGGCCTCATGCCTCTCAAGTTAAACGTTAGGCCAGAGAAATAATAAGAAAGCCCAGAGTATTAGGGAAAGCTTGATAGACATTAGGAAAGTTCCTGAAAAAAAAAAAAAAAAGATAAACAAAAGGGAATGGAGAAACATGTTCTGTGCCAAGCCATGGGTCTGATTTCAGGGACCACCTTATTTCTGACTTTTGTATCTCAGTGCAAAGAATTATAACAGATTAGAAATGGAAGTAGAGACGGCTCATTCAGAAAAGCACAGACAGCCATGAGGCTGACAGGTGTCACTGGATCCGGGAAGATGGAAGACACCCACGTCTGACTGGTTTCACTTGGTCTTGATGGGGAGAATACAACCGCAGGGGCTCCAGCTACCATTGCTGTGAGGGAATATGTGCTGGGGAAATGGGAGAAAGAGAGAGAGAGAGTGAAAGGAGGAGGGGCAGACGGGTTCACGGGCTGTAGAGAGAGGCAGATCTCAAGAGTTAAAAGTGATGAAAAACAGACTGAAGTGTTTGGCCTGCTTGCCACACAGCGCCATAGTGATTTCTAAACCGAGTAGTTACTGGGGGCCGCATCTAGGTTTCTGGCCCTGCTGTAGCCATGGTTTACATTGACAGTTGTGGCTCCTGTCACTATCAAAGGTGCCCCGGATCTGGGTCACCACCTGTGACCATGTTGGCGTTCGAGGGCATTCCAATTTGAGTGCCCTGCACTGCCACTGGGGCCATGCTGTCGCTGAGAGCTGTGTCTAGGTCTGTGGCCCTGCTGTAGCTGAGGTCTGTGTTGATGTACATTGCCTATATTACTACAGGGACTCATGCAAACTGTATGTGTTGAAGTTGGATGGCTCTGTTGAGTTAACCCCACCCCTCACTGGCCCTGGGATAGGAATGACCCGAATGCTCCTAGCACAGGAGATTTGTGATCCCTCATAGAATATAAGAGCTGGCCATGAATTTTGGAAAGCTGACATCATCCTTCATCACAGAGCTAGCTCTGCCCATTGACAGTTTTTATCTCTCCTCCAGTTGCATTTTCAATGACAAAGTACGATTTTTCTCTATTTTTTTATATTCCACTAACTATGAAGCAGCATCTCATTACAGTTTTAGTTTGCATTTTCCCAACGAACATGATCTATGGGAATTCTCATGTGCCGGAACTTAGCAGCTCAGTTACCACCCAGGCACACAGCCAGGGCTTTGAGCTGTGGCACACAAGCACCTCCCCATCTATGACATAATGTAGCACTTGAAGATGCTAAGTAGGAGAATGCAACTTCCTGTCTTTGCTCATAAGAGACAATCTTTGTTTCCCTGGATGACCTTCACAGGACTCAGGGCTAGGATATCCTTGCCTTCATCTTAATCTGCAAATGGAGCTACCAAGACTTTTATCAGCCAGCAAAGCAAGCCCAGGTTTCTGTTGGGTCCAGTGTCATGGCAGCCAGCAGAAAGCCAAGACCCATGGAAGACTTCCCTTTTTACTAAAAGGAGGTAAAAATGTTTAGAATAAAGGTCTTTTTACTAAATCGGACACATCACTGGAGTCACTAACAGCCAGTAGTGTGCTGACCAAACTGAGTCTAAAATGGAGATTACATTCCCCCAGCAAGCTGTTGCCTACTGCTATATAGTGACAGCTCCTGACCTCTCCTGCAAGAGCTGCATGGCCCTGCTTCAGCCATTTGCCTTGCTCTATAGGCTTTCAAGAATAAAGTCTTCCTTTCTAGTTTATAAAGGAAAATAAGAACAATAAAAAAAGAGCTTCATGGGCTGGAGAGATGGCTCAGAGGTTAAGAGGACTGACTGCTTTTCCAGAGGATCTGGGTTCAATTCCCAACACCCATATGGCAGCTCAAAACTGTCTGTAAATCCAACATCTGACACACTCACACAGACATATATGAAAAACACATGAATGCACATAAAACAAAATAAAAATAAAAAAGAGCTCTGTTGTGTGCTGTATCCCCACTCCAATACACTGCTTTATTTCAACTCCTGCTTGTCTTCTAAGAATATTAAGAAAAATTGCTAAAATTTACCTTCACAGATTTTATCTTTACTCAAGTCTTGATCAGAAATATTCAGAAAAAATAAAATAATTGTTTGCTACTTTGGTATTTCCTTTTAATATTCTGTTGTCAGTAAACCCTGTATCTGTCCAAGTGAGGGCTTGAAGAATTACTGGGGTACATATTTGATTTAAGCACTGTTGTTTCTGCTCATGTTCTGGCCCATTTCTCCCCCCATCTATATGACATTGATACTAGTTATTGATACACATCTGTATTCAGGAACTGACACATTTATTTCTTCTGTTTTGTTTTGCTCAGGTGCCAGTTTGTGATACTAAAGCTGAAAATGGAAAGGCTGCAGAATAGAAATGAAGGCTAAGAAGGGACAATGGGTAGA
This sequence comes from Alexandromys fortis, assembly GCF_014885135.2. Lineage (NCBI taxonomy): Eukaryota > Metazoa > Chordata > Mammalia > Rodentia > Cricetidae > Alexandromys > Alexandromys fortis. Next base: position 6,761,225 of record NW_026067946.1, read on the forward strand.
GAGACTGGGCAGACTCGAGAGAAAATTAACTACTTGTTTTCAGAAAACTTAAATGTTATATACAAAGTTATTAAAAATATATAACATAACCATTATGATTTGAAAGTAAGTAAAATTCTGTAAATAAAATTATGCTTACATAGATAAGTTTTAAGACTGATTCTATCATCTGCTATGTTGGCTATATTTTAAAATGGTATAAGCCAGAAAATTAGAGGCAGAATAATATTTATAAAATTCAATCATCATATTTCTTTTTTTTTTTCTGATGCAAGCCGACAGGGTACCAGCTGCAGGGCAGGTTCTTTTTCTACCCCAAGCTTCAAACCACAATCTTTTATTGTAAATTTTACACAAGGAAGTTGATTCTTCTTTTCTTGTCATTATAGGGGCAAAGCAGTTCACAAGAAATACAAAGATTCTTTGAAATCAGAAAATCATCATTCATCATCACACTTTTCCGGTTCCCAAGCCCATACCAGCCACTATATTCTTGGCTGAGTTAGTCACCAAACAACTTCTGAGGCTTTCACCTCAGAGGCTAACTACTTGTGGTTAGCAGAAGCGTATTTCAGTGGGTTGTACTCCACTGTTGTGCCTTTCCCGTTGTTCTTCCTCACAATTCCAATACATATCATTTTGACTTATAAGGCCACTAGGCAGTTAGCCCCCAAACCCTACGTTCTTCAGAAATGCTATACATCATAGCCAAGTTCCTTTCTGTTTCAGTACAATTATTTTTAATTTTTTATTTTATTTTGTTTTATTATTGATCCCAAAGAAAAACATATAGCTATCCTCCTGGTTATGGGAAGTAGACAAGATTGCCAGGCAAAAAATTGGGATCTTGGGGGTGGGGTGGGAGGAGGGTAAGGGGAGATGGGGAGAGAAAAGTGAGAAGGGGAGGTTGTGGGGAA